>NC_090939.1:735135998-735439028 GCF_040938575.1 Ambystoma mexicanum | reverse complement strand
AATAGTATGGCAGGATGCAGAAGTCTGGGTCTCCCTGCCCCATGTTTTGAGCACGGGATAAGGTGGATCTCCTGAGCACAGCACACCCTAGAGCTTTCCCAGCACGAGCTGATAGTTCCGTACCAGCTATCAGGTTCTTCGATGGTTAAATCTCTTTCAACAAAAGTATCTTGACTTTGAGAGTCTGGGGTATTCAAATAACAAACAAACAGTTCTGTTCTACAAATACTTTGGGTGACAGCTTCATCCCTGGGTCCCCCTCTTCCGGGCGCAAACCCCTTACGATTTGTAGTCAACAAAACCAATACACAGTTCCTTTCCAAATGGACTTTTGGGGTGTTGACTTGCCACCCCAGGATCTCCATCCTTTGGGTTCAGACCGCTCCCAGACGTCAGCCTCCCTCCTTTGGGTTTACTATGGCTTTTCTTTGGTTCTCGATACTTAATGTCTTTTTTTTTTTTTAAACTCTTTTTATTTATTTTCGGTAACAACAAAGAAGAAAACAGGACCCAACTCGCCACCCTCCCCCCACAGGCAGCATTACCAAGTCCTCCCTGGGTCGGCCGATAAAGGTCGTAATACCGGAACTGCATTGAACATGACCCCCCTCCCCTTTTCCCCCCTCCCCTCTGATTTCGTCCTCGAACCCGCACACCCAGGAACTGCGCGCTAGAGTTCACTGCAGGTCCAACAACCGTAGGCGCTGAGGACACCACCCAATTCGAAAGTCATCCTTAAGGAACACCATACTTTCTCCCCATTCCTCTGTGAAAGAGAGCACGGTGCCGTTGCCCACTCAAGGGCTACAATCTCCCAGAGCTTCTGCAGCAAGTCCCTTAAAAGGGGGAACCTACGTGCTCCTCCATCGTTGCGCTATTACTGTCATAGCTGCAATTACGAGTATCACCCTAGCCTTCTTCCGGGGTCTTGGTTCTCCTGGGACAGCGCCCCCTCCAAGCCCCAGGAGGGTGTCCTCTGGTGGTCTGCTACTCCCTTTACCAAACGCCTGTTCCTTGGCCTCCCCTACCATCTTCCAGAAGGGCTTAATTGCCGGGCAATCCCACCAAATATGTTGTGCCGTGCCCTCCAACCCACAACCCCTCCAGCACGTCCCCGACGTGTTACAATAGATCTCCAGAAGGCGTGCCGAGGTATAATGCCACCGAAATAGAATCTTGTACCATGTTTCTTGCAGTTGTGATGCCTTCGCTAGTTTCGGGATTTTTCTCCATAGGCGCTCCCACTCTCCTCGCTCAATGTCCCTCCCTACGATCTGCTCCCACCTCCGCATATATCGCCATTGACCCCTGACGGTGGTCTCGTCCAGAATTTTGTATAGGTTGGATATCATCCCTCTGGATCCGTCGTTAGACAAGAGGAACCTCTCAAAACAAGTCTTGTCTCTTGTTGCCACCTGCCTGTTCGCCGGGTTTAGGACCCAGTACCACAGTTGAGCTTCTCTGAGCCTTTCCCCCTCTTTTATCCCGAACTCCTCCTTGCACTCCTGGAATGTGAGAATTCTCCCCCACTAAACAAACTGCTCAGCCACTTACTGCTCAGCCACTTACACCACGACTCCTGTCACTGTGTAAACGTGCCCACCTCCAACCCTGGAGTGAAATCCCTGTTACCAAACAAGGGTGTGATCCCCTTCGTTCTTACCAATTTGTCCCAATTGCCTGCCATTAATTTCGTTATGGAGCTCTCAGAAAGATGCTTAGGTCTGAGTTGCCTTGGGAGCCACAGTACCTCCGTTAGACTATGGTGCGCCACCGCTCTATCCATGTTTACCCGCTGTTTATCCTGTGTGGCCTCCCCTTCCCGAAGCCATTCTCTAATTAGACGCAGCTGGGCCACTTCATAATACTGTTGGAAATTCGGTAGTGCAAGTCCCCCCGCCCGTCTAGGTGCCATCAGCAACTGCCTGCTAACTCGCCCACAAAAATCTGCCAGTTGAGGCGTCCAACTCCTTAAAAAAGCTTACCGGTACAGCTTGTGGAAGTGCCTGGAAGAGGTATAGAGGGCGCGGCAAAGCAACCATTTTAACCGCTGCCACCCTGTCCAGCCACGACACCCGGAGGTCCCTCCACCTGCGGTAGTCCCTCTTGATGTCCCCCAACAGCGACGGATAGTTAGCTTGATACCAGCCAGCTAAGGTTGGTGTGATTTTCACTTCTAAGTATTTAATGCTGCCCGGTCTCCACAGGAAAGGGGTAGCCGCCCTAAGCAACTCCTGATCCCCTGCGTTCAGAGTCAGGTTCAGAAGTGCATTGATCGTCAAGCCGGAGGCTTCTCCAAATTCCTCCAGCAAAGCCCTGCTAGCGTGAATAGACTCCCGGGGCACCGTCAGTGTTAGTAACATATCATCAGCGAATGCAGCCACCTTTTGTTCCCTCCCCCCAAATGGGATGCCCTGTATCCCCCTGGTTGCCCCGATTGCCTGCAAGAGAGGCTCCAGATAGATTGCATAAAGCATCAGAGACAAGGGGCAACCCTGCTTGGTGCCCCTGCACTGTCTAAAAGGCCGGGACATGACCCCGTTCACGGCTATTCTCATGGTTGGAGCCTGATAGTTAGCCCGGACCATGCGTAAGAACTCCCCCTCAAAACCCATTTTTTTCATAGTCCTGAATAAAAAGGACCACTCCACGCGGTCAAACGCTTTTTCTGCATCCAGCGATGGGAGGACCGCGGGAGTGTCCGTCCGGTTGGCTTTTTCCACTAACTGGGCCACCCTCCTAATGTTATCCGCTGTCCGACGGCCTTTTATAAACCCTGCTTGATCCGGATGGATCAATTCTGGGAGAAAGCCCTCCAACCTATTGGCCAAGATTTTGGTGAATATTTTGGCATCGATATTGATGAACTATACAGGCCTGTAAGAGTCCCTCTCTTCAGGGTCCTTATTTGGTTTCAAAATGAGGGTCAGCCTTGCCTCCTCCATGGTCGGGGTTATTCTCCCCGTCGATCTAAATGTATTATAAAGGCTAGTCAGATGGGGAACCAATGTGGATGCGAAAGTTTTGTAAAAAGCCGCGGTGTAACCATCCGGGCCCGGAGCCTTGTTCGGTGGGAGGTTGCAAATCACCTTTCTCACTTCCTCCTCCCCTATCTCCCTGTTAAGTAGATCGAGCACCTCCTTCCCAATCTTTCCCATCTCCACCTTCTTCAGAAACTCAACCTGTAAGCCGACTCGGGGCTCCTGCGACGCGTAAAGGGACTCGTAGAATTGTACTAACGTTTCCTGCATCTCCCCCACGCGCGTCACCCTCTCCCCCGAGCCTGTTTTAAGGGCCATAAATGCATTTCTAGAGCGGGCTCTTCTCAATAAGAGCGCAAGAAGCGCGTCCGCCTTATTCGCTTTAGCGTAAAATTTCTGGTGGACACGGAGGAGCGCTCCTTCGGCCTTTTTAGTGGAGAATTTCCAGCTGCCCCAGTGCTCTACGATATTCCCTCATGGCCTCCCTGGTAGGGACTGCTCCCGCCTGTTGCCTGGCTTTTTCGACTTCACTCTCTAGCTGCGTTTCCAGCACCACCAGTAGCCTCTTCCTCTGTGCCGCAGCTGCTATGAGATCCACCCTTATCGTGGCCTTAAAGGCGTCCCATCTCATCTCTTCTCTCGTGTCCCCCTTTTTATTGAGCTCAAAAAAGTTTTTGATCTTTTCTTCCATTTCCTGCCGAATAACAGGGTCTCTAAGGAGGTATGCTGGGTACTTCCAGGACCACACCCCTCTCTCCCTGTGCCCTAGAGGCATCCACTTTGAGACCACTTTGTGGTCCGCTATGCCGATAGGTCCCGTTACTACCTCTAATCCTTCCCACCAGACTGGATGTGACCCAGATGTAATCGATCCTAGATTGGGACCCGTGGACGTCTGAGAGGTAAGTATAGCCTTCTTCATCCCCTTTCAGCTCCCGCCACACATCGCTCAGGCCTACGCCGCCTATTCTTTCTTTGAGGCCCGCCGACATCACAGCACCCCTCCTCTCGTGGGATCCCCCGACCTATCCCGCCCCCTCTCCCAGGCTATGTTGAGGTCTCCTAGCAGAATTATTTGCCCCCAGGCCTCGTCTTCCAGTACCCCCAACACCCGCCTCAGAAACTGCTCCTGCCCGGCGTTTGGGGCGTATGCCACCGTTAAAGTGTATGGGGCGTCCTGGTGGGTCCCCTTGACTATAACGTACCTTCCCTCCTTGTCTCTTATAGTTTCTATGACTCTGAAGTCCACCGTGTCTCTGATGGCTAAGGCAACCCCCCCCCCGACTTGCTTTTCCCCGATGCATGGAGGATCTGGCCAAATCCCCTAAGTTTTAGATGTCCTTACTCTTTCAGCCTAAGATGCGTTTTTTGGAGGCCTAAAATGTCAGGACCTTCCTTTCTCGTAAATTGCTCCAGTTTCTTCCTCTTGAGAGGGGTGTTTAAACCCCTCACATTATGCGTTAGCCAATTGAACGGGGCTCGTACCGTCTTAGCTCACACATCCGCTTCCACCCTCCCTCTCCCCCTGCCGGCGTGCCCACCAGACATGGGACTTCTAGTATTCCCACCGAGCCCTCCTCCTCAACCTCGCCATGAAGTAACACTCCACTTTCTGTCCCTGGGATTTAATCCGATCCACTGCTGCCCATCCCCCTCCCTCTTCCACTGCCCCCCCCTCAAAAACACCCCCTACACCCACCTGTCTATCCCTCCCCTACCCGTCAGGAAGGCCTTACCCTTCCTGCCCCCTCCCCCCCGGGTATACCCACCCTTTCTGATTCATAGATGATCGTCCCCCCCCCCTTGCCACTTACTCCTTTAGAGGCCCATCACCCTAGCATCGCCTTTTGGTTTATGAATCTTCTTGGGCTCTCTCGCCCCCCATCGCCCGAGCTATTTTTGTTTCTCTCTTTGGGCGAGCTGTGGCTCCACTTTACCCCTCTTCTCTTTTCCCCACTGTTGACCACAACCAGGGCTTTGACCCTGTCTCTGTAGACCTGGACCACCCCCCCGCACTTGTAGAAGCCTCATCGAGATCCAAGCGGAGGACATCCGCACCTTCCTGTAATGTGGTTATTCGCTTTTGGGTCCCCTCCAACTCAAACACAAATCCGAAGTGGAAGGTCCTTTTGCATTTGTTCCCCTTGCCGTTGAGCTCCTTGAGGACCGGGCCCATTTGGCGTCTCTTTAGCAGTGTGCTGCTCGCCAGGTCCTGGAACAGGGCGATATGGTGGTCATTATACTGTATAGGCTCTTGCTTTCTTGCCTCTTGAAGAACTGCTTCCTTTTGAGCGTATCTGGTGAAGGCCGCAAGGAAATCTCTAGGCTTTTGCACAGCTCCTCTGCCCCCTCTGCCCACCCTGTGCACCCTATCTAGCTCCACTGCATCTGGGTGTGAAAGTCCCAAGATCCTAGCGAAGATGGTTTGGACCACTCCTTTTAGGTCCTTGTCCTGCACCGTCTCCGGAAGCATTTTGATCCGAATGTTAACCCTTCTGGACCTATTTTCCATGTCTTCCATCTGGATTTCCAAATTCCGCGTAGCCACATCCAGCCTCTCAATTGCCTCGCCATGAGCCGTCACTTCCTTATCCATCTCCTGCAACCCTCTTTCCGAGAGGTCTGTGAGCTCGCCCTGCTGCCGCAGTTCCTGCTTAATCTCCCGCATGGCCGAGTTGAGATCTGCTCGCAGGAGTTTAAATTGTTCCTAAAAGGGTTTCGTCAGGCTAGTTTGCCGTCTCTCTCCTCTCCTGCAGTGGCCATATAGTAGGGAGAGTGCCCGAGACATCCCCTGAGGTCTGCAGAGCTTTCCCGCTCTTTCCTTTGTACTTTGCAGCCATCTTGGCGGAGGCTTTATGCGTGAGATCCTCGCCCCCGCTCGCTGCTGACCCTTTTCCTGGGGCCCGAAGTGGTTGCCCCAGCGGCTTAATGGCTTATCGCCTGATACCCGCGACCTTTACCGCCGTCCCATGGGCGCTAGATTCACTAGCTGATGCACCCTCCTCAGGGGCCTACAAGTTCCTGGGCTGCCCCGCCGGGCGTCGCACGTGCCGAATCCCTCCTGGGGCACCTCCCGGGTGGCAAGAGCAGTGTCCCTCTCCCCTCCGAGCACCGCCCGGGGCCCCAATGGTTAAGGGGATCTCTCACCTCTGGTCTCAGGCCAGTCCGCTCATCAGGCTCTCTTCCCACGTAGAATGTGCCCTCTGCAGCGTGTGGCTCAGATTCCTCACGCTACTTTTCCCAACACCACTCCACAGCCCGTGATTGCCAGCCACGGGGTGTCTACTCCCTTACTGGCTGCCGCCCATGCAGCCCTTTTGGCAGCTTCCTCCTGCAGCCCCGGAGGTCTATGCCTTGTTCCTCATTGGGGCTCTCTCAGAGTCCTCCGCATCCATCCCCTCAGGGCGGCGCCGCAAGCTACCGTGTTTCTCCTGCCGGAGCGCCTCCTCTTCCTGCGCTAGCAGCTGTCCTCTCCCAGGCCGCACACTGGCCCTCCTCCGCGGCCGCCCGCCACCAGGAGAGTCAGCCGCTGCTCCGCGTTCTCTGAGCGCGGGAAAAAGCCCCACCTCGCTCTAGCTGGCTTCCCGGCACTTCCAGCTGGCCGCTGTCGTGCCCGCTCACGTCTCCGCAGCTTTCCCCGCTCGCAGGTCCTCGCTCCCACCAACGTCAGGGCAGCCGCTGCAGAGCCGCCCCCAGGTCAGTCCAAGGGAAGCAGCCCCCAGGCTAACCCGGGGCTGCGCCGCTGATTCTCCCCAGCAGACGGACGCCAAGTGGCTCGGCGATCTCCACATGGAGGAAGTCAGTTCTCCTCGCTGCCTCGCTCGGTGCTCCCGTGTACCGGGGTTCTTTCCAGCCGCTTGTCTCCACGGGATTCAGCCCGCAGACCGGGTGGTGGGCACGTTCCCAGGTCCGGGGTATGGGAGCTCCGCAGGCACGTCTACTCCCTGCAGGCGGCCATCTTGAATCCTACTTAATGTCTTTTAAATAATTCTTCAGGCTTCATCCCTTTCTGTTAGCATCCCTCTGCCGGGTTCACTCTTGCCAACCTTTGCTAAACAGTTCACTGTGGACATCCCTCGGTCTGGTTCACTCCTGTCAACACACTGTATTTCGGGTCTTTAGACTCACTCTTGCCAATCTTGTCAATTGTATCTTTCTCATTCATCTCTTACGATTTGGGACTCATTTCCCTTAGCTTCACAGTGGACAACAGTTCACTGTGGACATACCTCGATCGGGTTCCTTCTTTCAACACACTGTTCATAGGGACTTCAGGCTTTGCCCCTTTTTGTTAGCATCCGTCACTGTTGCCAACTTTATCAATTGTGCCTATCTCAATCACCTGTCGGTCAAAGACTTTGCGTGTACAGAGGATTTTGCATGACCCCTGTATGACCACTTTGACCCCCTTTTCACCTTCTCCCAAGGACATCTGGTTATCGCAGCTTAAACAATCAGGTAATCGCCAGAGTTTCTTGAGTGAGGACCCACGTGGTGCCGGACTCCTCGGTTGCTGGTTTTCCCCCTCTGGCATCAATAACCATTTATGCTTTAACAGTACAATTAGCCACTTACTACTTTTCCTTCAACACAGTTCAGTTTCTTATCGACTCTCCCCTCGACTCAACGGCTGTGATGAACCGTTTGGCTTTCCTTCTCTCTGGAGTAAGGGTTGGTACCACAGAGTCACGGAGTCAAGCGTCTCTCCCCGCCTTGGTTATCAGCGGAGGAGGGTCTTGTGTACCATTGACATCTGCTGCAACACACGCTGGCTATTGTTTGCGGTCTTACAATTCCTTCCTCAGAGGGTTCAAAGGCCTTGTTCAGAAAGCACAATGTCTCTTCTCTCCTTGTAACCCTCTCAGTATGCGCCATCTTTCTCCTCTTGAACTGCTGTGATGAATTAGCTCTCACGTCGTGCGGTCTGCCTTGCTCGTCTTGTGCCCTTGAGCTCCACCTTTTATCCCTGTGGCAAAATTAAGGGGCCGTCAGCTGTGTGTGGTTCTGGTCAATTGCCTGACCCTCGCATTGGGATATGTAAGGTGAACAGCTCGGGTGTCAGTCTGTTGTCTGTGTTGTGCGAAAGTGTTTGTATCAGAAAAGGGGGTGATTGGTGTTTCTGAATGTCCTACATGGTAGGACGTGCAAAAGGTGTTGCAGGGAATTATAACCCGCATAGTGGGAGACTTGGTGAACTTAAAAGGATGAGCTTGAAAAGGTTTGTGGAATACACAGGATTGACTGGGATTATTGTGGGGAACTGAACTTGGGGGTTGGGGGGAATCGTGGAAGCGGTAGAGTTTTGTTAAGTAGATTGGGTGTTCGGGAATTAATTACCAGTGGGACTTGAAAAAGAATAATTGGGAATATCCGGTCAGAAGACATGATAGTAAGGATTCTGGGAGCTGTGGTTTTTGATGGCAGTGGGATTTGGGCTCGTATGGGACTTATCAGATATGGAGGGGACATTGGTTTTGGACACAAGGGATTCAATGGGAGGAATGGGGGCAGATATAGTACAGTCTACAAAGGCCTCAAGGATGTTGTCCTCCTCTCCTCCGTCCTCATCCGTGGTATCAAACCACGTCTCTCTTGAGGCCCTTCTCCGAGCACAACCCTGGGTTACCCCATCCAGGTGATCCTTTCTCTTCTGTTCATCCCTGGTGTTGGGGACCAAGAGCATCAGCTCTTCCCAGGCCACCTGAATAAGGGATCCTCAAGGCTGGCTTGGGAGACTACCATCAGGTTTCTCACACATTCTACCCCATTTCCTCCATACGGATGGGAGATTTCCTAGCATGACAAACACATGGGTCGAGGTAGTCCAACTAGGAGCAAACAAGTTTCTCAAGACTGTCTGACCAAATGTGATGTCAGCCCTGGAACTGGTATCCAGATAATAGTGTTTGCAAAAGATTGACAGCATGGACTACAAGGCAGCCCTGCTGATGATGTCCAACTGCACGTGACTGAGAAGCTACAGCAGTAGCCTTCACCATTGCTGCGTGTGCATGCCTACCCTTACCTAGTGTCAGCTTCTGAGAGGAATAATAGTAGTTAATGGCAGATACAAGCTACCGAGCGATAGTGGCCTTCATTGCCTCTGTTGTGTCAAAGGTGACAAAGAAAGCATCTGATTTTCGGATCCGTTTGGTCCCATTAAGGTCAATTTTGACCACCCTACTGTCATCTAAGGTGTGAAGGGTAGAGTCAGTAGAGGAATGACATTCTGTAAAGAATGTCGGCAGGACCACCTCCTCATTAATATGTAAGAGGAAACCACTTTGAGAAGGAAAGCTGTGTGTAACACCCTGTAAGGTTCTGAGGCCGAGAATGCTTGTATCTCGTTTATACTCCTGGCAGGAGTGACGGTGACCAACAAGGCCAACTCCAAGAGAGGAACTTGAGTTCCTTTGAATGCAGCAGCTTCAAAGGCTTGTAGGTTGGTGCTGAAAAAGCAATGTTCATATCCCACACAGGGTGAGGCCACTTAACAGGCAGATGAAACTGCGCAAAGCCCTCTAGATGGCAGCATACTACTGGATTTGTCGTGAAGAAGGACGACTCGCCCATGTTCTGGTAGGTTCCAATGGCCACCAAATAGGTGCAACAGGAGTCGACCGAAAAGCCAGAAGATGCCAGGTGTGAGACTAAGGACATTATGTCATTCAAGCCTCTGGAGATGGGGTTAATACCCTTTTCCAAAGCCCAATGACAGAACCTGTCACACTTACTTAAGTATTGAGACCACGTTGAAGGCTTCCTGGCTGGCTGAACGATTCTCATGTTCTCTGCGGACAAACCTAATTGACCTAGGGTCAAGTCTTCAGGAACCAGACTGCTAAATTGAGCAATCAGGGGCATGGACAAAGAACCTTGCCCGGTTCTTGGATCAGGATGTTATGCCACTGTGGAAGAGGGATCTGACACAGCCGAATCTGTCTCGCCGGTTCGGAGTACCAAATCGGGGCCGGCCACTGCAGCACCATTTGTAGGTGTGTGCAGTTTGCAGGTTCCTTCAGTTTGATCAGTACTATGATGATTGGTGGAATTGGCGGGAAGGTGTACAGAAGCTCCCACATCAAGGGAATGTTTAGCGTGTCTCTCAGAGAGCCTGTGCCCGAGCCGTCCGAGAGGTGCAGCAACAACACTTCTTTTTCTGGCGTGTTGCTAACAGACTGGTCTCAAGAAGACCCCACTCCTGCATGATGGGATGTAAAGCCATGGAATTTATCTCCCATCGAGGTTGCCGTGGTGCAGCCTGCTGGGAGATTTGCTTCCTCGTTCAGAACCCTGGCCAGATGGGATACTTGTGTGCCAGAGCCCATTCCCAGATCGAAAAGGCCAGAAGATATAGCAGAGGAGATTTCGTATCCCCCTGCTTGTTTATAAAGAACATCGCCATCAAGCTGTCCATTTGTATCAGGACCGATTTCTTGCAGATGTTGGCTGGAACGCTTGCAGCAAATAAAAGTTGCCCCTTAGTTCCAATGTATTTATGTGTTGTGTCTTTTCCTGTTCGGACCACAGCCTGTGGGCTTTTAGGATCCCCAATGTGGGTCCCCACCCGCTGAGGAATGGGTCCATTGTTATGACATCGGTCGGAGGATCCTTGAAGGGGGACCTTCTGTAACAGATTCCTCTGGTCTGCCCACCACTGCGGGCCCCAACCTAGAGATGCCTGTATCTCAATGCGTTGCGACTGCTTTTCCCTGGCCTGCAACCATGAGCTGCTGAGATGGAGTTGCAGGCATCTCATTTTCAATCTGGCGTGCAGGACACAGGACGCATGTGGCCATCAGGCACAACCACCTCTGGCACAACAATGATGTAGTTGTTTCCCTGAAAGGAAAACACACCACTGTTGATGAATACCCAACATTCCCTTGATGGAGGGGAAACTCTTGCCCAGATTCAAATCCCACACAGACCCTAAGAAGGTAAGCTTCTGAGCAGGGGTCAGCGAGGACTTGTCGAAGTTGAATGAGGACCCCAGGTGAACAGCATAGACACCAGGATGTTGGTTGCCTCTGAAGCCTCCCGGCTGGAGGACACCCGGACAAGCCAGTCATCCAGTTAGCGGTATACATGGATCCCCGTAATCCATAACGAACTGGCCACAGCGTGGATCAGCTTGGTGAATACTCTTGGCGCTGTATTGCGGCCAAATGGCAAGGCCCGATACTGGGAGTGGTGCCTGCCAATTGACAATCTGAGGAATTTCCGGTGTGGTTCCAATATAGGCAAATGTAGGTAGGTGTCTTTTAGGTCCACAGGGCAGACTCAATCATTGCTTTGAACTGAGCTCAGAATGTGTGCCGGCATAATCATCTTGAACCTCTTGTTGGAGAGATGGAGGTTGAAGGAAGAGAGATCCAGGATCGAGAAGATTCTCAAACAGAACTCTAGCCCTCTCTAATTGGGCAGAGGCAGGTTATATGGTGTGCATATTGTGTAGTTTGCAGATCTCGTGTAAAAGGAGAGCAGAACCCCTCTGCATCAAAGGAGGAGAGACAGGAGGATGGCTTGGACAGAATCCCTTGGAGACTACTGAAAGAATACAGGAATCCTATGAGATGTTCAACCAGCTGCTCAGATGCAACGGAAGCCTGCAGCCGACAGGCGTGCAGTGTACCCGATCCTGTTCATCATTGCTTTTTCGGGTTGGTGGGCGTAGTCCCAGAGTCGCAAGCAAAGAAATCTTTGGAGGTGGGTTTGACTGCTCCCTTCTGTGACCATTGGGGGAGCGGTCTCGGTTTCTTGCCTTCCTGTCCTTGTAGCCCCGAAATCCGCCAAAGGGCTTCTGCCTGGAGTCTCTGGTGAAGGAAAGCTGATGAAAGGGCTGCTGGCTGGTTTTCCTGGATGCCTGGTGGAAGTCTTGTGCTTACTGTTCCCCTCATATTCATCCGTGGAAGAGTAGAACAGATCTTGGCCGTCAAAGGGGAGATCGATGATGTGATCCTGTACCGCCTGTGTACATTTGGTAGCGTGCATTCAAACGACTCTTCGCATGTCCGCACCCGCCGATATTCCACGACTACCTGTATCAATATTATGAAAGCATGACTTGAGCTGATCCTGAGCCACCATCTTAGCTTCTGCCAGACCCGACTTGAAGGCCTGCTAGTGGCAGGTACGGCATGAAATCAGCCAACTCTCTCCAGAGCTTTTGGTTACCCACTGCTAGTAGGGTGTCAATATTAGCTTGTGTCAAGTGAAGAGAGGCTTTACAGTAGACCTTCCCATAAGCCTCAATGTGCTTGTATTCCTTGTTCAGGAGGGCCAGAGACAACGTTGTGGCACCAGAGCCTGAAGGTTTAGTGAACAATGCCGCCACCACAGATGAGTGGGGCTGTGGTTGAGAGGCTAGGCACAGCTTTTCCAATGGAAGGGGCCGGTATTTGGCCTCCATCTTTTTGTTCGTCGGCTCAAGGGGGTGAGGCTTCTCCCACAAATTCAATGGCTCAGTGAGGACATCTTTCTGTAACGATAACCCTGATCTGCTTGAGGAGCGGAGGGCCAAAACCTTTGACAGCTCACCGGCCTCAGACTAGGGCTCTGCCGTCTAGGGCACACCCAGGAAGTCGGCTACGCATAGCATTCTTTCATGCAAGGCCTTGACTGAGCAAGGGACCTCCCTCCATATCTGTATCAGAACTCAGGGACTGTGTCCTGAACATCTGTGTCTGGAATGGCAGAAGCTCCCTCCTTTGCATTCTATGCAGGGGGAGCTAAGGCCTTTGGAGCCTTCAATGTTGGTGTAGGCTGTTGGGGTAGTTGATAGAGGTCTCACGGGCAGAAAAAAGTTTGAATTGCGCGCACCATATTGGGAACTGGGGTGATGGCGATGTTGACACGATGCTGCACATTGGCACAAATACAGTGCAGTTAATGTGAATGGGATAGTTTCTTTTAGTGTTATTTGTGTAAAATGATACATTTTTAGATTTGCACGCACATAGAAATATAATGACAACTTTGTTAGAGATACAATGTAAATGCGTGGAGTGTCACTCGGCCTTAATGAGAAGCATGGAGTTAAACATGCACACACAAGATAGAAGGTTGCGAATGGAGGCTGTGATGAGGGAACACAGTAGTCTAAAACACACACATGCATGAACATACATACACAGGAAGCTTTTTGGGACAGTTGGGAAATATGGGGTATATTGTGATGATTCTGTGGCCCGTGTGGCCCCTCATTGTGGGGAGTTTGTGTGAATCACTGAAGCTTGGATCTGCGAGTTAAAACTCTGAATGGCCAGGAAACTGGTTTTGCAAGTTTGAAGGCTGAGAGAGCAGCAGCAGAAACTGACCGCAGAACCACCTGCGGTCAGATTTGGGCAGGACTGCTTTATGGCCTGGTACTATTGTGGAGGTGAGATGCAATTCAATGACTGGGGGATTCCGGCCACCTGGCAGTGATGGGTTTAAGGGCCGGTCAATTAACATGATGCAAGGGTTGCTTGCAGGGAAGGTGTACCAATAGATCATGGGTTTTCAATTCAGTTGTCAGGGTGTGCGCTGAGACCATCACGGTAATTCATAGAATTCAGCGCACAAGTGGCGCACGCGGCTGGCGCACAGTGTGCGCGTGCGACTTTCTGCACCAGCCGCGTGCGCTAAAATCCATTTCCGCGCACAGCGTATTCATGGATTTTAGCATCCAAAACCAGCCGTGGCGCAGAGTGGCGCAGCGACCCTGCAGCAGCGCCAGTTACGCCCCCAACCCCTCCCTGTGCGCCATGCACAGCGCACAAATCCCGTACATGGCGCACAGATCCCCAACCACGAAAACGCCAGTAAAACTCCCTGTGCAGCCCTCCGAATAAATGTACACCACGGCGCGGGGAGTTTCCCACGCGATTGGCCCTGTGCGAGTGGAGTACGTGTGTTACTGGGGTGCGCAGGAACTTTCCCACACGATTGGCCCTGTGCGAGCAGGGTACATGTGTTACTGGGGTGCGCGGGAACTTTCCCACGCGATTGGCCCTGTGCGAGCGGGGTACGTGTGTTACTGGGGTGCGCGGGAACTTTCCCACACAATTAGCCCTGTACGAGCGGGGTGCGTGTGTCACTGGGGTGCGCGGGAACTTTCCCACGCGTTTGGCACTGTGCGAGCGGGGTACTTGTGTTACTGGGGTGCGCAGGAATTTTCCCATGCAAATTTGCTGTCAGAGCGGGGTACGTGTATCCAGTGTGGTGCGCAGGGAGTTCTACACGTGAATTGGCAGCGTGGGTCCTCCCAGGTGTCCCCTCTACCCCCTCCACGGCCCCTGTAGGCAGCCCACACCACAGGGGACTACCCTGCACCCCCGGACACCCGGACATGTCCCACAGGCAGCCCATCTACCATGGCCATGCCCCCCAGCCAGGCCACGTGTCACGTTGCACTAGTGATCACCAACTCATGTCCCCCTGCACCCCCACCCCCATCAGTGAGGGGCACCTGCAAGCAGGCCCCCACATGTCCCACACATGTCCCCCCGCACCCCGCCCATCAGTGAGGGGCACCTGCCAGCAGGCCCCCACTCATGTCCCCCCCTACATGAAATAAAGATGCACAATCATGGCCCACTTCTACACCAAAATACCACAGCACGCCACCCCATTACTGAGATGCAATGATTTCCCAATCAAACCCACACTGACATGCCCATCTCAAGACACAAATCAAAAGTCAACTATGTACATCAACACATGTCCGTCACACACACACACTCATTGGCATTGATTGTGTAAACTCACATTTTCACATGCATTCATCCAATGAGCAAATCCCACACATGGAACTAAAATATGAAAATGCATTATGTACAAAAATAAAAAAATAAAATGAAAGCATAACAAAATAGCAAACATGAAATGAAAAGCATGTGCAAAAGAAGAGTAAATGAAAAGTATAACCAATACAAAGAAATCCTAAAGAAAAATAGTCCAAACTCTCCCTCCACCAATGCAAATCCAAAGGAAACGTAAAAAAAAAAATCCATTGATCCATGGTGAAATCAAAAGAAAAAGTTCAAAATAATCCATTTTCCAACTATGTACAATCAACTTTCCAAGGGTCCACGAGCCCAACGAAACAAATGAAACCTATCTAATAACCTACCTAACAAAAAAACTATTTACAAAAGTGTGGGGCATAGTCCAAAAGCCCCAAAATAAAGAAAAAAAAGGAAACCTAACACTATAAACTATTTACAATGGCGACGGGCAAGTCCTGCGGCTCACTCAGTGATGTTTTCGGCCCTGGCATCATCGAACTCCAAGTCTATTTGCTGGAGGCGGGCCTCTGTCCTGGCCCCGAGGTCTTGCAGGGAGGCACTCATGGCCTGTTCCAACACCCAGCGAGTCGCCTCGAGGCACTCTGCCCGCCTCAACGCCCGACGCATGGAGAAATCCGCCCTGACCATGGTGAGCCGCGCCTCTTTCGCCCGCCGCCGCTCCGCACCTATACGCTGGCCCAACCGCAGCCACACGGAAGACACATCCATTCCAGGGTTCTCCTGCCCTCTGGCCGATGCCTGCCCCCCTGATGTCGATGGCCCGAGCCATCATTGCTCCCACCTAGAGCCTGCTCCTGCTGCTGCTGCTGTCAATGTGCCCTGTCCGATGAGGCCTGCACATCCTCCATCAGCTGGTCTCCAGTTGTGGTGTCCACCCCTGCTGGACCACCGACTCCCGACTGTGACAGGGATGGGATCTCCACCAAGCTGGCTATGTTCGTCAGGCCAGGTCCACAGGGGGCCCTGTTGGAATCTGGGCCGGAAGACGGCAGGGAGAACGACTGGCGCATAGTCTGCACAGAGGAAGAGAGGTCCGCCAGAGTGCGTGTCACATGAAGGAACCCACCAACCAGGGCCCCTCCCAACAGTGCCACGTCGCGACGTTGCTGTTCGTGATGGCGTGCGTTGTCCGCCCAGGAAGAACGCACGTCATCACGAATGTCACGCGTGCGCAACGTGACACCAATCAGGACGGAGCCCATACGTTCACTGGACCCCTCGTCCGCAGGTAGTGGAGAGGCAGATGACATGGCACTCTCCTCTACCTGCGGACGGGCCTGGGACGGGGCATCCCTGCTGGTGCATGGTGGTGCAGTCACAGGGTCAAGGACAGGGACATGCACAGGCCCCTCCGCGGTGACCTGTGCTGCCTCCTTACCCTGGCCCTGGACTGCACCACTTGCACCAGTGGTACTACCCCCACCAGGACCCATGTGCGGCTCAATAGCGGGCTCCTCCTCTGTGGAGACCACCAACCTGGATGTCTCCGTACCGTCTTCTGCCATTGCAAGCCCTTGTGGGGGCTCACCCGGCCCTTCTGCCACAGCCGTGGTGGCAGACGCGGCACCAGCCCCTTCGCTCCCGGATGAGCACAAGTCCTGGGAGGGTGGCTGGGCCTTGCGTCGCCGCCCAGTGGAGGCATCCCCGCCGCTTGGCTCCACAGCGCCGTCTCCGCCCTCTTCTTCACTTGACGCTGCATAGAGGGAGAAATAGAACACAAGCATCAGGGTACAGTACAATATTCACCTAGACAGGAAGCAATAACACATAAGTGGCAGTGTCTAACGTCACTTCCATCCTTTTCACTCCACAACACATGGGTCAATGCACGCAACACACATGCATAAACAGGCACGGCGCCTGCAATCAACATCAGCATCCATGTACAAGGGCCTCTATTAATCCAAATGTTGCCTTCAAAATCACATGCATCATGGCTCACACTGATCCCATGCACACACATCACCGGAGGGTTATGCATCATGCCTTGTACACCACAGACACATTGGATAGACACAGTGCATACAACGGTGACCGCACTGCATGAGTGAATGTACACATCATCACAGACATGCGTCATGAATCCATGGCGTATCAAAGTCACAGACACACTTCTCAGACACACACACATGTGCACCATACATGTACATGACTGCAGCACCCATCCCTCACACCCCCACCATGTGCAAGAACAGACACTGGCATGCTTTCATGTGTGCATTTGCCATACAGCTCCCCATGTTGCATTGGAACCCATGCACCAACCATGTGGTTCGCACATTACTGGTCTCACATGCATGAACATGATGTCCCTGCACACACACATGCATACATGGCCCATGTCACACATACAGGCAAGTATCAAACTACCAGCAAACTGCAACATGCCCTGTCTCACACAACAATGCTTGTCCACTTACCGCTCAACTCCAGACAGGTCTTCCTCTGAAGGATCTGTGCGTGGAGCGCTGGGCATACGTGTTCCAGGACCCTCATCTGGATGTCACTCATGCTGACCCGGCCCCCCTCCGCGAGGCGCCGGACCTTGTGGAGGGTCATGGACCTGAAGTCCTCCCAGCACTTCTTGACGTGCTTGATGTCGTGGGTTGCCACCCCCTCCGCATTGATGGCAACCACTATGTCGTCCCAGATCCCCTTACGTCCTTTCTTGTTGGCGCGTGATGTTCCCAAGAGGGCATCATACTGCCCCAGGACATGCTCCACCAGCACACCAACTTCCTTCACACTGAAGTTGGTGGCCCTCTGCCTCTCTGGCTGGGGGTCGCCAGTGGTCTCAGATGGTGTTTGCCCCGACATGGTGACCCCCGAGGCAGGCGTGGGTGGGCAGCTGGGTCCTGGGGCTGGGCTGTGGAGCGAAGATATCCCAGTCGGGAGTCTTCTGTTCCAGCAGAGGTGGACACAGCAACTGGAACCCTGGCTGATGTGCAGGCACCAAATACCAGGGCACGTGGGCAGCAGGCAGGCAGCAGCAGATGGCAGGTGGGAGCATGCTCGGGGCTCTGGGGGGCAGTAATTCAGCCTTCTGGGCAGGAGCGTGGTCTTCCGTGTGTTGTTGCGTGGCCAGCTTGATACGGAGTGATTTGGCACGTGAAAATCTTGCACGTCAGCATGTAATTCGAGGAAAGGCCCTTCGCGCGTCATCACACGTATGCGGTTTCATTGGACCAAAGGCCCTTAGCGCGTAAGCGCTTCTGTGACGTGACTCACGCGGGCGTTTCCTTCGTGACGTGGGCATAGTGGTTCAGCGTGCGTGAAAAAACTGCACGTCCGCGTGTGAATGTGTGTAATCCGAGGAAAGGGCCTACACGCATAAGTGACGTGATGTGCGCAGGCGTTTCCATCAACACGGGTGCATGTTCATTGTACACGTCCAAAAACTGCACGTCCGAGTGTCAGCTCTTGTAATTGGAGGAAAGAGCCTTAGCGCGTACACGCGTAAGTGACACTGTAAGTGTGGGCCGCTTTAAAAGGTACGTGTAGGACCCCATTCTCTTGTACGTGCTTTTCTTAGAGAGCGAGTGGGTGAATTCTGTACTTCTTGTCGGTTCACACGCGATTACTTCACAGCGTTTCAAGTTCGTACCCCCTGTTACCTCTGACAGCGTCCTTTATTTTTTTTGGGCCTGTATCCTCAAACAGCGTTCACTTCTTCTTTTGTCCTGTCTCCTCAGACAGCGTACAATTCTTCTTCTGGGGGGGGTGTTGCATACGCGCACACACGTGTTTTTTCACGTTATTTTTCCAGGCAGACGGTGAGTTGCGCACGCATATACCAACTGTGTTTGCCCCGTGTGTCGCGTACCCCTTCAGAGGTCATTGTAGGCTGCGTGTAACAGGCTTATGCTTATTTTTGTGTTTCTGGGTGCCACAGCGGAGTGCGGGTTCATTTTTCCACGCACGTGGTCTACGAGGGGTTGCGTGCATGTTACTTTTTGTTTTCGGGGTGCCTGTGCGTTGCGTGACCCATCATCTTCCCCCAGGGGTCACAGACAGCCTTGCTAGAGCACTAGGGTACGAATTCCATCTAGTACCCTACCCCTTTCACCCCCAATTGCCCAGGACAATTGTTTACTGCAACTCCCATATGCACAACATCATCAGTGCCATAGTTGGGAGGCGACCAAGCGGTAAGGGAGGCAAAGGTGGCCGACTTCCAAAAGGTGGGCGTGGTGGGCACTGTAGGGGACGTGGCCAGGATTTGCAGGGTGCCCCTAGACCCCCATGTGTGGAGGACCAATCAGGGATACCCATGCCCCCCCCATGGTTTAGGGAAACGTGACTGACACCATCCCAGCTTAGCCCTTGTTGGACCAGTCCATTGTGGCACCTGACCCGGCACAGGATGACTCCCAGGCTGACTTCCAGGTCAGCAAGTCTATGCTACGTGTGCCAGTGCAAGTTGGTGTCACCAGGCCACGTGGATCTGGGGCAGCGATGTCATCTGCTGCCCCAAGTAGGCAGGGTGGGGAGGCTGCAGGGGCAGCTGCAGCTCTATCCACCCCAGCTCTGAGTCTCCCAGCCAGGGTAGTGTTGGTCCTGGTCCATCAAACTGACGTTGCCCCTGCCAACATCACACTTCAGACAATGCCTTCACCAAGACCTATGGTCATTGTGCATTCGCACACTCCCAGTACCCAGTCCACCTGCGCTTCTGCCCCTACTGACCAGAGCGGCACACGCCACTCAGGCTCTGCTCCACCTTTGAAGAAGAGGAAGAAGGGTGCTCTGGCACTAAAGGCTGAGACCCCAGACACGGCTACACAGTCCGGCACGTCAAGGAAGCCTAGCTTTAATGACCCCGAACTTGATGCACTTGTGACCTATGTGTCAGCACATAGCCGCGAAATGGTGGTGACTGCAGGGTGCAAGACCACACCTGGTCAACGTAGGGCACACTGACAGACCATTGCGGACCGCATAAGTGCCCTTGGATTTGTGAAGCGCACAGCTGATTGCTACAAGCGGTGGAATGACCTGAAACGCAGAGCAAAGAACAAGCTGGCCTCAAATCATGCCACTACTCTGGTGACTGGCGGTGGCTCTCCACCAGAGGACAACAAACTCACTGAACATGAGTCTGTTGCTGGGACCTTCAACACAGAGGAACAGATCCAAGGCGTGGGAGAGCTACCTGATTACGAGGCATTGTCCGGTGAGTGCCCATGCATGTGTGTGTAATTCATGTGTGTGTTGTTTGGGTGACAGGTTCTGATTGAGTGCCAGGTGAGGGTGTGTACTCCTGAGTGTTATGGGTCACCCATGTGCTTCCTCCAATACATTCACGTGCCTTTGATTTGGGTATGACAGTATCCCTTCTGCCCACAGTAGCCAATTAGCCCCACATACTGCTGTTGCACTTGAACAATCATATTGCAACAACAATGTTCTGTTTTTTTCTGTGTTCATTCAGGCTGATTGTTTAGATTATCCAATTTTTCATATGCTTTTTCATCCCTAATGCCACATATGTGACATGCTTCTGTCATTGTTTACACCCCACATTGTGCCACTTTAGTTACCTGGTTATGTGAATGATTAAACCATTCAGGGCGAGGGAGTATTGGCCTGCTGAAATTTATTTTTAGGGCCTGTTTGCATGTGGAACATGATAGTTGTTTCCTGTCATGTTGAAGTGACCAACCATTGATGTGTACATCTGCCTAAAATCACTGTCTAATTGTACACTGGATGTGTTGCAGTGTGCGGCACATGCATATTTTGCAACACTATTCTGCATTAATCTTCTCATCATGTCCATGTGACATGGATGTGTGACAGTACTCATTCACTGACATATCGCTGTAGTTGTCTAATTTACCATGGCTATGCTACATGACATCTGTGTGCTGGCATGTGTCATGTATGTGTATTGGACATGCCACTCACAGGCTGATGTGTGATGCCAGTGCTACACGACATGCTGCAAATGTGTTGCTTTTCCATCTTGGTGTCCTCATTGTCTGCCTTTTTGACTCCCCTTCAAAATCATTGACAGTGCATGCATGCCAGGGTTATAGTCATGTGGGACATGTGTAAACCATGTACAGGATCTCTGTCTTGTCAGGCCTATGTGTGTGCTATGGTCCTCATGCCTCTTTCCATTTCTTGTGTTTCATGTTTTTACAGGTGGTGATGCACTTGATGCTGGTGAGGTTCAGGAGATGGTGCAGACCCAGGAGGACTCTCAGCCACGACCAGGCACCAGTGGGGGACGTGGTGTGGTGGTGGGTGAAAACACTTGGGTACTGCAGACCATACTGTTGAGGGGTGCCTCTGGGTGCAGCTCCCCAGACCTCTATTAAAGTGCTGAGTCGGATGATGAGACTTATGTGCTGTCGCAGGTCAGTGCTTCTGGCAGGGATTCTGTTCTGTCCGACCCACCTGCACCAGGGTTAGAACCCTCTATGGGGATGTCAGTGTTGGTAGGTCCGCCTTTGGCGGTTACGGATGTAGGGTCACACTCCACAGCATCTGATCCTGTTCCTGGGCCAGCAGATCAGAGGGGGAATGCAGTCCTGCAGCCTCAGGCAGTGCCAGCACAGCAAGGATCAGATCGCCTTGCCCCGAACAGGTGTGGTGCCCGCCGACGCGGTGGCCGTGCACCACCAGGCAATACTGTATGGGAAATCTCCATGTACGGTATTGCAACCCAACAGGCAGCATCAGTAGAAATGATGGCTCAGGAAATGGAGAGGGTGGCCACTTCCATTATCCCCCCTGAAAGGCAGATGGAGCAACAACAGCAGGCAACAGACTCCATTTGCCAATCACACAGGGAAGACATGTTGGCATCCAACAGGGACCGACGGGCAGCACTGGAGACTCTGCGCAAATCCATATCAATAGAGTCACAGGGCCACAGGGAAGCCCTGAGGGTGGAACTCCATAACCTCAGGCAGAGTGTGCTTGAACTTGAGGCTTCCCGAAATGTTAGGGCAGAACAGCAGCTGGAGCAGCTCACACGTTCGCTCTCAGCTGAGCTGCAGGCAACACGTGAGGAGATCCGGGCATCCCGCGAGGCCATGCGTGCAGAAGTGCAGGCAACCCGTGACGTGCTGCATGGGGATCTCCGCACTTTAATCATCCAGAATCAGACCTTCCAGACCCGCATGCTTGCTGCCATGGAGGACCATACCAGGGCTTTGCGTGGGCTGCCTCCCATAGTGCCACCGCCTCCTGATGCAGCAGCAGAGGGTGAAGAGAGCGACAGCAGTTCTCCCACAATGGCATAGCCGTGCAGGCCATGAGCCCATGGAGGTATTTTTTTCTTTGCAACATCCATGCAGGTGGGTGTTGGTGTGCACCCTGTCCTCGAACCTCCTGGGTGGCCCCTCCCCCTGGCTCCCACATGGCCATTTTTTTTTTTTTTACAGTGTGTTGCCTTGTGTGGCTCCCGTGGGCATCCACTGTATTCCGGCTGGGCACATGCAGGCTTGTCCTGAGTTTGGGTTAGATGCTTGGGTTCGTGACACACACACCCCTGCTGCATCCCGTTTCCATGGGCTTGCAAACGGTGTGACCAAGTGACAGTGCCTTACACAGTGACATTGGGCTCCCATGAGCTGTGTGGGCAGTCTGTAGTCAATACTGTGTGTACATCCCTAGTGGGTATTGTTGTATTGTACAATGAATGGTGTATTGATATGTGCTTGTGCATCCATGTCTTCCTCCTAACTTGCAGGTTCCTTCCTCATGTCTTCACAAGGCCGTCTCCTTTGCAGATGGAATTCATGTTGTATGCAGTACACTGACACATTTGCGTGGCAGCAACACTCTACAGTTGGAAGGGGTCGATGTGCTGCCTTATTCAGATTGTAAGACTACCACTACTTTCACTTAGTACTGTCATGTTTTTGCAATGTTTCATGGTGTGTTGCTGTATTGTGTTGGTGGTAAGTATTTGTTCATGTGTGCTGTTTGTTATCGATTACTTCGAGCATATTGTCTGTGGGCAGTTTCCATTTGGGACAGTGCACTTTGTGACACTTGTGTCCGGTCTTGTGCATTGCTTTGTTTGCTTTCACATTGCATGCCATGCCATGGTGTGGGTGGCGCAGCTGGGGAGGGGTTGGGTGACATGGCGCTATTTTCATGTTGTATTTTGCAAGGGGGTAGTCATTCATGCAACATAAATGTGTGTTTTTTGTGACACAGCATTGGTTGTCTTTCGGCAGGTAGGGATGCACACAATGTAACAATTCCAGGTGACCAATCTCAGGCTGGTATGGTTGTGACAGTTGACTGTCCCTTATGTCATCATCATTGATTGTCAGCTGGTATGTGCCAGGGCTGTGTGCACTCCACAGGGGTGTGATTTTAGGTGAAGTAATTAGCCACCAGCTGCGTACGGGCTGCCTCACCACGTGCCCTTTCCCCTCCCATGCGCAGCAGGCGTGCTTGTGGTTGGGGATGTGGGGGCACCACCATGTCCACTGGCAGGCTCCGGTGTGTTGCAACGTTGTGCAGGACACATGCTGCCACTATGATCCTGCACACTACTGGGGGCGCGTATAGCAGCTGCCCACCAGAGCAGTCAAGGGAGCGAAAACGTGACTTGAGCACTCCGAATGTGCGCTCCACTATGCCCCTGGTTGCAATATGGGCTGTGTTGTATTTTACCTCGAATGGTGTGGTGGGGTTCCGAATTGGGGTCATCATGTGGGTGCTCAGTGGGTAGGCACTGTCCCCTGGGGAGGTGATGATGGGTATCATTAGTGGGGTTGTGACATTACTCAGTATCTGACATGCATGCATGTGCAAGGGCATTTATACTCACCAAGCAGCCATGTATCGCCATGCCGCCCAGCTTCTAGGTCCCGGTTTAGGGTTGACATTCTGTAAATGAAACTATCATGGGTGGAACCTGGATAGTTGGCATATACTGAGGTGATGATTCCCTTGGCATCACATACTACCTGCACGTTGATGGAATGCCAGTGCTTGCAGTTTCTGTATATGTGCTCAGTTGCCCTGGGAGGACGTAGAGCCACATGGGTGCAGTCAATGGCACCTAGCACTTTGGGGAAGTGTGCCACCCCGTAAAAATCCTGGATGACAGCCTGCCTTTCTGCAGGTGTTCTGGACAGGTATATGTGCCAGCGGACTGATGGTCGTGCAGTCATGATGGCCAACACCTGGTGCAGGCAGCGTGACTGCATGGCCTGTGAGACCCCCCCACTATGGCAGATGTCCACTGAAATTAACCAGTGGCCAAGAAGTGCAGTACAATGAGCACCTTTTCCAAGGGGCTCAGTGCTTGGGAGCACAGGGTGGGTGATGTGAGGTCATCCTCCCACTCACTCACCAGGTCGAGTATTATGTGAGGTGGAAACCTATACCTCCCATACACCTGGTCATCAGGCATCACAAAAAGGCTGGTTCTGGGTGTAAAAATTCTGGGTCTGACTATCCTCCTCCTGAGGTATCCCACGACCACTGCTGTGAGGAACGGTATATTCATCTTGGCGTCTGACCTTATTTGTTGTTTGCGTGCACTTTTATGCTGCGCGGGTCCACGTACGCCTGCTTCCTGCTGGCGTATGTGTTTCCGGATTAGCGCGTCTTTTTTGGCACACGCGTTAGCCCCATTCGATTCCATGAATAAGTGTTGTAGGCGTGCGTGTGGGCGTTCCGCGCATTTGCCTCCTGTACTTTCCCTGTGACGCCCACATTTTCACACGTTGTTCCCCATTCCGCGTGTTATGCCCTGTGTTATGCCTACTTTTGTTGTGTGTGCTTCGCTAAGTGCGCTTTCGCTGTGCGCGTAGCGCACGCTGTTTGAAGACATGTGCGCCAGCGTGCGCCACGCAGGATTTTAGCGCACATCCATGGATTTACATGCGCACGGACTTGCATGAATCGCTGTGCACGGGTTTTGCTGCGATTTTCGCCCTTGCGCTGCGATTCGCACGCTTGCGCGGGAATTTTCAGCACACATTAATTCCATGAATCGGCCTGCAAGTGTGTTGCATAGTTTAGAATGAAGTCCACAAATCTAGCCAACCTTTCCATACATCCTTCAAATCTTTCTCTGGTCCATGGAGAAGAGCCAGATGGGTCCAGAGGGGGGGAAAGGACTCCTCCTGGGGATCCCCTAGCCTAGAACGCTGAGATTTATCAAGCAGGGTCTTAGATGAGAACTGGGGGCTTTCTGAATAATCCTCCCGCCCTTCCGGGCATTCAGACACGTCTTCGACGTGTCTTTGTCTTTCGACGTTTATTTAGATTTGTTCTTTTGTTTAATGGCCGCCAAAACGATCTTCGCGAAACTCTCGCTGATGTTCGGCATTACCAGGAGGTTTAGGCTGTTTAGACAGTTGCGCTATAGATTTCATTGCAACCGGGGCTTTAAGCGTCGGCGCGCTCTTGGGAGGCGTCTTGACGGCCTTGTGGGTTTTGGTGCTGGCGCCCTTACTCGTAGACTGCCCAGAAGCATGTCGCTTACACGGTTGCAGGGAGGGCTGCCGATCAAGCGAATTGGCAGGTATCGTCGAGGAACTCAACGTACCCGTTGGCACTTTGGTCCTCTTCAACTGATCTGCTGAGGCGGTACCAGGTATTGTGTGTTTAGTCTTACGGGAATAATGTGTGTCCCTGTCGCCGGGGTGTACCTTCCCCATAATAGGACTATTGTCGTGCCTGGTGGGGCTAGCGACGGACGTTGTGGAGCATGAACGCTCCAATGTGAGGTGAATGGCAGCCGTATCAGAGCCATGGCCATTGCTTAGCTCCTCATTACTCCCAGCAGCTGCTGCGGCGGGGAGCTACCCTAAGCCTAGGCCGCCCACCACTTCAAGCGACGCTCCTTAATCGTTTTAGGATGCAGGAGTTGGCAGCATTTACAGGACGCCTCATCGTGATTGAGGGGAAGATACTTATTGCACCGCCGGTGCTTATCTTTCAAGGGGTATTTTCCCTTACGTGAAGGGTACAATTTAAATGGTGTCCTGTCCATAGCTCAGGTGTGTGAAAGCGACAGCAAGACCGAAAGGGAAATGAGAGGGGAGAAGGAAAGACATTCTTGAAAAGAATAGAGACCCCCAGATCCCACTCTCCCTACTGTATCAGCCAGCCAGAAGGCCTGCCCACGCGGTCGGCAGCGCCTGTCATGATGCCTACCTCCAAGGAGCCAGGTCCGACCCAACAACCCCAGAGGCAGGCATCATTTCCCCCAGGGGAGTGCCAGCGGGCCCAAGCTGGGGCCCTTTGGACGCAGTCCTGGCGCCTTGGGCGCCAGGCTCATGTTGGACCTCTGTCCTGGCGCCTTAGGCGCCAGGCTCATAAAGCTAGACATGTGTTCAAGTGTTTTAATGTGCACTTACCTGATGCAGACATGCTGCCACATCCAGGCCCTCTTGAGGCCTGAATAGGAACTACTTTACCTGTGGGACTACTTTCCACCCGGGTGTGGTCGGGGAAGGATACATACCTGATTGGAGGAAGGATACTCTTGGAACTTCTACCAAAGCTCTTTAAACCACACCCGATCAGCAACTCACGCTTCGCGTTGTTCTGCTCCTCGCAGCTGGACGCTCACCGTGTCAGCTTCTGCATCTGGACTTCAGCCACGCCTGTCAGCATCCTGGGTCACCTGCAAAGGGAGACAAGAGACCTACCAGCTAATCTGCACCACAGAGACATCACCGACGATCCTGAAAGGGAAGACATCATTTTTAAAAGCATTTCGTTACGATCGCTGCAGCGCTGCATTTCACTCACCTTTCCTGGGTTCCTCCATCTTCAGCAGCGATCATCCGGATACACACCCACTTCCCAGAGCCTAGAGAAAAAGGCAAGAATAAGAGGTGAGAGAAGGAAGGAAATAGGAAAAGCTCAGTTTCCTTCTAAAACTTACCTGTTGGGTCATTCCCATTTCATTTCGGGTCTTGCTGCTTCCAAGCAGGACCCCGGCCCCTATGGGGAAAAAAGACAAAGGCCCTCATTACGACCCTGGCGGAAATCGAAAAACGATGGCGGAAATGCAATACCGCCATCGAATAGCGCTCGGTGCGACTATGACCCGTCACCGCAAAGTACGAAGCCATTAGCGACACCGTAGTGAACGCCAACGCTAACTGCACCAAGCACGCGCGCGCGCGCCATGCCAAACCGCAAACACCGCCATGGTGCAACGGTACGCCAATTCCGACCCTAGCGGACATGTACCTAACGCCATCAGGCATGGCGTAATGTACCATTCCGCCATGGCGAGAAGTACGGCATCGCGAATCAACCGTAAACGGCCCCACTGAGTGCCTGTACACCGCTCCCTGCCCACAAAGTACAACTCCCCGTAGGTGCAATGAAGCCACAATGCAACCATTGAAATGTACAAGTCACCCATGCATGCCAACGAACAAAAGAAACACAACAGGGGCCAATGGGAGCTGCAGGGCACAGATGGCACGAATACAGAAGCCATCCCAATGGACATGACCACAGTCACCCACCAAGAAACGCACGCAAACACAGGCACCTGTGACCAGCAATATTCCGAAAATCACATCATTCCACCAGTCCACCTGGCTGACCGGCATCTGTCACACAAAACCCAATCCCCCGCCCCTGAGCATAACAACATTCAAACTGTCATATTGCCAGCCCCCATCCCTGACCTCACTGGGCTTCGTAGGCAAACGCGCCCAGTACAGTACCACGCAACTAAACCCCGAAGCCGGAACCCGATGCAGATCTCCTCACAATACATCGCCCCCCAAATTGGCATATGCCACATCACTTGCAAAGAAAAACGCTACACGGGCCAAATCCGAATAGAAATTTAATGCACATCAAAATCACCAAGCCCATACAGCCATCAGGCCATGAACTCCAAAACACCAATCACCATTGTGGGCTGCTTCCGCAAGAAATGACCAGCCACTACCTGTGTGTCGCCCTGTTCCCCCATGGTACACAGAGCCACAATCACGTACGAAAAGGCAACATGGAAGCGCACAGAACCGCAGGCCCGTCCCAATGGGGAGGCACTA
The DNA here is from genome assembly GCF_040938575.1 of Ambystoma mexicanum. Taxonomy (NCBI): domain Eukaryota; kingdom Metazoa; phylum Chordata; class Amphibia; order Caudata; family Ambystomatidae; genus Ambystoma; species Ambystoma mexicanum. The sequence goes on along the minus strand of NC_090939.1, from coordinate 735,411,245 downwards.
GTCCAGCTGAAAGGCCGAAATGTTGCTCCGAGCCACCAGTACTGCGTAAGGGCATGTGGCCCATTGGCGATCGTCCCATAAGATCATAATGCTGCTCCACTGATTAACACGAAGCAGCAGGTGTCGGGAGTAAAATCCATCTGCAGGAGTGGCATACAGATGGCAGTGGCAAAAGGGGAGGAGATACCTGTCAACCAAAAGAAAAGAAAAAGAACAGAATGGCCATCAGAACTACATTCCAACTACTCACTTCAATGATCACACGAAATCCACAGCAATATGCATGCTAGCCCAACCAAAAGGACATCACCACCCCAAAACCACTTGCGACTCATAACCATCTATATCGAGGTGCAAACACCATCACAAACGAGTGTACCTGTGCATGCGTCTGTCAAAACAGATTCCATCAGATGGGAATGTTAACGTGCATGGACACAAGTGTCTGAGGGCGCCTCGAGACAGGGAGGGCTCAACAAGGCCAGATGGACGATGGTCCCACAATGGCAGCCCTGCATCACATAGCGTAGGGGAGGCGGATAGATCCCAAGAAGCCCTGTACATGGCAAACTCTGTATCAAATCACCTGCCCATGCATCCATCCATCATTCCCTCATCCCGGGATCAAAATGCCTGAATAATTACTCACATAACATTAGAAACATCCATTGAGTCCGTGCATTATGCAGCCTGCTAAATCCACAGTGCCCCAGCCCGTAATTCCAGTGTTGTGAAGTAACATGTTTTTGGGAACGGACGGCCTCATCGCCCACGTAGCTATTGCGCATCCCAAACTATCATATCAATCATTGCTCCCTCGCCATGGGCCCTGTCTCAAGGACATAGAACAATAGAACGTTACATTTGCAGTCAGACCTGTGGGCATCTCCTCGCCGCTAGCTGGAAACCGAAAGCGCCGCCCCTCGAATTCCTCATTTGCAACATCACGTCGAAAAGGCATCTGTGGCCGTTTGAAATCACTAATTATTCCATCGAGTGCGGCTGTGTGTGAAAATGGCAACTGCCTTCACCCACGAATGGGACGCCCCGCCCGTCGTTGAACCTCGGTGCAGTGATGCATGAGGGTCCACCGTTACTCGAGTACTACGTTCCACTGCCCCCTCACAAGTCAGTTCGCGACTGCACAGATAGTATGTGAAACAATGGGACCACAGCAGAATGAACATATCAACCAATCTTACACGGCCATCGGGTACAAATACATGATTGCAATAGCAAGATACAATTCCCCGATTTGCAGCGTTGTGCGCGGGACGTGCTCGGCCAAAGGGGAGAGCAGTTTGCACAGGTGGAATCAATCACCACAGGTGGAGGCCATACAGCCTGAATACACATAAATTGCACAGCCAGTCTCCTCCCACAACCACACCGAAATGCTACCGGCAGGACTCGCGATATTGGCCCTGGGGGACCTGATAGCACTGCAAGCGCTCCGACTCCAAGAAGAAGACGAACACCAACTACAACCAGCCGCACGGAGGAGAGGCAGGAGGAGGAGGAGGCCAAGGCAGGGCCAGCAAGGGCTGCCAGCACAGCCACTACCACCACGCAGACAGCCCGCAATCCCACGCCTCCGAGCACATCCGTTCAACCTCACTGATGAGCAGATCCACACCCTCTACCGTCTGGACCGGGACACCATAACCGTCATTGTGGACATGACACAGGCTGACCTTGTCAGCATGATAGATAGCCCAACCGCCATCCCACCCCTACTGAAGGTGGTGTCTGTACTCCACTTCCTGGCCACAGGCACCTACCAGCACACAGTCGGACAGTTGCATGGCATTTCTCAGCCACTGTTCTCACGGACACTATTGCAAGTGCTCGATGCCCTCCTGAAGCACGCAGACGACTACATCTCTCTACCACGCTCGGAGCAGGAAATAACCAACACAAAAGTGGGATTCCATGCACTTGCCGGCATACCGGGTTGCATTGGTGCCATCGACTGCACCCATGTTGAATTGGTCGTCCCACATGCCATGGAGGCCCAGTACCGCAACCGAAAACAATTTCATTCCCTGAATGTACAGATGGTGTGTGACTCCAACAGGATCATTACACATTGTTGTGCCCGATTCCCTGGATCAACCCATGATTCAATGGTCTTGAGGAACTCTACAATACCACGCTACATGGAGCGACACGCAGGGAACAGATCCTGGCTACTCGGTGAGTCTCATTACATGCATGATGATGTGGGGTATGTGAATTGGCATTGACCTGCCAGGAAGGGGGGGGGGTGTGCGTACGTATCAATGGCATTCCACATCATACGTTTCTCGTCCACATACAGGTGATGCTGGATATCCACTGAAGAGATGGCTCCTCACACCAGTCCGGAACCCACGGGACCAGCATGAGGAGGACTACAACCATGCCCACTCACGTACCCGTGTAGTCATTGAACAGGCATTCGGCCTACTGAAGGGTCGTTTCCGCTGCCTCAGCAGGTCTGGCGGGGCACTCCTGTACCACCATGAGAAGGTTGCAAAGATGGTGATGGCATGTGTCATGCTCCACAACATGTGCGTACGTAGAAATGTGCCCATGCCCCCTGACGCAGAACTGCAAGCACCTGATGATGGTCATGATGAGGGTGGGGATGTGGCAGCACCTCATGGAGTCTGCGAGGCACCGGAGGCCCGTGACATTCGTCAGCATCTCATTGATGTATGCTTCTAGCACTCACGCCTGGTGGCTGATACATGGACACGGGACTCGTGGCACTGCGTGTGTCTGGGACATGCACAATATGGACTGTACGCCTATGATGGCCTAGTACACAAAGATCAATGTCCACACTTCTCATTGGTTGATCGTGCACTTTTTATGGCATATGTGATATCATGTTGAACACCCTATCGACCCGCCACCCAAGTGAGCCCAACACACCCCCTCCACCCTCCTACCTCCCCCCCGAACACCAGTGTCCAAAGATGCTCATTGTAAGTGGGCTGTCGCTATTGCATGCCCCCTCTGCGGGTATCAGGGGCACCCCTGCCTGTGGAGCGCAGGTTCCTCCCAGATCTACGTTGGGGGCTGCCCTGGACGGAACTTGCAACGGATGATGTGTCTGCCTGCTCACGTCCATGCATGTCCCTAAGGGTTTGCGAGAGCTCAGTGAGCACACGGCGCACTGCGGCAAGTTCGGCACATACGTCTTTGGACGTCGCATGCAGTTCCCCCCTCAGGCTCTCGGTGCTTCTCTCAATTTGTGCCCTTAGCGTCTCTGTACCTCTCTCCATTTCTGCCCTAAGTGTCTCTGTTGATGTTTCTATGTCTGCCTTAGTGCCCCCACATTCATCGGCATGGTCCTTGAGGAGTGTGGCCAGTTGCTGCTGTTGTTCGATCAACTGGTCGAGGGACTGTTGCCTCTGCTGGGCCGTGGCCATTTGCGGGGGTGTCACAGAGGGGCTGTTGTCCTCATGTTGCCTTGCCACAGGGCTTGTGGGGGATGGCCAGTCGTCGTCTGGTGGGTGCCCCTGCGTGGTATCCTCATGTTGTACGGGATGGAACAGACAGGGGGATTGGGACAGGTCATGGATGGATCTGACTTCGGCATCCCCGTTTTCTGTGTCCGAGCATGCTGCCATCAATGGGGTGTCACCTATGGTGCTGCTGCCACCAGAGGCAGTGCCTTCTGTGGCATCCATTGGGGGGACCTGTGGTGGTGGTGTTGTGGGCATGCTGGCTGCTGGGGTGCCTGTTGATGTTCCCTCCTCTGTGCTGCCACCTGATTTGTGCTGCTGCCGTGTCTTGATGCATGCAGCTGAGGTGGAGGGTCTCTGGCCGTTGGTCTTGGCCCTCTTTGCAGGTGTGCTGGTAGGGGTGTCCTGTAGCTCGTCGTTTGGATCGGACCCTGTGGTGGAGTAAAGGAGGGCGAGGGTTATTGATGGGTCTGTGGGAATTGGAATGGCATTGTATCACATGCATTGGGGTGGTACCTGAGGGTGATTTGGGTCGGGGCCTTGGAGGTGCTTTGATTTGTGTGTGGAGTGAGGGTGCAGTTGTCTGGCAGCCTGCAGTTAGGGTGTGCCTGCTGCACGTGTAGTGCGTGTATTAGGGGTTTTTAATTATTTATGTATTTATTGTGGGTTTTAACGTGCGCTTGCAGGCCGATGTGTGTGGACGTTCTCCTGGACATGTGTTTCTGTTGCACTATGTGGACGCATGGTACTTCACATGGATGGACTGTGTGGATTTGGCATTGTTTTATCTGGCCCACCTACCTGAATCTTCGGATGTCTGCACTCCTTTCTCCATCCCTCCGACTCCCTCTATGCTCTCCATTCCGATGGTGGAGGCACAGATTTCTTCCCAGGGGGTCAACTTGATGGGTGATTCAGGACCTCCCCCGGTGGCTGTGGCAATGTTGCGGTTGGCAGAGAGTATGCTGCGGACGCGTATCCGCAGGTCGTCCCATCGCTTGCGGCATTGCTGTGGGGTGCGGTCCCCACCGCACTTACCCGCTGTGCCACCAGAGCCCATATGGCCTTCTTGTTTGCAAGTGCCGTCCTGGTCATTTGCGTGGAGAAGACGACGGCAGCATTCTCCTGGAGGGTCTCTGTTAGCACGGTGAGTTCCTCACGGGAGAAGTGGACCTGCCGCTTGCGGTCGCACGCTTTCTTCGCTACTTTTCCCATTTTTCTTGGTTCCGCTAGGGTGGTTGACGGGTTGGGGTGTGTTTCAGGGTAGTGATTTTAGTGGTTGTGTGGTTTTAGTGTATTTATAGGTGTACGCCGGGATGTTTCCCGTTCCGGGCCCATGTTTTAACTTCCGTTTCCGTATATTTCCGGCCACCGTACTTTCCGGTAGGCGCACACTGCGGTGACCGCTAAGAGGGGTGGCGGTATTGCACCTAGGGCGCCGTACGGCGGCGGTGTGGGCCCTTTTGGGGTCATTTCCGCCATCGCGGACTTTGCACTTCCGCCATGCCGTGGTGCTCGTGCCCGATGGGTCGGAATGGGCCGCACTTTGCTCCTTCGTGCAATGGCGGAAACGCTATTTACGCTGTGGCGCTCCGGTCAGTCGCTTTCCGCCAGGGTCGTAATGAGGGCAAAAGACATTATATGAGCGAATGCAAAAACATTACCTGAGCGGTCATCTAGGACTTACCAGATCTTTACTGGAACTGCACGTTTCACTTCGGGTCGGCGCCATATCTCCGGCATTCCGAACCCCGGCCCCTATGGGGAAAAGACATCAACATCAGCGCTTTGTTGCAAGAAGTCTCCAAAGGAATCTTCATTCATCACCTGAAAAAAAGACAATGAACATTATTATTTAAAGCTTGAACTTTTGAACTTGCAACAGAACTTTTACAGCGCCTTACCAGTATAATCAAGCTTACCTGAACTCCCATCCAACCTCAATCCAGTGAAGTAACTGGGTTCAACGCGCCCCTGCGTCAGAAGCAGGATGGAGAGCTCGTCCTTTCAGACCCTAAGGTGAGACTTCACGGGGAATCGTGGAAGGGTATCGTGAAGGGTTGGAAGAGAGTGGGAGGCTTGAGCATAACTCAGTCAGCAGGTAATACTCCCTTTTCACGCAGAGGGGAATATTCCTGCGAGCCGGAGAAGCCAGGGTAGAGGTCCCTTCCTGTCCATCTTCAGAGTCCTGTGCTTCACCATTGAAGAAGCATCAGCACTCGAAGCCAGACCTGCGCCTCCGTGGGAATCAGGTGAGCGTTACAGAACGCGAAGCCTACCCACAATTTCCCACCCGGGCGCTATGGAGACTTCCGAGACTGACCAGCTGGCCCAGCTTTTGGGGGAATTACGGGCAGAGGTGCACTCAGCCCGCCAGGAGACTAACGCTCTCAAAAGAGAACTGATCTTATCAAAGGAAAGAACTGATGACCTAGCCAAAAGGTTATTACAGGCCCAGGCAGGGCACACTCCTTTACCTAATTCCGGAGACATTTCCACATCAATGGGTTTGAGTAACCCGGTACAAATTAATCTACCTGGACACATGCCTTTGGCCCCGCCTGATCGTTTTGCGGGGGATCCCAAGAAATATGCCGTCTTTATGAATCAATGTCGTTTACACTTTCTGTGCAGACCCGGAGCCTTCCCTAACGACCAGACCAAGGTAGCCTTTATACTATCTTACCTCAGTGGCAGTGCTGCCGATTGGTCTATTCCATTGGTAAATCAGGATGATCCCATTCTCCAGGATTTTCAGGGCTTCCAGGCCAGCATGGAAAGATTGTTCGCTCGACACTCTCAAGGACAGGCCCTTCATAACGAACTGCTATCCTTACGACAAGGTAATCAGGATCTTCTGACCTACATAGCCACCTTTAACAGACTGGTTGTGGAAACTGGATGGCCAGAAAGCAAAAGGATCACATTGTTTCATCGAGGCCTCCGCGGAGAGCTTAAGGATGTTCTAGCTCAGATAGTAAACCCACCCCAGGTCTGCGCTGACTACATTGACTTGGTGGTTCAACTTGATCACAGATTCAAAATAGAAAAGCAGATCGGTTCAAGTATGAAAACCGAGCACCGATCAAAACCCACGCTACCTCCAAGAGTACCGACGTATCTGAACCTATGCAAATCGGTGGTGTTAAAGGACCATTAACGCAGAAAGAACGAGAGAGAAGGCGGCAAATGCAACTTTGTCTGTATTGCGGGACTTCCGGTCACTTTCTTCGAAATTGTCCAGTTAAACCACTTAAGAAGGTGGTTGGAGCTACTGATAACGAATTAGTGACACCTGATTCGGGAAACGACCTAGCCCGGCAAGCGTAGGGGTCCGCTTGCCGAGCTTGAAAACAAACTCTTTGACCTCGCATTTCGTCACGCCAATGGTGCTCTTGGACCCAAAACAGCCTCAGCAGTTGCATGCTATAAAAGCATACATCGACAGTGGAGCTATTGGAAATTACATAGACCGTGAATTGGCTTCCAGGATTAAGCTTCCTCTCCGCCCGAAAGTAACCGAAGATGACATTACTACAGTAGATGGAACCGAAATAGCCTCAGGGCCTGTAACGCATTCCACTGTTGAAGTGACACTGGTGGGTCAGGATGGACATCGGGAAGCAATCGTGTTTGATGTGATCAAGGCCCCACAATTTCAAGTAATTCTTGGAATTCCTTGGTTAGAAACACATAATCCCAGAATTGACTGGCGAGCAAAGAAGATAAGTTTTCCTGATTGTGAACCAACTTGCTATCCAAGAAATCCAGCTATGGGTCTAGCCACAGCAACTTCCACCCCTGTACAGCTACCGTCAGAATACCAAGAATTCCAAGACGTTTTTCAGAAAGAACAGGCTAACACGTTACCTCCCCATCGGTCTTATGATTGCCAGATCGATCTGGTACCCAATGCTCAACTACCTTGTAGTAGGATTTATGCTCTTACGGAACCTGAGAACCTGCATTTGCGTCAGTATTTAGATCAGTACCTAGCCAATGGTTTTATTCGCCCGTCCAAGTCTCCTGTCTCTTCAGCTCTGTTCTTCGTGCCAAAAAAAGAAGGCGACCTTAGAACGTGTATAGACTATCGCGCCCTAAATCAAATAACGATTAAGAATCGTTATCCTCTGCCCTTGATCCCTGAGCTTATCGACCAGGTGAAAGACGCTTGTGTGTACACCAAGTTAGATCTCCGAGGAGCTGATCACCTGGTGCGCATAAAAGAAGGCGACGAATGGAAGACTGCATTCCGCACCAAATTTGGGCTCTTCGAATATCAGGTGATGCCCTTCGGTTTGTGCAATGCACCTGCCGCCTTTCAGTACTTTATGAATGATGTTCTTCGGGAACTTATCGACGTCTGTGTCATTGTTTATATTGACGACATCCTGGTGTACTCTTCTTCAGAATCCGATCACAGAAAACATGTTAGGGCAGTTCTTGAGAAACTGCGCCAGCACAGACTATTTGCAAAGGTCGAAAAATGCGTTTTTCATACCACAGAAGTGGAGTTTCTCGGATTCATCCTGACACCTCAAGGAGTCCGAATGGACTCGCAAAAGGTAGACGCCATCCTCAAATGGCCATCTCCAAGCTCGGTGAAGGGAGTTCAGAGCATGCTCGGCTTTGCCAATTTCTATCGAAGATTCATCCCGGAATTTTCCCGAACAGTCCAACCCATCACAGCTCTCCTAAAGAAAAACAAACGTTTTGAATGGACTCTTGAGGCCGAACAAGCCTTCCAAGACCTGAAAACCAAATTCACCTCTGCACCTGTATTGAAGCACCCGCACCCAGATCTCCCATACATAGTGGAAACCGATGCTTCCAGTTCGGCCATGGGAGCTGTCCTGTCGCAAAGAGACCCAAAAACTAACCAACTACACCCAGTGGCCTTTTGGTCCAGAAACTTTTCGCCTCCTGAAATCAACTACGCAATTACCGATAAAGAGTTACTGGCCATCAAATCTGCTTTCAAGGCTTGGCGTCACTACCTTCTCGGGGCAAGACACACCATCACCGTAATTACGGACCACAGAAACTTACAGTATTTAAAGACGGCCAAAGCTCAATCTTCACGACAACTCCGATGGGCTCTATTCTTTGCAGAATTTGATTTTGTAATTACCTATCGCCCTGGCTGCAAGAATGGTAAAGCGGACGCCTTATCCCGGATTGGCATGGAAGAACCCAATTCGAGTTTAGAACCTGTGCCAATCATACCTGAACAAAGAATCTTAGGCCTAACTTCATTGCAAACTATTGAGGACATCCAAACGCAAGTAAAACGACTTCTAGACTCTTCAGCCTTACTGGAATGGAGTCAAAAGGGTCCTCATTACACCGTTAAGGATGACTTACCCTACTTCCAGGAGCGGTTGTTTCTGCCTAGTAAAGAATTGCAAGAACTTGTTATTGCCCATCATCATGAATCATTAATGGAAGGACACCCTGGTATCGCTAAAACGGAGGAAAAAATCAAACGCCACTTCTTGTGGCCTTCTTGGAGAAAAGACAAAGTCTTTTGTATTGTCTTGCGGAATTTGCACCCAAAACAAGGGTCAAAAGAAAAGGCCAGCCGGCCTACTTCAACCCTTGGATATTCCACCAGCACCATGGCACACCTTGTCAATGGACTTTATAACAGACCTGCCTCCTTGTGCTGGTTACAACACTATCCTTGTAATTGTGGATCTATTCTCCAAAATGGCCCACTTTATCCCTTTAAAAGGTTTGCCTTCAGCTTCCACCTTGGCCAAGGAATTTCTGGAGAATATAGTTCGCATACATGGTTTCCCTTCCATATTAGTCTCGGATCGTGGAAGTCAATTTATCTCCCATTTTTGGAAGAAGTGTTGCCAACTAGCACAAATAGATGTGCGGTTATCCACCAGCCACCACCCCCAGACCGACGGACAAACCGAGAGAACCAATCAGACTCTCGAGCAATATCTTCGGTGCATGTTACACCAATCCGAGTTAAATTGGAAAGACATCCTTTGGATCGCAGAATATGCATACAACAATTCAGTGCATTCTGGAACCGGACAAACTCCTTTTTATACTTTGTATGGTCACCATCCTCGGACCTCTGATCTAGATCCACCTCTGACCCTGGAAATGCTCGCAGTAAATCATCTGCATTCCACAATAACCCGAGCCTTCAAAGAAGCTGCAACTCATCTACAGCAAGCCAAGAAAAAGTATAAAGAAAACGCTGATTTGCACCGAAGTAAAACTCCTCCTTACCAAGTAGGAGATCAGGTATGGCTAGCAACGAAACATTTACCCCTCAAGGGCCCGCGAACCTTCAATCCCAGATTCATAGGACCTTAATCCCATCAAGGCTATAATCAATCCCGTGGCCTTTAAACTGGATTTACCGTCTAACATGCGTATTCATCCAGTTTTTCATGCATCACATTTGAAGCCAGTACAACCAGGGACCCGACTGTCCAAGCCTCCAGACCCAGTTCAAATTGATGGGGAATTAGAATTCGAAGTTAAAGACATTTTAGACTCCAAGGTGTTAAAGTCCAAACTCTTCTATCTTGTTGACTAAAAGGGATATGGACCTCAGGAGAGATCGTGGGAGCCTAGTAACCATGTTCACGCACCTCGATTAATACAAAGGTTCCACCGGAGATTTCCAAACAAGCCAAAACCCCCGGAGGGAACAACCTTGGGAGGGGCCTTGAGGGGGGGTACGGTCATGATGCCTACCTCCAATGAGCCAGGTCCGACCCAGCAACCCCAGAGGCAGGCATCATTTCCCCCAGGGAAGTGCCAGCGGGCCCAAGCTGGGGCCCTTTGGACACAGTCCTGGCGCCTTAGGCGCCAGGCTCATGTTGGACCCCTGTCCTGGCGCCTTAGGCGCCAGGGTCATAAAGCTAGACAAGTGTTCAAGTGTTTTAATGTGCACTTACCCGATGCAGACCATGCTGCAACATCCAGGCCCTCTTGAGGCCTGAATGGAACTACTTTACCTGTGGGACTACTTTCCCCTGGGTGTGGTCGGGGAAGGATACATACCTGATCGGTGGAAGGATACATACCTGGAACTTCTTCCAAAGCTAGTTAAACCACGCCCGATCAGCAACTCACGCTTCGCGTTGTTCTGCTCCTTGCAGCTGGACGCTCACCGTGTCAGCTCCTGCATCTGGACTTCAGCCACGCCTGTCAGCATCCTGGGTCACCTGCTAAGAGAGAATTGGAGAGAAAGAAGACCTTACCTGCTAAAAGCTGCATCACGGAGACATCACACCGACAATCCTGAAAGGGAAGACATCATTTTAAAAGCATTTCGCTTCGATCGCTGCAGCGCTGCATTTCACTGACCTTTCCTGGGCACCTCCATCTTCAGCAGCGATCATCCGGATCCGCAGCCACTTGCCAGAGCCTAGAGAGAAAAAGACAAGAACACAAGGTGAGAGAAGGAAGGGAATAGGAAAAGCTCAGTTTCCTTCTAAGACTTACCTGTTGGGTCATTCCCATTTCATTTCGGGTCCTGCAGCTTCCTGGCATTCCGGACCCCGGCCCCTATGGGGAAAAAAGACAAAGACATTGAATGAGCGAATGCAAATACATTACCCGAACGCTCATCCAGAACTTACCTGTCATTTACTGGAACTGCACGTTTCACTTCGGGTCGGCGCCATATCTCCGGCATTCCGAACCCTGGCCCCTAAGGGGAAAAAGACATAAGCGTTAGCGCTTGCTGCAATAAGACAATGAACATTATTATTAAGCTTGAACTTTCGAACTTGCTACAGAACTCTTACAGCGCCTTACCTGAATAGTCGAGCTTATTTGAACTCCCATCAAACCTCAATCCAGTGAAGTAACTGGGTTTCAACGCGCCCCTGCATCAGAAGCAGGATGGAGAACTCATCCTTCCAGACCCTAAGGTGAGACTTCACGGGGAATCGAGGAAGGGTATCGTGGACGGTTGGTAGGGAGTGGGAGGCTTGAGCATTATTCCGTCAGTAGGTAATACTCCCTTTTCGCGCACAGGGGAATATTCCTGCGAGCCAGAGAGTCCATCTTCAGAGTCCTGCGCTTCACCATTGAAGAAGCATCAGCACTCGAAGCCAGACCTGCGCCTCCGTGGGAATCAGGTGAGCGTGACAGTTATGCAGAAGAAGCCCGCGCATTGCTTTTTCTTGGTTAATCAAAGCAGTGAAGGTTATCTTCTTCTAGTCATGAAAAGACAGCACTGTAGTCAAGAGGGTTGTATTAGTAAAGGAGAGAGAGATACCGTGGTGTTGTAGTGGAAAATATTGTGCTCATTTTATGCTGAAGTGAAGGAGAAATCTCAGAGATGTAAAAAGGATTTTTGGCATGCGTTTTGATATTATGCTGTGTTTGGTGTATGGCTGAGGAGTGTATAATTACCGAGACGGTTGTGGTGAAAGCGAGTAAGGAGAGTGAGTTCTGGAAATTTGGTTTTTTATAGAAAAGGTAAAGGAAAAGGGATTTTTTCGGTAGTGATTTTTTGTTTAAGTTGGTTGGAGTTTTGAGGTGAAGCGGGCCCCTGCGCTTACATGTATGTTTGGTTAGCTGAAGTAGTGCAACCTGCGTCCTGGCACATGGTTTGTCTAGGAACAGAAACTCCAAAGTTCCCAGGTGAAGTTTTGGCTGGGTAGTTAGACAAACCTTGTTAGTTACTGGCGCTGGTAGGTGGGTGTTACCCCTGTGTTGTAGTCACACTTGTAGTTAGTTCCAAAAGTTCGAAATAATAATGCAGAACGATTTTTGACTCGTCATCAGTGAAGGTTGTTTTAATGTTGTTTTATACATAAAACAATAGACCTAGTAAACATGCTAGGTACAGGTGAAAGCAAAAAAGCCAACGCGTTTTGACGGTGGTCTTTGTCAAGGCAAAGCAATTGTGGGTGATCCTCAGTGAGAAATGGGTGCCTGGTCTTCCAAGTGACGGACGGAGGGCTGGTTAGCCAATCTGGGAAGTGGGCTGTATGAGTCCTGAAGTTCTGTATGCTGCTGCGGATTTGGTTCTTGGGGTTTTTCATGATTTTTGAAAATTTGAGTTACATTGGTTTTGAGTAAGTAGACTCCATTGAATCATCAGCCAGGTACTCCCCGGATATAAGGTAAAGGAGGGTGTAGACATTTCTTCTGCATCACCCCCATATAGGTTCTATCCTTTCTGGCAAGCAGAAAGATATACCAACCCTGACTTTGAGCCTCCATATTCTAGGGTAACCACTCCGTTGGTTAAAAGACAGAGAGGAGCGACACCTCAGTCGGCTCCAATTTTTGAAAGGTGGGATGATGAAGAGAGCAGAAGGATAACACCTTCTTTAGTAAAGGTTATTGATGGATCTCAAAAGCAAACTGGAATGAGAAAGGTTTACTCAACAGTTGGATCAGCACTGAAATTGAAGATGGAGGAACAAGAGTGGGCGAGAACCGTAAGAGGAAGGAGCGATGAACAGCTAAGAAGGGAGGAGGGCCCCCCCCCCGTCACCAGAACAAAAGATAGACTGTGGATGGCAGTAGAGTGGCAAGAGTAATGGAAATGGGAAGAAGCAGTAAGGTTAGCGGAGAATGAAATAGCATGGTTATGAAAGAGTAGGAGTGAAAGACAGGACGACAGGAACAGGCATGTGAAGGGGGCTGAGGAAGGGAGATGGAGGCATGACCAGATCCACGTTAGATTAGACAAATCAGTAATAAAGGGAGTAAATGTGGATCTGGAGGAAGGATCTGCCGTCATAGGTATGGAATTAGAAAAAGGAGAAATAGAGGAGGCATGCTGCCGCCCCCATAGAAAGATTAGGGGATGTGGTAACAGGGCCAGAGGAGGAAGAGCATGAATAGGAAACAGATGACGAGCAGGGGGGACAAGAGGTAGTGGTTACGCCTCCCGCTCCAGTAGTAACCCTTGAAAGCACACCATGGGGCCTTCAGACGTGCCATGGAACTCACATGACTGTAGGAAGAGGCCAAGGACAGATGGGGAAAGCCCCAGTAAAGGTAGGGGCAACTTAATACCCAGTACTCCAGAAGAGTCAGGTCAAGACATACTATGTTCTGTGGTCACACATGGACCGGGAGGGATAATCTAATGAAGACGCTTCCTTCGCTCACCGCAGAGGTAGGGAAGTGGATTTATGCTTTGGAAAAAGCAGAATGCGGGTATCATATTAGCGATTGGGGACATGAAAAGCCTTTTGATGTCCTTGATGGGGGAACCGGCAGATGAGCTCTGGAGAAAAGCAGGATATCCAGAGGTTCAATTTAACATAAACAACCATGATGCAACAGCCTTTAGTAGTTATAGAGCACAAGTTTGGGGGCATTGAGGATGATGTATCCCAATACGTCCGACAGAAACTCAATTTTGATAAAAAAATCTTCTACCACATGTTAAAGAAGGGACTCCCCAAAGAAGAACAGCACGATCTGGATAAAGTGGTAGGAATAGAGGCCAAGAGTTGGCCGAGGATTCAAGCACAAATTGTACATTTTTGTAAAAGGCGGCAGGAGAAGGAAAGCATGGCGCAAGCACAGAAAGCAGGGGTCAAGCTGGTTCAGAAAAAACTGACAAAGATCTGCTTAAAAGGATCAATGATAACCATCTCCACAGCAGGACAAATGGAAACCAGAATGGAACAAGGACGAACGGACGGGTATGTACCTGGACAGAGACCGATGAGGATTTACACGGGATAGGGGAGGATTTTCATGGGGTGGTGGGTCATTTGGTGGGTTTTGAAGGATAGGGCCCGGTTTAACGGGCTGATGGGAGGAGGCTATTGAGGAATGTATGGAGTACAGTGTTGGGTATGTGAGAGAATGGGACACAGTATTGTTGAAGCCGGCCACAATATTTCAATACAGTTCCCCCACAAATGTATTCCCCAACTTTGCCATATGCCCCAAGCTCTGTGCTATCGCAGCAAGTCCAGGTTGAACAGAACCCAGGAACTGAAATGGCACAGGCCTATGCACTCTGACCGACAGTGTCAGCACAGCCACTGGTACAGGCTTGGGAGATAAAATCTGTACCCCACGGGACAATCATTCACTACACCGGAGCAAGTGTGTTTGGAGGAAAACCTTTTTCACCTCCTGGTGCTCATGTGCATCAGGAATAGTACAGCCCACAAGGGTCTCTGATGTGTCCAGCCTTATCAGACTACTGATCCGGAAAGGGAACCTCGGGTAGGAGTAAAGGTAGGTGAGCAGACGTTTTCATTTGAGTTGATACAAGGGCCACACAATCATGCATCAAAGAAGGTGAGTTTCCCATGTTAGGTAAAACAATGGACCCACAGGGATTTTTGGGGTTGTCCCGTCAGTTCCTTACACTCAGGGCCTGCATATCAAGGTAGGTAAGCACATTTTATCTGCTTCCTTGTTATACTTTAAGAATACTGCAGCAAATCTTTTGGGAACAGACCTCCTGAGCAAACTTAATACGTTAATTACTTTTGCGAAAGACGGCATATTATGCCGGCCTCCAGGATTGCTCCCGGTGAGAGAAGCAGAATTTCCCAGTGCGTGTTCCAATGACAGTGCAACCAGGGGTGTGTTAGTGCATTCAGCGATTGTTTCTGTATGGAGTGATGATAGTGTTGAGTTGAGTCCCAGGAATAAAAGATCCAAAATGGCGTATCTCTCTTGATTTTTTGTTCCGGTCTGCTGAGTCACAGGAAATAACGCCTGGGACTATTGTTACCATTCTGTTAGAAGTAGTAGTTGCCAAGAAGGACAAGGTGGTTCGTTCCGACCTCACCGTTAAGAGATGTGTCCGATGAGCAATTGTTTGATGGTGCGGAAGACACAGGAGAGATGGTCTTTGATATTGGGCAGCCCTGCCAGGTAACGGTAGAGCAAATGGAGGTACCACAGACCATGCTCGTCACTAGGAAATATTATTGGAAGAAGTATTTGGAGAAAGTGCCGGACCACCTGTGGTCCAGCAATCCTCACGATGTGGGGTTGGTGAAAAGTGTAGGCACAGTACAGATTAAATTAAAACCAGGAGCAATATTGCCACAGGTTAGGCAATACACCATGTCTATGGAGGTAGACGAAGGGATTTAGGAGACCATTATGGCGTTATTAAAGCAAGGCATTATACAAACATCTGTATCCCCATGCAATACTGCCATCTACCCTGTGAAGAAAGCAAAGGGGTCCAGTTAGAGGATGATGCAGGATTTGCAGCCTCTGAACAACATTGCTGAAGCAGAATCTTTGGTGATAACGGATACTGGGTCGGCCCATTTTACAATAATTGATCTAAACAAAATGCCCTTTTCTCCGTCCCTGATACATCCAGATTCCGTGTAGCTCGCAGAGTTCACGTATCATGGGCAGAAATGTTAGCACACAAGGTTACACCAGGGGTAATGTGAATCTCAATAGTATTTTTAATAGGGTCATTCAAATAGATTTGGGAAACTTACAAGTACCCAGTACCGTAACACAGTACGTGGATGACATATTAGTCTGTAGTGCTTCTGAGGAGCAGTGTCCAGGAGACTCAATCAAGCTTTTCACAGAGAAGGGGTACAAAGTGGACGAAGATACATTTCATTACTGCCAGACAGAGATAGCTTATTTGGGACAGGTAATATTGTCTGCAGGGAGAAAGGTGATGCATGAGAGAGCCACCACAGTCCAGAATATGCCTCAGACAGTTACGGTAAACAGATGCAGCAGTTTCTGGAACTCTTATTGTAGGTCATGAATTTTCAACTACTCTAGTTACACGAGACCCCTACTTCAAGCACTTAAGGAAGCACAGAAGGAGAAGGGTCTGATAAAATGGTCGGAGGAGATGAAAACATGTTACCGGGAACTCACGACTGCGATCAGTAATGCTCACGGTTTGCCGAACCAGAATTACCGGAAACCGTGTTTCCTATTTTCACATACAGATGGCAAGGTAATGACGGAGGTCCTGGCTCAACAAAAAAAAAATAGCTAGGCAGCAAACCCTTGGCTTACTACAGTGGGCTTTTATATTCAGTTATGCAAGGCCCGTTCCAGTGTGAACAAGCTCTTGCGACAGCGGCCTTTGAGATATTGCCAATCACCACACTACCTGAGATGTTGACATTGGGAGGTGCACTGGCCACATGAGTATGAAGGGAGGATAAGGGGGGCTATGAGAGAGCATGTTAGAGGTGGGGACCATAGGAGTAAGGAACCCTGTATGCCAGTCGGACCCAGATCAGGGGAAGACTACACAGGCCGAGCGCCTCAATTCAGGATAGAGACGCAAACTAACCAACCCTACTAACAATTTCCCCTTCTGCATACACCCCTTAAACTCCAAACCGAACACAACCAAAACCTACAGCACAACAAATCGCACAAACTTCACTACAATGCAACAACAAAACAAAAAACACACAGACTCGCACAACAGTACACAACGACTACCTGCCGCAAACACCCCAGGCCCAGCCAACTGACCCACCGGCTGAGGCCGCCAACAGCACATCACTGCTCTCTTGCACTTTTCCTGCTTTCTCCCACTAACTCAACCTCCCCTCCTCTTTCAGAGCCGCCAGAGCGCCAGGGGACCACTCCGGTGGTGATAGTGCGTGATACAAATGTCCTTTTGTCCTTTAACATTAACAATACAAACGTCTTCAATCATTATTATGGGCTGCCCAGTGACATTGTATGTGGTGCATGCAGTGTTTGCGATTATGGAAAAGTCCAAGTCAATTTTAACAACCCAAAGAGTATCAGGGTATGAAGTTATTTTGTCAAATGCTTCCATTCATCCGGTAAGGGGCCACCTAGTCAATCTGATGAAATTTTTAGTCAAACCAGTGAAACCCGATGACATTTTCTACGACTGTGCAATTTATGAGGGAGAAGAGGAAGAGAGTACGAATGTTAAGGACGATGCCTTGGAAGGAGTAGGCTTTGTTGACAGGTGTCGCCATCAGGACACTGGTGAGAGGCACACAGGAGCGTCTGTTGTAGGTCTTGTGGATGGGGAGTACAGGGTCAGAGTGGAGAAACGGATGCCTTTGTATTACTCCGCTTAAGCGGCAGAACTAGTGGCACTCATTGAGGGGCTAGAGATGAGTAAAAGAAAGACAGTCACTATCTACTCCGACTCAGCGTATGTCACTTTCACAGAACATTCTGGGTCATCTAGATGGCAGAGAAAAGGGATAAAAGACCTGACGGGACCCCTGTCCAGCAAGAGGTGCTGCTGTCCAGACTAATTGAAGCACGAACATTGCCTGTATAGGTAGGAATAGGGAAGTGCACAGTGCACACTAAAAGAACTGGTTTACTAGCATGTGGTAATAATGCCACAGGCAGAGCGGCATATTTGCCCTTTTCAGAATCTTTAAAAATTGAGATGGTGTCCCAACAGGTACCGTTACCAGTCCCATATACTGCAGTCCCTTTGCTTCAAATAGGAGAAATACAGAGAAAAACTGCCGAGATGACGGATCAAGCACAGGTTGTGCTTGGTTTATCACCCACAAGCCAACAGCATAGTGGAAAGACGTAATGGTTTGCTTAAAATGAGGTTGTCTAAACTATATAGTGAATTGCGAAAAAGTTGGTTGCATTGTCTTCTGTTGGCTTACGAAATAAGCTAGGGAAAGATCACCCCCCTCAGCCCACATGAGGCGGTTACGGGCCATAGATTGTATACACCACACTCACCTGCATGCACAGGTTCAGACGCACATAAGTCAGCAGAAATTCTTGGAGAAGAGATTAGAAAATATCTTAGGGCCTTCTGTAACGCTCACCTGATTCCCACGGAGGCGCGGGTCTTGGCAGGAAGGTGTCTGTGACTCGAAAAGTGATGTGCAGGACTCGATTGGTTTCTGGGGCTGAGCCTCTTCGCACTGTGTGTCGAACTCGAAGAGTGAGATTTCTGCAGGTGAAAGAATATGGGGGTTAATGGTCTGGGTTGTTGAGTGTCCCTCTCTCTCTCTCTCGCTCTCTCTCTCTTCCTAGCTTCTCCATAGAGCCCCCAGGTCAACGTGCTCACCTTAGATAGGTGAATGCTGGTCTCTCCATCTGCGTCTGGTGCAGGGTGCCGTTGCCAGTTCCTTCACTGGGTGAAACGTAGGCCTCTTGACATCAGAGGATCGCTACCGTCGTTAACTGCACGAGCGGTGAGTTTCCGGACACCTTTTTAGTCCTTACAGTCTTTAGGTGCGTGGGCACGTTAATATAGAACTGGGCTCTGTATAATGCTTTTTTTCTATTTGTCTTGCAGGGCTCTTGAGATAGAAGATGGTGTGAGGAGAGCCGAAGTTGGAGCCAGAGCCTTGGAATGAAGCGCTTGGAAATGCGTAAGTAAATGCAAGCGCTCTAACTGTCTCTTTTCCCTTGCAGCTGTGAGTTCGTGCTGAAGAGATGCTAGAAACGCCGGAGTATTTGCAGGCGTCCTATTGTGGCGAGCGCGATGGGGGTAAGCAAATACCTGCCTAATGTCTCTTCTTTTGTCTTTCAGATGCAGGGTTGCAGCGTTGAAGAAATCCAGAATTCGCGGAGTGCCGGTAAGTAATAACTATGCTTTTGTCTTCACAGGCGGAGGTGCAGCGTGAAGAAATGGTCGCTGCCGATGGATCAGGTGAGGAAAGCGCTGCGTGTGAAGGTTGCCTTGCTAACCTGTTGTTTCTTGTCTTTGCAGGTGCAACTGAAGACAGGATACAGGAATGGTAAGTATTGTTCTTGCAGGTTCAGGATCGGAAAGAAGAAAAGCTGGAACAGACTCGGTGAGCGTTCTGCTGCAGATGCAGAATAACGCGAAGCACGTTTCATCAATCGGGTGTGGTTTAAATAGCCTTGGAGTGATGAGGCGTCTTCCTCCACGGCCCCGCCTAGGTAAGAAAAGAGTTCCTGTTCCAGAAGAGTTCCAGTGTTGTATCCAGGGAGTGGAGCTTGCCCCACCCAGGTAAGAAAGTAGTTCCGGCTCACAGAGGATTCCTATGTGGCTGGTAAGTAAGCAGCATGGTCTGCAGATAAGTCCACCCAAGCATCTTCATACATATTATGAGCCCGGCGCTTCCAGTGCCGGGACCGATGTCTTTGATGAGCCTGGTGCCACCGGCGCCAGGACAAGGTCCAAAAGGTCCCAGTGGGGACCGGCTGGTGCCTAGGATTAAGGTTAGGGGCCTGCTTCCAAGGACGTTGGGCTGGTCCTGGCTCCTTGGAAGCAGTGATCATGACAGCCTTAACTAAGATTGCATGGTACAGCATCACATCAGTAAGCAGCGGGAAAAAACAGCAAGTAATAAGAAGATCGGCAGCAACCATTGCTAATCCCCAAGAACTCTATATATGTACGTTCCTTTGTAGGCCTTCTGGAATTAACAGCATTTCCAGGGCTGCACAAGGTGATTTTTACTACACCAACTGCAATCAAAGTGGAGGGCAACAAGAAATGGATCCACGTCCATGACGTGCAAAGAGACATCGGAGTCCCTCCACTGACACCTGGGGAAGAGCAGTCCTCAAAAAGATAAGTGTGCCCTATGGAATCGCAGTTCATGCCAGTGGAAAGGGGGTAGCACACAAAGATCGAGAATTGTTATTCAGACTGTAAAACAAAAGAATGGATATGAAAATGTGTAGATTTATTTCTCTATTGATTTCTATTTTATATGTTTATAATAGTAGGAATGTAAATGGATCTGAGTTATTAAGCACTACGGATACAGCAGAAACATTAAGAGCACAACAAGACCTTGAAACAGATTTTGTAAATGATGAACATTTTGAAATAGTAAATGATGCACCCAGCTTTGCAGCAGGCAACATACGGTACCACCATATTAAGAAGGTGGGCAGAGAGAGAGCGACAGAATTATGTACATTTGCTCTCCCACCCCCATGCTTCTGATGTCCCTAGATTATTTATTCCCGACAAGGCAAAGGTAGCGGAGGCACAGTGCATAGTGCACCTAGCCTTGTGCGGGGTCTGAGGGCAGTTTCAGGGACAATGTGTAGCAGTCTCCAGCCTTACAGTCGAGAAAGAATGTTCAATATCAGATTGGGAAGAACAGAAGGATGTCCGCTGCATGCAAAGAGTACAGCTCAATCTTGAAGGATTTGTCAGCATGAACAATAAATGGGAGCAAGGGGTGAAGAGTTGCAGAGCAGGAGGGTTGGTGGGACTCTCAGAAAAAGGGGTGGCACAAATGAACCTAGTATGAGGAAGTGTATGGAAAAAGTACTTGACCTTTTTGACATGGCTAAAAGAGTCACAGAAACCTGTTAAGATCCAGTTGCTTATACGTTTTTCTCTGTGTTTTAAGGGTGATGACACGGTGCCTGCAGGCACGAATCAAAACTGCAGCTGCATGCTTCGCATCGCTCGAGGTATGCAGCACTTTGACTTGTTCTAGTCCTGCAGATCTTTTTCCTATAAGTAGTTACCTCCGGCCTGGAGAGGAGTTTGCAGTCTCACCACCCTGCACGTGATATGATATATGTCACCTGATGCTTGCCAATAAAAAATCGGAGTCTAGATTTGTGCCCCATTTCTCACCCGTGCAACCCTTGTGGCATCAGATACAGACAATGCATTGACTGTGCGGACTTTCAGAGAAACAGACTTCTTGAAACTATTGAGAGGGTCAAATTATCTCTCATTGGCATCCACTGAACATTCCAGAACAATCCTGATTATTTAATCGGACTGAGATGCTTTCCACTCCCCTTTTGGCCACTGGCGTACAAACTTTGGCGAACGCTAAATGGTTGCAAATTGTCTGATATGGGTTATTATTTGTGAATTCCTCTGAGTCAGCATTTAGTGCAATTAAAGAGGAACTCAGTGCCTTGAGGCTTGTAGCATTGCAGAATCGTATATCCTCGACCTCCTAACGACAATGGAGGGCAGGGTTTGTCAGAAGTTGTACATACGCACCTCCCAATGATTTGGACTATGGAAATCTGGCCCGGACAATTGCCGCACTGCACAACCTGAGGGCGACCATGGAGAGGGTGGCTGGAACTACTAATTACTTTTTTCTTGGGTGTCTTCATGGATGAGCATAACTATGAAGATTTGTGTGCTTTAGGTTTTTCTGTAATTACCTTTTGGTCATTTCAACCCTGTCTAAGGCTAGGGCCACTGCAATTTCTTTATTCTTTTTATTTGTATACAGTTCAAATTGAACTTTTACCAAACAATACATAATTTACACTTCAATAGATACTCTTTACATATGCAACAATTCATCCAACTTATTCTCAATTAAAATAAAGTAAATATCCTACTAAAAACCACTCTATAATCACCCCAATCACCTCACAGTCTACATACAACCCTTTTCAATATTACTTAAGCAATTTCAAAATGTGTCGCCACATACGAAAAAGTGACAAGTGCAAGGATTCAAAGTCCAAGTTTAGGCAACAGCACCAAAAGACCAAGTATTTGATTGAGTCAAAATTCCACACAAAAGGCCCTAATATGCATATGTAAACAGACTCTAACACCACGCACTCAGTGAACACATGCTTTATAGTTTCTAAGATGTGAGTAAACTTACAAATCCTGGATGTTCTGGAATCTCAAGGAATTTTCAATTGTGGACCCTTTACCATTAAGACAGACAGCTGATTGATACGGAGCCGAAGCATCAGGTCCAGAACCATAGAGCTAGAGCTTTTAAGGAGATACCCTTGCGGCTTCAAGAAACTATGGATCATATTAACTACATATTAATAGTTCTTTAATGTAGACAAATGAGTGTAGTTTTTGTATCTAGTCCCACTGCAAAGCTTTTTTCTTAAAAGATAATTTTGGTCCATCATAGTCGATTGCCAGGTCTTGAGGGATTGCCCAGTCAATGGTTACAAAACATTCCTCATTTAAATCCCCAAAATAATTTCTTTTTTTGTGAGGCTCCGTCCTATAATTTTCCCCAAGAATCGGCAACACAGGGCATTTTGGATCAGCTCTTGACATCAAGTACGGCTCCCCTCTTTTCGTCAGGATCTGTGCTCGCAAAAAGGTCAGTCCTAGCTCTAACCTTATATGCGCCATAGGGGTTGAAGGCGAGAGTTTTAATATTGTTCTCCAGAAGAAACCCTCAAGATGGTCCAACCAATCCAAATCCTTCAAAAGAACAAGTTACTTCTTACCTTGTAACGTTCTTTCGACGGGATGTTCCTCCGACGTATTCCTCATCTTAGATATATATCCTTCCAGCTCTGCTGGCCTCGGAAAATTTTTTCTCTAGAGGGCGCTGCGCGTCGACGTCCCTCGAGTCGATGTCCTTCGACAGCCGCCGTATCGACGCTCGACGTCATCCTGCCTATAAAGGCCGCGCGCAGCGTCCGTTGCTCAGTTCCGTTTTGTAGCCCACAGTATTACTGTCTGGACTAGACTAATCACCCTGAAGGAGCGTAAGCTGCAACAACAAGGGAAGTAGAACTGCGGGGATGGATGGGAGGGTCGATGAGGAATACGTCGGAGGAACATCCCGTCGAAAGAACGTTACAAGGTAAGAAGTAACTTGTTCTTCGAAGGGATTGTGTCCTCCGACGTATTCCTCATCTTAGATAGGATCCCATAGCAGTATTCTATATTCGGAGGAGGGAGTACTGACTTCACGCTGTCTTCTATTGATGAATAGAATGCAGTACAGCCCTTCCAAACCTAGTCTCTTGACTAGAGGAGGAATCCAGATTGTAAAAACGTGTAAAGGTATGGACAGACGACCATGTAGCGGCCGCACATATGTCTTTAACTGGCACGCCTCTTTTGAGGGCCGATGAAGCTGCAATACCTCTGGTCGAATGAGCCCTAAGGTTTTGAGGGGGCTCTTTCCCTGCCAGTTTATAACATTCCAGAATGGCTAGAATGATCCATCTGGAAATGGTCTGCTTAGTTATTGGTAACCCCAGCTTGTGACCTGCGAAACCTACAAACAGCTGGTCTGCCTGTTTTATCCTGGCTAGTCTACTAATGTAAAAACTTAAAACCCTCCTAGGGTCTAGTCTGTGTAACCTCTCTTCCTCTTTCCCCGGGTGAGGAGGAGGATAGAAAGATGGTAGGGTAATCTTCTGAGAGATATGGAATTCAGAAACTACCTTTGGGAGGAAATTAGGCTTCACTTGCAGGACAACTTTGTCTTTGTGAAAGATTGTATGAGGGGGTTTACAAGAAAGAGCTTGTAATTTGCTCACCCTTCTAGCAGATGTAAGTGCTATTAATAAAACAGTTTTAAGGGTAAGGAATCTTAACGAACAAGAATGGAGAGGTTCGAAAGGTGTACCCATCAGAAAAGTTAGTACTAAGTTTAAATCCCATAGGGGAACTTGGAATGGTCTTGGGGGATAAACATTGGTTAACCCCTTTAGAAACTGTATTACCAAGGGTAATTTGAAATAGGATGGTTCTTCCGCAGTACGCTTAAAGATAGATAGCGCTGCGAGATAGCCCTTAATGGTGCCAACTTGAAGGCCTGAATTTGCCAAATATAGTAGGAAGGACAAAACCATTGGTGTACCACATGAAAATGGGTCGATATTCTGTTCTCTACACCAGCTGCAAAATCTGTTCCAACGGCAGCGGTATAAAGACTTTGTTGCTGGCCTCCTTGCCGAAAGCAACACCTCCATAACATCATCAGGGAGGTCCCAATCCTTGTACCTCAGCCGTTCAGAAGCCAAGCGTGAAGGTTGAGGGTTTTGATGTCTGGATGGAGAACCTGACCTCCCTTCTGTGAGAGTAGGTTCTCTCTGAGAGGAAGTCGAATTGGAGGGCAGATGGACAAGTCTAGAAGGTCCGGGTACCACGTTCTCCTGGCCCAATCCGGGGCAATTAAGATCATGGTTCGCCGGAATCTTCTCAACCTCCTGATCATTTGAGGAATGACAGGGACCGGTGGGAACGCGTACAGAAGCGGAAACTCCCAGTCCACTATGAACGCGTCTCCCAGAGCTCCTCTCGGAGGAAATTCCCTTGAGCAGAACAGGTCGCATTTCCTGTTTAGGCTGGTGGCGAACAGATCTACCTGAGGGGTTCCCCAAAGGGCGAAGATCTCTTGAAGGACTTCCTGAGCTAGCTCCCACTCGTGGGAGACTGTGTTCTGCCTGCTCAGAGCGTCCGCTGTCAAGTTCTTCTCTCCGGCTAGGTGAACTGCCGAAAGAGAGATTCCTTCTTGGATTGCCCAAAACCAGAGCTGCATCGCCTCTCTGCACAGGGGTAGTGATCCTACGCCTCCTCTTTTGTTGAGGTAATGCATGGCCACCGTGTTGTCCGTCATTATCAGGACGTTCTTCCCTTGTACAGCTGGCAGGAAAGCCTTCAACGCAAGTCTGATGGCTCTCAGCTCTAACAGGTTGATGTGCAGTCTGGACTCCGATGGAGACCAACGACCGCTGATGGTCAAGTCGTTGGCGTGGGCTCCCCACCCCGTGAGTGAGGCATCCGTGACTACTGTTATCTCCGGCCAGGGTTGCCAAAACTGTTCTCCTTTCAGAATGTTCTCCTGACAGGCCCACCACTGAAGGTCTCGAGCCACCCTGCCGGGAACCTGAAGAAGATCTGTCATTCTCCCTGAGAATTGTGACCACTGAGTCCTCAGTGCCCACTGGAGGGATCTCATTCTCAGGCGAGCCTCTGGCACAAGGAAAATGCAGGATGCCATGAGGCCTAGCAACCTCAAAAAGTCGAAGGCTGGGAGACGTTGGGCATGTTGGAACTTGGTAACCATCTGTAGTATATCTTGAGCCCTCACCTCTGGTGGCGAGGCTTTTCCCAGGGAAGTATCCAGGATCGCTCCTATGAACTGGAGTCTCTGCGATGGTATCATTTGAGACTTCTTTAAATTGAGGGAGAAGCCCAGTTTGTGAAGGGAGTAGCACACGTGATTTAGCTGGATCTGAGCTTGCTCCGGAGAAACAGCCCTGATTAGCCAATCGTCCAGGTAGGGGTAGACGTGAATCCCTTCCCTCCTTAGACTTGCAGCCACTACCGACATTAACTTGGTGAAGACCCTCGGGACGGAGGTCAGCCCAAATGGCAGTACTCGAAATTGATAGTGAGAGTTGCCAATTGCGAACCTCAGGTATTTCCTGTGTTTGAGATGGATAGGCACATGGAAATAAGCGTCCTGAAGGTCCAGAGATACCAACCAGTCCTGAAACTGAAGGGCCTGGAGGATCTGAGAAAGAGTGACCATCTTGAATTTGTCTTTCCTGAGGAATTTGTTCAATTCTCGCAAGTCCAAGATGGGTCTCAGTCCTCCGTCTTTCTTCGGAATGAGAAAGTAAGGGGAGTACCAGCCCTTGTTCCTCTCCGCTACAGGTACCGGTTCTATGGCACCTTTCTCTAGCAGGTCCAAAATTTCCTGCAAGAGGAGCGGATCTGGAGCTTTCTGAGAGCTGATCCCCGGTGGATGACTGAGGTATACATAGGAAAGGCAGGCAGTAACCTTGGGCGACTGTTTCCAATGCCCAAGCATCTGACGTGATAGCCTGCCATACCGTCAGATGTTGAGTCAACCTGCCTCCTACAGGTGTCCTGTGAGGGGAGTCCTCAGAGTGGTTTTGGGGCAGCTGATGCAGATGCCGATGGTAAAGAGGCACCTGCTGTTGCTGCGGCTTTAGAATATCTACCCCGTCCACCTCGGGTAGTTCTTCTTTGACCCCTTTGAGCCTGTCGTCCTCTACCTCTTCCGAATGCGGAGTAGAAGCGAAAGGACTTGCCCCTCGCAGAGGTTCCTGTGGGACGAAAAGGAGTCTGACGGATTGCAGCTCCTAGGGATTTTGCTGCAGCTTTTGAAGTTTGCAGTTTCTCTAAACTGTCATCCGCCTTTTTCCCGAACAAAGAAGAGCCATCGAATGGCATGTTCAAGAGCCTGGCTTGCACATATGGGGCAAAACCCGACTTTCTCAACCAAGCGAATCTCCTGGTTGATGTACTTGCTGCCATTGCTCTGCTGATACTGTCAGCCGAATCAATGCCCGTCTGGAGGGATTCGCACATAGCGTCTTTACCGTCCTGTATAATATTCAGGAACGCATCCCTTTCTTCTCCCTCCGGGATGCAGTCAGCCGCTGTAGAAGCACACTCCCAAAGTGTATGGCTGAACCTAGCAAGGGTGCACGTAGCATTAACCGACTTTAGCGCCATGCTACATGCTGAAAAGACTTTCTTTGCCATAGCATCATATTTTTTATCGTCCCTGTCCTGTGGGACTGTAGGATAAGCCGTCTTGACATCGGTAGAGGATGCTGCTTGTACCACCAGACTTTCTGGGGATGGATGTTTAGACAAAAACTCTGGGTCTGTGGAAGATACCCTGTACTTTGCAGACAGTTTTTTATTTACTGCTGGTATTACATCTGGGGTTTCCCAGTTTGTCATGATCTTTCTCTGAAGAGCTTTATGAAAGGGCACCACCGGATCCTCTTGTGGGCCTTTGTCAAGAATATCCGTGAGGTCATCTTGCTGGAAAGATTGTGAAGGTGCAGACCACCCCATGAACTCTGTAATCCTAGCCATTAAGGCTCTGTAGGGGGTTTCAGCATGCTCCCCCGGTTCTGGCTTAGCAAAATCCACCTCAGGGGAAGTGTCTAATCCACTTGCCTCATGTAAAGAATCATAAAGATCCTTTAATCTGCGCTCTTCAGAGGAAACTTCCTCTCTAACTGGGGTTACAGGTCCCTGTAACTCAAATGTGTCTTGTTCAGACAAATCACCCTCTTCTAAAATTGAGGATATAGTTCTCAATTGTTCTGAACTCATAAAGGGAGTAAATCCCATTTCCAAGGCAGAGGGTGCCGAACTTGTCATTATTGGCCTCGAAAACGTCGATGTCGTCGACGCCGACGTCGAAGGCTTCGAGCGTGGCGTCGAAAACAGAGGTGGAGGCCTCGAGGACCTCGACAGAATTGGAATTCTACTCGACAATATCGACGCCATCGACGTCGAGGGCCTGGGGATAGTCACTGGATGTGTGGTCATCGTGACTTTTCTTGGCGCCGGCGTCGAGTCGACAGACCCGTGTGTCGAAGGTCCCTTCGACAACGGCGTCGAAGACATCGATGTCGACGTCGACGGAACCTTCGTCGACGGCGTCGACGGAACCTTCGAGGAAGGTTTGGAGGTCATAGTCCTGCTCGAGGGTTCGAGACGCGCTCGAGAGGTTTCTTTCGCCGGGTACTGCGACTCGCAGCGTTTTTGACCTTCGGGTCTTTCGACCAGAGCATCGCTCTCGGCAGTCTTCGAGGGGGTCGAGGCCGCTTTCTCGAAGACGCCCATCATATTTTTTCGGAATTCCTCCCATTCAGCCCGGGAACTATGTTTCGTGGGGCAAGGGATTCTTTTTGGCGAAACAGAGGAAGAGGAAGACGGAGAAGGGGATCTTCGACGTCTCCTCTTTGAGTGCTTCGATCTCGAGGAGTGATGAGACCCACTCCGAGACCTGGAGCGCGAATGGTGACGAGGAGACGAATGTCTCGACTTCGTCGACGAAGAAGAAGCTTTAAAAGTCTTACCTTTCTCCAGCTTCCCCCTACGCTCCTTCAGGGCCTTAGCTGTCATGGACATACAGTCCTCGCATTCCGAACAATGGTGTTCAGCTCCCAAGCACCACAGACAATTTCTGTGAGGATCGGTCAACAACATCTTTTTCCCACAATCTCGACATTTTTTGAAGCCGGATCGAGGAGTTGTCGGTTCCGACGAGGAAGCCATCGAGTACGGATCGAATAACTCGAGGTAAATAGGATTAATCTGACTAAGAACTGAGCAACGGTATTCCGAGGCACCGAGTAAGCGCGGAAAAACGGAACTGAGCAACGGACGCTGCGCGCGGCCTTTATGGGCAGGATGACGTCGATACGGCGGCTGTCGAAGGACATCGACTCGAGGGACGTCGACGCGCAGCGCCCTCTAGAGAAAAAATTTTCCGAGGCCAGCAGAGCTGGAAGGATATATATCTAAGATGAGGAATACGTCGGAGGACACAATCCCTTCGAAGTAGCGCTTCTAGCCCATACGAAATTGCAGGGCTGAAGCACTGCCTATAAAAGATCAGGATTCCTTCAATAGAGAAGCCCACAGTTTGTTAGAGAAACTATTCACTAGATAAGTTAACTGCTTAGCTATTCTTATTTTGGCCTCTCTTAGCTCACTGTAGTCCATAGCATCGCTCAATGCAAGGTCCAAGTAGGTATATTTATTAGCATATTCAATTATCCCCAATGCAGTTGTCATCCTAACACAATAGATTTTATTTTATCAGACACAAGCAGGACCTTTGTTTTATCCAGGTTTACAGTCAAGCCATTTTCCTTGGTGTGTTCTATTAATGTATGCAGCTGGCATTTAATTCCACAAAAGGTATGATCTAGAAGCTCCAGGCCGTCAACATAATATGCTGGCGACTTTGGTGCACCCCAACTTAGGCGGGCAGCCCAACGTTCCATTAAGCCTAGTGGTCAAATCTACAAGGTACAGGTTAAACAATAGGGGAGCCAGCACACATCCTTGTCTGACTCCCCTATTTATACCCACCTGCTCCGACATAGTGCCCACATCATCTAGGCGAACATGTACTTTCGTACCCTTATGCAAATATTTAATTACTTGTACCAGCCACAGTGGACATCCCAGAATTTGCAGCTTACATAATAATTTAGCACGACTGACTGAATCAAACGCTGCACAGAAGTCTACAAATGTCACATACAGTGACAGACTTCCAGTGCTAGACACCTTATGCATACATCTGTCCAGTAGTCTGATATTGTACGTGGTGGAGGATCTGGGTCGAAAGCCCGTTTGAAAGTTACTTCCATTCCATCTGACATGGGTACTCAAACTGATTTTGAAATAAGTGC
The DNA here is from genome assembly GCF_040938575.1 of Ambystoma mexicanum. NCBI lineage: Eukaryota > Metazoa > Chordata > Amphibia > Caudata > Ambystomatidae > Ambystoma > Ambystoma mexicanum. Next base: position 735,381,951 of record NC_090939.1, on the reverse strand, counting down.
AGGGGTGGTCTTGTGTCCTCTACCAGGTTGGGGTGAATGTGGGACTGGGGTGGTTGTAACATCTTGTTGGTTTAGGTTGTGAAGATGAGCTGCATCTACTTTATGACTTCCTTGCTTGAGAATTTGCCTGCAATTACACCCTCAACCGCAGCCACAGCTCCCTGGGTTTCTGGCAACTCCCCCAGGGAATGAGAGTCTAGGGGCACCTCTACAGTGCAGGCAGGGGAGTAGGCAAGGGCTGCAGGAGTGGCAACCTTGCCTCAATGGCACTGTTTGCAGTCTGTATGATCGTGTCCCCCAGTTTGGCTGCTGACACTTTGGTGAACAGGGTAGGCTCAGGCAGAGCTGGTGGAGGAACCTTTGCATGGGGAAGGCATGGTCTACCCTCTTAGGCCTCATTCTGTGTGAGGCGATCTGGAGTAATGATCTCAGTGTCTCTCCTCCCGGGCCCCTTGAGGGGGAGACGTTCCTCCCTATAAGTGTGCAAAACAAAGCCAACACTTGGCACAAAAAAATGCAAATCCCATAACAGGTCCATCTCCCACCTGGTGCGTCGCTCTGCTTCATACTGAATGTGTGGTCCTGGTTTTAGCGTACGCCCGGTGTATGCTCCTACCCCCAGCCTCACTATGGCTGAAGGTGCTCCAAGAACAGAACGGTGTGATTTGGCCACCTCAGGGAAAAGCCATGGTCTGGAACAATGCATCGTCAAACAGGGCATCTTACAAGGACCCCTTTTCTTTTTTTAATGCTGCCTAGCTTGGCCCAGAGGCAGTAAGCAGCAAATAATAATGCTGGTAGACTGCACCTCTGCTCATGGCCAGCTGTGGATGAGAGAAAAAAAATTAATACTTACCGGAAGTCACCTACTGGCAGACACTGATAAAGGGTGGATCAAAAAGTGGGATGTGCCCTTATACCCTTGCCATGTCAGGGGAAGGGTTAGAGGGTCACCTCAGGCAAGAGGAATTCTTAAAGGGGGGAGAAAGAAGAGGGTGGACTGTCTCGGGAGGCATGGATGCCTCATTCTATAAGGACTGGTACAAGGATGAGGGACAAGGAGGTCATTTCCATTTGTTCTAAGCCTCCTTAACCCTCCTATATATGCTAACATTTAAACTTTGGTAACTGTGCATATCGGCAGTTGAATCTTTGGGGTTTGCAAACCTCCGGAAAAGATTTTTGGGAAATGGTGCATTGTAGAATTGCGAGCACTCATACATTATTCAGCACCATTTCCAACACAGCTTTCTTTTACACACAAGATCAAGGGACACAAGGCTGTAAAGGAATTTAAGGAACAAGTTACTTACCTGTAACTGTTGTTCTCCGGCATGGATTTACATGCTCATGAATATTCCCCGTCGTCAGGCTGGGAATCCTCGGTAAACAAAAAATCAGTATCAGTTTCGTTTCTGATCTGTCTTTCGTAGTAGCAACCAATCACTGATTTCTGCGTCATACTGACCACAGCCAATGACTGCCCTCTACCTAAGCCCCGCCTCTGGCAGCCATCTTCAGATTTGGTAGCACGTGAAGTGGCAGTATGACCAAGTGAAGAGCCGCAGAGGGGTAGGCGGGAGGGTTCGCATGTGAATCCATGCCAGACCCATGCTGGAGAACAACAGTTACAGGTAAGTAACTTGTTCCTTCTCCAGCATGGGGTCTGGCATGGATTCACATGCTCATGAATAAAGAATACATAGCAGTACACACATGCACAACCACGGGAGGTGGCAAAGGCTCAACATTAAGCATTACATCAAACTCAACATTAAGCAATTCTTACCTCCTCACCAGGCTCACCTTAGGCAAACAGGTTGCGCAGCACTGCTTGGCCGACCCTGGACTCCTCCCTGGAATCCCGATCGACGCAGTAGAATTTCGTGAAGGTGTGCGTCGACCTCCACGTAGCAGCCCTGCAGATGTCCAGCAAGGTCACACCAGATAGGAACGCCGTGGTAGCTGCGATCGCTCTGGTGGAATGGGCTCTCGGACGGCCAGGCAGCGGTCGGTTTGCCAACCAATGACAGTGCATGATACAGCCGGAGAGCCATCTGGAAATGGAAACCTTCGAGAGAGCCTTCCCCTGATTGACAGGTCCAAAGTTCACAAAGAGTTGTGACTTCTTCTGAAAACACTTCGTGTGGTCCACGTAGAACTTCAGCGCTCTAGCCACATCCAGCGAGTGCAAAGTCCTTTCAGCCGGCGACAAAGGCGACGGGAAGAAAACAGGCAACACCAAGGGTTCGTTGAGGTGGAAGTCCGACGGCACCTTGGGCATGAAGGAAGGGTGCGTCCTGAGCACTACCCACGTGTCGTGAAAAGTCAAGTACGGGGCCTTGCAGGAAAGGGCCTGGATCTCTCCCACCCGTCGTGCGGAGGTGATGGCCACAAGAAACGCTGTTTTCCACGACAAGAACTTCAACGGAGCCGAGTGCAGAGGCTCGAACGGAGGTCCCATGAGCTTGGTCAGCACCACGTTGAGCTCCCACGCCAGGGCCAGAGCCTTCACCGGCGGGAACGATCTGAACAGTCCATTCATGAACTCTTTCACCAGACGATGAGACCACAAAGACGTCCGCCCCGTGGTTCTGGTGTATCGGGAGATTGCAGCAAGATGAATCTTGATGGACGCGTGCGCCAGTCCAGCTTTGGCCAGCGTCAGTAGGTACGGCAGTACTTGGGGAGCCGTAATCCGAGGAGGGTTAATCTTCTGTGCGTGGCACCAGACAGAAAACCTCTTCCATTTGTGTCCGTAGCATTTAAGAGTTGAGGACGCCCTGGCCTTTGCAAGAACCTCTCTGCAGTCGGCCGGTATGTCGTATCCTCTAACGCTGCAGGAGCCAGGCCTGCAAGCTCAGCGACTTCGGGTCGTGATGGAGGATGGCGCCTCCTTCCCTGGAGAGAAGATCCGCGTCCACTGGCAGCTTGACTGACGGGGAACCATATCTGCCTCTGCCACGCAGGTGCGACGAGGATCATCCTGCACCGTGACCACTTGAGCTGGTTGATGAGCCAGATCAGCAATGGCAATGGAGGGAACGCGTATAGAAACAGGCCCTCCCAGGGGAACGAGAAAGCATCGCCCATGCTCCTCGGCTGGGGAAACCTGCTGGCGAACCTCCGGCACTTGGAGTTCGTCGCCGTCGCGAACAGATCGATCTGGGGTGTGCCCCACCGTCGGAAGAGGCGGTCCACTAGATCCTGTCGTAGTTCCCACTCATGGCACGAGCGCAGCTCCCTGCTGAGTGAGTCGGCGATGGTGTTTTTTATCCCTGCCAGATGAAACGGCACCAGAAACATCCCTTGGGTGACGGCCCAATGCCACAGATCCTGCGCCTCAATGGACAGGGCTGGGGACCTGGCTCCGCCCTGTTTCCTGATGTAGAACATGGTGGTGGTGTTGTCGGTGAAGATCCTCACCACCTTGCCCTTGAGGGACGGAAGAAAGGACCTGAGGGCCCAAAACACTGCACGGAGCTCCAGGACGTTGATATGGAGGGACTTCTCCGTCGGGAGCCAAAGGCCTCTCGCGTGCAGATTTTCAGTGTGCGCTCCTCACCCTTCCAGGGAGGCATCCGTGGTCACTGTCTCCTGGTGGCCGGGGGTCTGGAAGTCCATGCCCGCCGTCAGATGCGCGCGGGTGCCCCACCACCGGATCGCTCGTCGGAAACTCTCGTCGAGTGTGATCCTCTCCTCGAAGTTGCAGGTCGTCTGGATCCAGCGCGCGTCCAGGAACTCCTGCAACGGCGGATGAGGTAAATGCAATAAGACATCATTCCGAGGAGGGACTTGATGGACCTCACTCTGGCCGCGTCCGCAACCAGCATCCGCTGCACCTTGCCCAAGATGACCCTCGTCCTTTCCTCCGACGGAGAGGCCAGAAGCGACACTGTGTCGAGCTTTACTCCCAGAAGCAGTGCGTCTTGCGTGGGCACCAGGTGGGACTTGGCGTAGTTTATGGAGAATCCCAGGTCCGTGAGAAGTTGGACGGTCCTTGCCGTGTGCTCCACGGCGACCTCCTTCGTCTTCGCTCGGATGAGCCAGTCGTCCAGGTAGGGGTAGACGTGGATCCCCTTTCGGCGCAGCTGCGCCGCCACCGGTGCGAGGCACTTGGTGAACACCCTGGGTACCGACCTCAGTCCGAAGGGAAGGGCTCTGAACTGGTAGTGACGCCCTTGGACCACGAACCTGAGAAACTTTCGGTGTCCCTTTAGGATGGGAATATGGAAGTAGGCATCCTCCAAATCCAACGACGACAGGAAATCGCCCTCCTCCAGCTGACCCAGGACGTGTTGGAGGGTGACCATCCGGAACTTCTGTGCCTTGATGAATTTGTTCAGTCGTCGTAGGTCCAGGATGGGACGCCATCCTCCCGTCTTCTTCTTCACGAGGAAGTATCTTGAGTAAACTCCGGAGCCCCGAAGCCTCTTTGGGACGAGCTTGATGGCGCCTTCTTGAGCATCGCCTTTACCTCCAAGAGAAGTTGAGGGACGTGATGTTCTTTCCTGGCCACAGGGGGGACGCGCGGGCACCTCTTTAGGAACTCCAGCGCGTGACCCTGAGCTAGGGCGTCCAGCACCCAACGGTCGGTGAAGATGGACTCCCACACGCTGACGAAGCTCGCCAGCCGGCCTCCCACCGGGGTGCTTCGGTGGGCGCCCGACCCCACGGCCGGTTCAGTCCTGCTTCGACGAGGCTTTGCCGCCTTGTCCTCCTTGGCGACGACAGCGGGGTCCGCCTGACTTGCCTCGTCCCCTGTAAGCTTCCTGCGACGACGAACGGGCCGCTTGACGGTAGGTGGAAAATCCACCGCCGGAACCTTTGGAGGCACCTTGTTTGCCTCCGCCGCTCCGAAAGGGCGGCCGCCGTTGCTGGAGAACCCCAAGAGCCCGGGCCGTCTCCGTGTCTGCCTTGATGGCTTGAAGGGAATCGTCCACTGTTTTCCCAAACAGGTTGTTTCCGTCGAACGGCATGTCCAAGACTCTGGTCTGCACGTCCTGACGGAAGTCAGTAGCCTTGAGCCATCCACGCCGCCTAAGGCACACGCCGTTGCCCAATTGGCGAAATCCAGTGTCAGCGATGTCGGTCGCAATCATAATGGCGTTGTCCGACGCCACCTCTCCTTCCTGCAAGATCTCTAGGGCTTCCGCCCTCTTGTCGTCCGGTAGGAAGTCCAGCAGGGGGGCCAGTTTGTACCACAACTCCCTGTCGTAGCGGGCTACGATAGCCAAGGCGTTGGCCGCCTTAATCGTCGTCGCTGCAGACGAGATGACTTTGCGTCCCATCGTATCTAATTTCTTTCCCTCGCCGTCCGGCGGGGAGGTCGACGTAGAGGCCGCGCCCCCCCGCTTTCTTCCTGACCGCCGCGGAGACGACCGAGTCCGGGGTCGGCTGTGCCCGAAGGCACAAGGGGGCCGCATCCGGGACCCGGTACTTCTTCTCGTACCGATCCCTTCTAGCCGGCGTCATGGATGGGTTCTTGAGGAGGGCGAGGCCCTGATCCCAAATATCGTCCATTAGAGGTACAGAGAGGACCGTCTTCCTCTTGGCCTCGTGCCGTTAATGAAGGAAACCTTCCTCCTTCTTCTCTTCCGGGCAGAGCTGGAAGATCATGGAGTGAAACGATCCAATCTCGTCGGGCGGGGAAGCCCGGGTGGGAGGTGACGACGGCAGATCCTCGTCGTAAACCTCGTATCATCCCCACGAGTCGTGGACGGGGAGGAGGGCTGAACAGGGCGCGATGGCTGAAAAGGAGGTGGAGGATGAATCCTTCTTCTCTTAGGGGTAGGGCTCCCAGAAGGGCCTGGCTCCGGGTCCACCGTCGGGAGCGGTTCCTCCGCTGGTGGTAACGGCAGTCTCGTCTTTATCTCCGAGCATAAGGACTGTATAGCCAACAAAATGGCAGCCGAGTTGTCTTGCGGCACTGGTTGAGGGGAGTCCGACGGGCGGTCAGGGGCCCCGTCGGCACCCTCGACGTTATTGTCGTCTCCTACGTCGGGGTCCCTCCTGACGGGCTGGTCTTCTTCCAAGCCAACGCTGTGGCTTAAGACTTCGATCAGCTCCTCCTCAGAGGTTGAGGCCGAATCCACGACGACCTCCTGCCCCCCCTTTTTCTTCTCCGTCTGAGGTTTCACGGGGGTCCTGTTGATGGGCATAAAAGAGGACTCCCTCCGCAGTGGCAGGGAGACTCTGAGCCCTGAGGTCGCCACCACTGGTGTAGCCTCCACAGGCTGAGCCAGGGCCGCCGCGACTGTCTCGATAGAGGCCTTGGCCGGATGGATTAAGGCTTTCACCACCTTAGGTGCGCTCACCGCCTTCTCCTTGGGGGGAGGGTCACTGCCTCGCTCCCCCTCCGATGGGGCCTTCGAGCTCGACCGAGGTCTCTCCAGGAGCTTCGCCGGGTGCTCGGCCTTCCTCTTACCCGAACCAGAGCGTTGGCTCGTGGTTGATGGCGCCGGGGAGGATGCGCCCTGCCTGGCGCCCGTAGAGCCCGACCGTTCGGCGCTCCCGGTGCCAGCGGACTCGCGGTGCTTGGCCTTGTGTTGGACCCCCGTCGCTGGGGCGTCCTCAAAGGTCTTAGAAGACCGCTCTGACTTCTTCTTCTTCTCGCCTGACGGGCTCTTCCCTTCCAGCCAGTTGGCGAGACGTTGATGGCGGTCATTCATGGTCCGCTCCGACATATTGCCGCAAAGTGCACAGTCCTTCTCCACGTGCGTCTTGTCCTCATGTAGGCAGTAAAGACAAAGGGAGTGTTCGTCCTCCTTAAAGACATTCTGAAGCTGGCATCCAGGGCAGACCCTGAACAGCTTTCCGGGCGTCGAGCTTCCCTTCTCCTTGGCCATGTCCGAGATGGGCCTGAGAAACTTCTGGAGTCCTCCAAAAGCGTGGCTCGACGAAATCTTCACCCTTGAGGGGCATAGACGAATCCGACACGGGTCCCCGTTGATCGGATGAAGAAACGGTGGAGCTTGAGGCTCTTTTGACCGAAAAATAGAAGTTTTTTGAGAAAAAACGTGAAAAAAATAGCACTAACGCTCGAGAGCAATAGCACGAGGATCCCAACACTTGAACGTGCGGTAAAAATCTGAAGATGGCTGCCAGAGGCGGGGCTTAGGTAGAGGGCAGTCATTGGCTGTGGTCAGTATGACGCAGAGATCAGTGATTGGTTACTACTACGAAAGACAGATCAGAAACGAAACTGATATTGATTTTTTCTTTACCGAGGATTCCCAGCCTGACGACGGGGAATATTCATGAGCATGTGAATCCATGCCAGACCCTATGCTGGAGAAGTGAATTATTTTGTCCAATCAGTGAAACATTTTTAAAGGCTAAAATGTGCATATACCCTTAAAAAATGCAGAGAGAAAAACACTGTGAAAAATTGACGACCAAATAGATAGCTTCTTCTCTACACCTTCATTCTTGGTACATTCTGAAGGATTTTAGTGCCATACGAAGGGACTTCCAAAGGTAGCCTGGGTTATAGCTCACAAGTTAAATGTTTGCTACTGGCATGGGGTGAGCATGCACTTAGCAAGCCCAAATACTGCATAAGTACAATTAAATAGGTATCAGCTATTATTAGAAATGAGAAATAAAACATCTACAGTCCTAAATGGTTTATTTCTATATGTTTGTTATTGTGACATGGTTATTAAAACCTTACACAATTAGTATGTCAAACAATTAAAACAGACAATACAATTATTATCACAAAATAATAAACATTTCATTTTACACATTGTGCACACAAATAGAATTTGTGATCAAGACCTACCTTTTCACTTGAATGCTATTGACATTCCAATGTAACTGAAAATCACAAATTTGAATGTAACACATGCTTAGTGGCTCCAAAATATTACCATTAGAAAGGATCAGATGTTTTCACCTTTAAGCCAGACCTGTCACCTCTCTCAGTCTACTTTCACTTTTATTTGGTTCAAGCATCACTCTAGAAGTGAAGCGAGAAATGTAGGTATCATCTCTTATCATAGGTGGGGAGGGCACACTTGCAATACTGGACCACTTCATATTGCATAGAATTACTAAATCTGAAAAAAGAATAAAGTCATACAATTCTACCAAATGCAATCATTTCAAAAGGTATGATTCTGGGTGTAGGCAGGGGCTGCAAATGTTTTGGGGGGCATAGCAGACACCCCCAGCGACATTTTCAGCCCTCAATGTCTTAAAGGAGTAGATTATTGGTTTAATTGAAACTTCAGACAAACCTTTTAAGAAGTTGGTCAGAGTTTGACCTCAGAGCTATTTAGGTGTGTGTGGTTGGAGTTTGTTTCCAGTTTTAGGCAGCATTTAGAGAGGAAGGAGGTGGTTGTTGGCTGAAGGCTGGGTTAGGAACGTCACACAGTTGTTCATCAACTTCAGTTAGAGTAGTTTAAGAGGAAGAAAGTCAGGCGTAGAAGGAACTAAAAGTTGGATTTCCACATTGTTCAACTTTTACATTAAAGACAAAAATATAGCATTGGAAAGCACAAGATCCTTCCCACCTAAAGTGGGAGGCCTCCCAATCTCGTGGCTACTATATGCAGACGACCTAGGGATAGTGGATCTAACACCAGTAGGACTACAAAGACAATTAACTGCATTACAAACCTATGCAGAGGATAACCTACTATCAATTAATATACAGAAATCGAATATTCTAGTAGTGTCGACAAACAAAAACAAGAAACCGCTACATAAGTGGACTATCTGCAATAATCCGCTGGCAGAGTCCATGAGTTCAAATACCAACAACCTAAAAGATCTGGCATATAAAAATGAAATCAGATACAAAATGGAGACCTTAACCTTTCAAGCTAAAATAATACACAAACAATATGGTAAATTATCATGTACTCTGATCATAGTGTTTTATAAACAAAAAGTCATTCCAATATTCACATATGGCGTGCAGGCAAAATCACAAGAACATTAGCCAAATTGGAACATGATTGAGGAAATTTACTGAAAATAATTATTATGCTTACCTAAAAGCTTCCCAATGCAAATAATTTGATTTGAATTAGGCTTAGTATCTATCCAATCCATGGTGGCTTGGCAAACTCTAGCACTATATAGCAAATGTCTAGCATCTGATACTCAGGCCCCAACTTTATTACCGGCACTTGCTAATGCATTAAATGGGAAGCATGACAAATTATTGAAATCTTGGAGAGAACATTGCATGATCATAATGAAAGCTGCTGACATAGACTACTCCCTATTAGTGGAGAACCCCGAGCTGGTCCAACAAGAACGTAGAGACTATGGGGGACATTCCGACCCTAGCAGTAAGGGGTTAACGGCGCCGGTAAAAAGGTGCCGGAGCCGTCAACCCCTTACCACCTCATTACGAGTTCTGCTTGCGGGTCCCGCTAAAGCCGCTGGTTTTACCAGGCAGCTTTAGCGGGTCCCGCAAGCAGCCCAGAATGCTACAACGGGCCCGTTATTAAGGGGCCCGTTGTTAGCATGCTCCCCATTCCCATTGAGCCCTATGGGGGCTCGAATTGGAATTGGGATGTACTGGGTCCAAGTTCCTTGAATGAGGAATTACCGGGCCCTCCAAGGTCGGAATGGCCCGGTAATTCCTCATTCAAGGAACCCAGACCCGGTACCCGGTAAGGGCGCAGCCATGCCGCTAATAGCAGCATGGCTACCTCCTACCTCGTTATGACCTCCTATGATTGGATAACCTAAAGGGATACATGCACTAAATATAAAGCTTTTAAATGTGGGAACTTCCCAACAAAATCATTGCAGCAAGTTCTGACATACATGCAAAAATGTATGGCCAACCAATGCTGCATTAGGGCCAAGACACACAACTGCCTGTGGACACCTCCTGCAGATTTTGTACTATAGCCTCTGAAGATGAAACATTAGAACATCTCTTAACCAAATGTACAAGTCTCATGACCTGGAGGAAAGAATACTTTACAAATACTTAAGTTTAGATTACTAAATTCTAAACAACTGTGGTACAAGATATTTAATGCGAACCAAATCTCACTAAACATCGCAACAATTAAGTTTCTACCGAGGTTAAACTTAGAATGTGAGTAATAAATGGGGCACACTATACACCATCATGTGGTCCAAATCACTATGTTATGCGCTCACATCTAAAGTCAGAAATGCATATTTGTTGACATGTGGAGCTAGAGGAATTTCACATGTAATGACTGAGGTGATCAAATTAACAGACTTCATTTTATTTTTTTCTTAAGAAATTGACCCAAACAAAACGATTTAGGAATAGATTTTATATGAATTTTAAATTCTAACTAGAAGGGAAATGTACGTGCTTTTAATGTTACTAAGATGCAAACAGTGAGCATCGGGGAACTACCAACCATACTCTGACGAATACGTATAAATGAATACTGTATGACTGACCACATAATATGTGATAGTCTCTCTCAAACCAACTGTTTTAATGTTTGGACTTATTTTAACATGGTTGCAAAATTGTTGTGATCTAAATGTATGACATTTATATTTGTATTGTGCTTAAGATTTAATTGTAAACAAATGCATTAAAAAAAGTTTGACTTGGGCAAGTTTATGTTTATGTTATGTCAATTTTTTCAGACTACAGTCTGTGGCATTCAGGGCTTTGCCATAGCCAACACATACTTGGCTTATGCAATTTCTTTAATGGTGTGGTCTACAATAATTCTGTATCATGTCAATAACCCATAAGCTACATCATTGGTTCCATTTCATCTTTGGAGCAGACAAACCCCATTGGGTTCCAAAGACGAAAGAGCCCCAACTCTAATTTACATACAGTTGAAACATGCCACTTGGAACAGTACTTCATGCTCAAGTGCCTATCGTAAACGGAGCTAAAAGTAAACCATTGTATTAGATTATGGACCAAGCACACGACACAATGATCATAGACCAAGCCAATTCAAGGAAAGTGTATAATGAGGCAGCACCTAGTGTGAGAAACACATGTATGATATATGTTCAAACAAATATTTAAAGAACAGAACTTTCCCTCACCAAACAGACCTGTCTACATTTTTCAGATGTCTGCAAATATTGAAGCTCGGTTTTGATGTACACTTGAGGCCAGTGCGCCAACAGGGTTATCTACCTAACCCACAGACAGGCAGCAACATCGAGCACATTGTGAAATTGCGTAGAGATATCTCTTCTAGTCTGACAACCTTTCCAGTACTTGACAGTAAGAGACATTCAGAGATGTCGTATGGCACTATTTTTAAAAACGAAATAACAATCGCAAACCTGTTGGCATTTTAATCTTACACTTAACACGGTTATTGTTTTAAATGGAGAACTAACTCCAAGTACTCAGTGGAACTTAATTGAGACTTCTATATACAGTTCAGCTGTATTCATTTACAGAAGAACTAAGTGAAATTTGTTTGCATACCCCTAGCACCCAACAATATTTTATTACATACGTGCATATATAACTGTAATCATTATTTTAATAGAGCGAAAATCCAAGCGGTTCATCACAGTTAGTGAGTTGAGGGGGAACCGATAAAGAAACCGAACTGTGTTGAATGAAAGTCGCAAAGTGGCACTTTGAGGAAAGTTCAAAGAACTGTAAATTGTTAAGGGAAGACCAACTGCAGAGGGATCCGGCACCACGTGTGTGCTCACTCGAGAGACTCTGGTTGATCCTGCGTTGAATTAAACTATTGATACCAGAAAGCCCTAGAGGAGCCGCAAAGGTCAACGTGGTCATACAGGGGTCTAGCAAAATCCCCAAAAGTCTTTGACCGACAAACCATTGAAAACACAAGGGAAATACATCCTTTATCGGAAGAAAGTAAAAGGAATTGTGAGATGGCAAGAGTGTACCCGCGGAGAGATGGCAATAAAGATGGGCGAATTCTAAAGTCCCAAGAAACAGTGGGTTGACAAAAGTGAACCAGGTAGAGGGATGTCCACAGTGAACTGATTCAAAAGACATTAGGATTTGTGAATGCTAAAAAGAGAAATTGATTTGGGAAGAGCCATAGTTGAACCAAACGGGAGGGAGGCTGATATTCGAGAGGGGTCTATGCCTGGAAGAATGGGACCCAGGGGTGAAGAATCATCACCCCAAGCGCAATCCGAGAGAACTTTTTGTTTGTTATTTGAACCTATCAGATCCTCGGAAGCAGGAGAGACAACCTCCGAAGATCCCGATATTGATCAGAACTGTTTGAGGTGTCTGCGTCTGGAAGAGGGGGACCCAGGGGTAAAACCATCACCCAACGTACATTTGCAACAGAACTTATTTTGTTTGTTATTTTTGAAACCCATTGGGTCTTTGGGGACAAGAGACTTTTTGTAGAAAAGAGACTTAACCACTGAAGGTCCCGATACGTGAACGGAACTGTTGCCTCGGGCTGTGAAAGCTCGAAAGTGTGCTGTGCTAAGGACTCCTCTCTTGTCCCATGCTCAAAACGTGGGGTAGGGAGACCCCCCGGCTAACACATCCTGACTTATCATTTGTGAACACTTCTTTCTTTCTTGTGAACCCAATCCCAGATTCTTTTGTATTTAGCGTAAGGATTGGCAATAGGTTTTTCTTAGTATAGGCCCTTTTATTTGACACAACGCCACTAAGACTCCCTTATTATTAATTGATGGTCGCAGCTTGCTGCCATCTTAGATTAGGTTTAGATTAGGCATGTTTCCAACCTACCTATACAGTTTATCAAACACCCTTGAACTAGGCTCACTTGTGTCCGTCTATTCTTGATACCATGCCTTCCTTACAATGGGCATTGGTGCTGTCATGAGGATCTGGACACACTTAACCTCCTCTGTTAGAAAAAAGGAAACAAAGGCCAATCCTAGGTCTCGTATTTCCAGTAGATTGATTTTGCTCTCTCAATTCTGCCCGAGGTTCATGTGCTGCTTTCTGTAAGATTGTCCAGGCGTACAAGTAAGTATCCATTACCACTTTTCACTTGAAGCCAATAGTGGCAAAATGGCTCCCATCACAGGAGGTCCAGCAGTATCTTCGTCAAGACCTGCAAAAGGTCTGTAATGCTGTCCTGAAACTGGAGCTACAGGGAGCCTCATGTGCAAATGGGCCATCAGCAGGAAAAACATATAGTTACTCACTATAGTGACTAACGTACTCTTAGTCCATAGTCCGCTTTCCTCCATACTGTATGGGCGTCCCTCGTGAGGAACAGTAGACGGAACCTTTTTCACCAGAAAAACCTTCCCCTTTAAATTCAGAGACACGCAGGGGAGCGGCCCTGGGATCATGCGCTCGCCTGACTCAGCCCACCAGCGCCACTCCTCAGTCCCCATTGACGCATCGACAATATGCAACATTGCCTAATGACACCAGTATTATTAGGGGGGAGGATGGTGGGACGTATGGAGGAAAGGGGACTATGGACTAAGAGTACGTTAGTCACTACTGTGAGTAACTATTAATTACTCTTATGTCCCGTCCCCTTTCCACCATACTGTATGGGCGATTACAACAGAGAGTAGCCCTATGGTGGAGATGAGACCCTCCTTAAGCAAACTGGTTTCTCAAAACCGCCTGACCGAAAGCTGTGGAAGACCTAGAGGCGAGGTGCAGACAGTACTGCTTGCAAAAAGCAGATGAGGTGGCCCAGGTGGCCACCCTACTGATGACCTGCCACAGAACATGGCGTTGGAACGCAATAGCCATGCTCTTGGCCCAGATAGCATGAGCATGCAAATTAGCCAGAACTGGCTTGTGCTGCCCCTCATAGGCCTCCTTGATGACCGCGACCGTCCACCTGGAGATGGAGGCCTTGGAAGCCCGATACCCTGGCCTTGCACCTCCGAAAAGTGATAAAAAGGGCATCTGAGTTGTGGAAATCCTTGGTCTTGTCCAAGTAATACTTCAGAGCGCGTCTGACATCGAGGCGATGCAACACTCTCTGAGGTTCATCCTTGGGATCGGAGAAGAAAGGATGTATAACGATCTCCTCGTTAAGGAGAGAGGCGGACGATAACTTGGGTAGGAAGGCAGGGTGCATACGTAGGACCACCTGGTCCTTGTGAAAAGTGGTGCAGGGCTCTGAGGCGACAAGGGCCTGGATCTTTCTGACCCTGCATGCTGAGGTGAAGGCCACGAGCAGAGCTGTCTTTAGGGTTACCCACTTGATATCAGCAGACGCCATTGTCTCAAATGGTTTGCGGGCCAATGCGCCCAATACCACACTGAGGTCCGCCATGCTGCACCAGGTAAGTGCAGCATGTGTCGACTTGCACTCCGGAGTGTGCGAGGTGTGCCGAAAAGTAGATGACATCGTCCAAAGAACACTTGAGAGGGTCAATCTCCTTAGAGCTGGCCCAATGACAGAATCTAGACCATTTTCTCTTGTATTGGCTCCTAGTAGCTTTGCTTCTGGTGCCCTGTATGATCTCCAGGTTAGCCTGTGATATGTTCAAGTGTTTCGGAGTGACCTGTTCAGGAAAACGCTGTGAGGGCTGGCTTGTGAGGAGCAGGGTCGAGGGCACTGCCCCCTACTGTGTCAGGAGCGGAGCTAGGCCAAGCAGTAGGTGAATGGGATGTCTTTCTGATAGGCTGAGCAGCTCGGAGAACCATGGTCTCGCCGACCTCCAGGGAGCTATCAAAATGATGCTGAGGTGACACGATTGCGTTATCCTGCAGATCACCCTGTGGACCAGGGGGGTGGGCGGGAAGGCGTATGCCCTCGTGCAGTTCCACTGTAGCTGGAAGGCATTGCCCAGGGAGCCAGGGCCCTGCCCCTGCCAGGAGGCGAACTGCTGGCATTTCTTGTTGACGTGGGAGGCAAACAGATTCACGTGGGGGTGCCCCCATCTGCGGAAGACTTCCTCCAGTACCAGGTCATTCAATTGCCACTCATAATTGTCCGCCCCCAGTCTGCTGAGTCTGTCTGCCTCCAGGTTGGCTTCCCCCTGGAGGTGGACCTCTCCAGGTGGGCTTCCCCCAGGAGGTGGACAGCCATGAGGCAGATGTTCTCCAGGGCCCACTCCCACACGCTGATCGCAAGGTTGCAAAGTGGAAAGGATCTGGTTCCACCCTGCTTGTTCACATAGTACATGCTGGTGGAGTTGTCCGTCTGGATAAGTACTGTCTTTCCCTCTATGAGAAGGATGAAGGCTTTGTGGGCCAGCCATATGGCCTTCAGCTCTAGCCAGTTGATATGGGACTCCTGTTCCTGCCATGTCCAGACTCCATGGACACTGTAGTTGTCCAGAGTGGCTCCCCAGCCCTCGAGGGAGGAGTCCGTCGTGACAGTGACCGGAGGGAGAGGCTGCCCGAAGGGCTTGCCCCGCCATCTTTGAAGTCCGCCGACCACCAGAGGAGGTTTGGGTGGAGAGACGTGGGAATGTCCACAGGCTCTGCTTGTCAGCCCCTCTCCCGATTCTAGGAAGCTGCGAAGTGCAGTTGCAGACTCCTCATCCTGAGTCTCGTGTGGGGGATGGCCAGAAGGACCGCCGTCATTATGCCCAGTAGGTGTTGGTACCAGTGTCCGGTCAAATGGTTGAAAATAAAAGATCGAATGACCATTTGATCGAAAGTCAAATGGTCGAAAAAAAAAAATGGTTGCATTTTTTTATTTATTTATTTATATATTTTTTTAGTTTTGCTTGGTAAAAAAAAATTCATATAGAAAAAGGGGGGTTCGGGCGGGAACCCCCCCATAAAAAAAAAAGCAACCATTTTTTCGACCATTTGACTCTCGATCAAATGGCATTCGATCATTTGGTTTTCGACCAAATTACCTACAACCGTTGGCACCATCAGGTCGACGTCACAGATGGCCGTGTTATTCTCCTCTGAGGGGAAACACCCTCTCAGAGACATAGTCCCAGATGAGGCCCAGGAAGGTCAGTTTCTCCGTGGGTTGCAGCTGAGACTTCTTGAGATTGATAGTAAACCCCAGTTCGTGGAGTAAGAGCGGAGGAGGTGTGAAGAGTCGCCTCCAGAGATGAGGTCCTGACGAGCCAGTGGTCGCGGTATGGGCAGATGTGGTGGCCGTGGGCCCTGAGGAGAGCCGCCACTGCATTCATCAGTCTGGTGAATACCTGGGGGCTGAGTTGAGGCCTAAGGGTAGAACCTTGTACTGGAAATGGCAGCCCATGATCCTGAAGCGCAGAAAGGAGCGAAGAGGCAGCCAAATCGGGAAATGTAGATAAGCGTCCTTCAGATCCACGGAGCACTTCCAGTCTCCCGTGTTCAGTGTCTCCGCAATGAGTGCTGGCGTAACCAGTTTGAATTATTGTAGAGGTAGGGTGAGGTTGAGGGTGTTAAGGTCCAACACAACTCTCAGGCCAGCTTGGTTCTTATTCTGTATGGCTAAAATCCTGGAATAGAAACCCAATCCTCTCTGGGAGGCTGGCACTTCTTCCACTGCCTGGCTCTCGACGAGCGACCGGACTTCTGCCAACATTGTTGCTTTCCCAATCTGTGGGAGGAGAGGGAGGGACCGGTAGGCGGTACCCCGTGGAGACTACAGATAGGATCCAGGGGTCCGAAAAATCTGTGTGCCAAAATTGCACATGCGAGGCAAGCCTGCCCCCCACCGGAGACACATGGACCCAAAGAGGCGTTTCATGCCTTTTTTCCCTCTGAGGCTCCTGAAGAGGAGGGGGATTGGAAAAAACCCTTGCCCCCACCCCCTTTTTGTTGTTTCCTCTGCTGCTGACTCAGGAAATGGTTAGGTTGCCTGGACCTTCGTTCCTGGAAGCCTCGGAACCCTCCAGGCATCTGCCTCTTTTCGGAGGGTGGGTTGGACTGGGTGTATACCTTGGCTGTGGCCTTTGTAAGAATAGATAAAGATTAACGGTCTGTGAGCTGTTCTTTTTATCTAATTCTTCATCCATGGAGGAGTGAAAGAGGCCACTACCCTTGAATGGAAGGTCCAATATGCGTTTGCTGGACGTCCCGGTTGAACTTCGTAGCCCGGAGCCAGGCCATCCTTCTCATGTCCGTGGAGATGCAGCTGGCCGAGCCAGAGGTATTGATATGGTCCACGGAGGACTCCATAATGTCAGACGCTACCAGCCTGGCTTCTCCTAGTCCCGCTTTGAAGCAAGTCTGGCTTTGGGGTGGGAGCTCTGGGAGGAAGTCCGCGATTTCCCACCAGAGCCTTTGGTTAGCAGCTGCCAGCATGGCATCGGCGTAGGCTTGACGCAGGTGCAGGGAGTACAGATTTTTCCCGTAAGCCTCCAAGATCTTCTCCTCTTAGCCTACCAGTGGCGAGGATGAGGTTGCCGAGGACGACTGAGGCTTAGAATAGACTGCCGCCTTCGATCACCGAGGAGTGCGGCTGAGGATGAGCCGAAAGCAAGAGTGTATCCCCCTCTAGCTGCCTGTACTTTGTGTCGAGGCGCTGATTGATAGGTTGGGCCGAGTGCAGCTTGAGCCACCCCTTTTTGGCCAGGGCACCAACGTCCTTCTGCATCAGATCCCCGTCTTGGAGGGGGGCCCTAGCGTGAGGACTTCTGCCAGGACCCCATCCTCGGGCTAATCAACCTCGGACTGAGGAAGCCCCAGGTATTCTGCTAGGGCCGCAAGGCGTTTGTGGAAGGCCTTCACTGACGATGGTGTGTCGAGGTCCTCCTCCTCGTCTGTGTATGTCTGAATGCTCGGAGGATTCAGAATTGGTGGAGGGGTACTGGGTGCAGTGGGCTGCGGTGTGGAAACTGGAGTCTGTGGAATCGCCTGAACTGCCGGTGGTGCGGGGGCCGGAGCGTGAGTCGGCAAATGAAGTGCTGGGGCATGAGGCACCAGAGCCATTGGAGGGATGACTGAAGGTACCGGGGTGGGGTGATCTGAGGTAGCATGTCCCTGATGGCATCCCAAAGGATATATCCCATCTGAGGTGTTTGCATCAGCGCCAGAAACCTTTCAAAGAACCGGTCTTCGGAGGCTGAGGAGGTGGCAGGGGATATTGATGGTGTGGCCACAGGCTGCTGGTGCCAGGGCACACTCTGTCTGGGATGCAGGGGCAACCTGCCCTGCGCAGCTGATGGATACGCTGTAGGCTACGTACCTGGTTGACCACAGTCCCACCTTGTGACTCTTCCATCGGCCCATTCTGCTAGAGGAGGCATTGGACGAGCGGCCATTTTGTGTGGCACAGTGGCCATTTTGTGGAGCTGCGTGCCACATGTCGAAGTTGTGGTGCCCGGCTTGCTGGAACCAGCCCCGTCCAAGACGCTTTGTGTTGGATCGTAAGGCTTATCGTAAGGCTTATCCCGCACCGCAGGCCGAGGCCTGGAAAGCGTAGAGCCCTTGGCAGAACGGCTGGTAGTACTGCATGAAGGTGCCCCCTCAGACATGATGTCGGTACTAGGGCATTGCCCCTCGGGAGTAACCCTGATACAAGAACCTTGCAGTCCCTAAGCAACAATACCGGGAGGATCCGGAGACCCCTAGGCCCAAAAGGCCGGTACCTGGACTAGCCTTGGCACGACAGGTCCCTCCCGGTCGGGCACTTCTTCGGAAAAGAGTCGCCCTTGTGGGGTGCGATGGTGAATAGAGGCCTTACCTTAGGCCTCGATTGAAGTTTGACAAAGTCCTTCAGGTCCTTAGGAGATGACGTCTGGAAGAGCTCTCTCCACCTAGCTAGCCTGTTCTTCAGTGCCCGAGGTGTCAAGGCGTTGCACTCTGAGCAACCTTCCCAGCCGTGGTCGGAGCCAAGGCAGGCAGAGGCAAAGGGCATGGGGGTCTGATATGGTGAAGAGCCCCTCGCAGGCTGGACACCTGCTGAAGCCTGTCGAAGTCGACATGCGCCAGAGTGGAGCGTGGCGTCGGAGGGCCAAGTATCTAGAAGAAAAAGAAAAGACAAGATAGAATATCCGGGGAAGAGCGCGTGGTATTACATGGCCGAAGCCAAACCCAGGAGCGCTGGTGACATCGGCCCATTCCCATCAATGCGGAAAAGGGGACTGAGGAGTGGCACCGGTGGCCAGAGTCAGGCAAGCGCATGCTCCCAAGGCAGCACAACCATGCGCCTCTAAATTTAAAGGGGAAGAGGTTTTTCTGGTGAAAAAGGTTCCTTCTCCCGTCCCTCATAAGGGACGTCCGTACAGTTTGGAGGAAAGGGGACGGGAGGTAAGAGTAAGATGCATGAGGCCTAGAGGTCGGCGAAAGGCTGAGACATGCATATGGGGCCTGTGTCTGAAAAAGCTGGAAAATCTGAAAGATGTTGAGAACATGGATTCCCTGGGGCAGAGGAGAAAGGCCCTGTTGTAATCCATGCACAGAACCACCCAAGGAATTAAAGAACTTGGAGGGAGGAGTGTGTGACTCCTGGAAATTCAGGGAAAAGCCAGGCTGTGTATCAAGTGCCAAGTGCTCTGAACTAATCCTTCAGAGAGGTGTATACCCGGTACCTCCTGAGACGAATGCCCAAAACAGCCACCAGCTTGGTGAAAACCCTAGGGGGTCCACGAAAGACCAAAGTAGAGAACTACAAACAAACAGTGACGGTGAGGCGAGAAACATGGGGTCAGCTGTAGTCTTACGCACTACATACTAATGTTTAATGATTTACAGCATATAAACCATATAATTTACTATGTTTTAAACATTTCAAATGAACCTCAAATAAGAAAAAGGTTGTTGATTTGAATGATTAGGTGTAAAGAACAAAACACTTCTTCCCACAGATTCCTCATTTATGATAGACTCCTAGAGCAGGATGTGGATCTGGGGGAGGGCAAGGACACCACCTCAACCCAGAAAACTCTGGAGGACAACCCTACCAAAACTAGCATTCTGTCCTGACTGGGAATGAAGGCAATAATGTTTAGTGATCATGTGCAGTGAGGCCTATGTAGGCACGAGGCAAATGTCCAGACCAGGGACGCCTCTCTGCAGGGCAGAGGTAGCAGCCAGAATATTCTGGTAGAATGAGCTCTGAGACCATCAGGCACATCCTTACATGCCAGATGATAGAACTCCAAAATGCAAAGATTGATTCCCCCTCGACAAGGTCCATTTGGTCACAGCCCTGCCAGTAAGGGCACCAGCATAACCCACAAAAAGCTGGTCATTATTCCAGACATTCCTCGTACGAGTGTCGTAGTATTTGATGGCCCATACCGGGTACTGTTGAAGGATACATTCCTCAACCTTAGAAGGATGGGGTGAGGAAGAAACACAGGAAGATGGGTCTTTTGAGAGAGATGGATTTCAGAGACCTCCTTCGGCAGGAAGGAAGGTCTCACTCTCAACGTCACCTTCATTTTGGAGAAAACCAAATAAAGAGATTTATTAGACAATGCCTGGAGCTCATTCACCCATCTGGCAGAAGTAATTGCAAGCAGGAAAATCACTGTAAGCGTGAGCAGTCTAATAGAATAAGAATGTAGGGGCTCAAATAAGAAAAATTAACACTAAATTTAAATCCCACGCCGGGACCACAAACGGTGTGGAGGATATTGATTTCACAATCCCCACAAAAACTGGATAATTGTGGAGATCGTGAATAAAGAGCCCTGCTCACAGGACCATTTAAAAACTAGATAGCAGCCAAGTACCAATCCGCAGGCCCAATCAGCCCAAAGACAGCAGAAAATCCAGGGCAGAGGATTTAGGACATGAAATAGGGTCCATATCCCCTCTTCTGGCTCCAAGCTGAGAATTTAAGCAATCTACAAGCAAAAGGTTGACTTACTGGTGGGCCTCCTGGACGAAAGGAGCAAATCCAGGATGTTGTCCAACAAGTCCCACTCCTTGTATCTCAGCCTCTCAGTATCCAAGCATGAAGGTTCAGGCTGCTGAGTTTGGGATGGAGGACTACCCCTCTGACTGGGAGAGCAGATGCACTCTCCTCAGAAGGCACCAGGAAGGGCCGATGGACATAGCCAGAAACTCTGCATACCACGTTCTGCGTCTAGCCCGGAGGGATCAGAATCAATGTAGTCCGTAACAGGCACAATCTCTGGAGAACCAGTGGAATGACAGGAATTGGCAGGAACGCATAAAAGGAGGTTGAATGTCCAATCGACCGTCAATGCCTGCCCCAAAAGCTCCCTGACAATGAAATTCCCTGGAGCAGAACATCTTACACTTCCTGTCCATACTGGAAGTGAAGAGACCTACATGAGAAGTCCCCCAGCGGGAAAAAATCTCCTCTAGAACTTCCTGTCAGAGCTTCCACTCAAGGAAGGCCAAAGTGTCTCTGCTTACGGCATCCGCCAAGACATTCTTTCTTACAGCAAGATGAGCAGACGTCAGAGAGACGCCATTCTCCAGAACCAGAGTGCGTTACTTCTCTGTAAAGAGGTAAGAACCCTGCATGTTTAGGTAGTGCATGGCCACTGTGTTGTTTGTAAGGATCAGCGCACACTTCCCTTTCAAAGAGGGGAGGAAGGCGACTAGAGCCGGCCTGTTCTGTCTCAATTCCAGCAAGTTCATGTGCTCCCGATACTCTAATGTATACCACAGTACTCTCAGAGTCAGGTCTGAGATGAAAGCACCTTAACCTTTCAAGACTGCATCCATGACTACGGTCACCTGAGGCCAAGCTTGAGGGAACAACACACTTTTCAGCAACTTGTCCCTCAGAGACCCCCATGTAAGGGCTCAAGCAACTCGATTCGAGACATGCAGAAGATATGGCACGCAGTCCTGAAACTGCTACCACTGGCAACGGAGCAGCCACTGATGCAGCCTCATCCGTAGCCAGGCCTCTGGAACCACCAGAATGCAGGAGATCAGCAAACACAGAAAGTTTTAGGCAGGAACTTGTACCTGGGATTGGAGGACATGTATCATCTGAGAGATATTTGCTACTTGGTCTTTGGGCAGAAAGGGTCGACCCAGGTGAGTGTCCAAGACTGTCCGATGACCTGGAGGAATGGGGAGGGCAAAACATGGGACAAAATTCAGGGTAAAGCCCAAGCTGTGCAACAGGTTGCATGCGCACAACAAACTTGTTGACATCTGGTTGGGGAGCGAGCTCGGATGTGCCAGTCCAGGTAGGGAAAGACATGAAGGCCCCCTCTCCTGGGGTGAGCCGCTACAACTGCCAGCAGCTTGGTGAAACGCTGGGTGCCAAAGAAAGACCGAATGGCAGGACTCTGAACTTGTAGTGATGTTGGCTCATAACGACCCTCAGGCACTTCCTGTGCTTCAGATGAATGGGCACGTGGAAGTAGGCATCCTGAAGATCCAGTGACACCAACGAGTCCGGCAGATCAAGTGCTTGGAGGATTTGAGCCATTGTTACCATCTTGCATTTGTCCTTTCACAGGTACAAATTCAAAAGACTCAGATCCAGTATTGGATGCAAGCCTCTGTCATCCTTTGGGACCAGAAAATAAGTAGATTACCACCCCCTTCCTCATTCTGAGCAAGTTACAAGCTCTATCGTGCTCGTCGATAGAAGCAAACAGACCTCCTCCACGAGCATGGGGTCCAGAGTTGAAGAGGTGGTGTGAGGCAAGTGATCTAGAGGACAATGAATGGAAGGGAGGCAATAACCCTCCTGAACAACCTGCAAGTTCGTGGTTCGAGACCATTCCGTGCTGAACAGGGGAACTCTACAACCAAAAGGGGACGTGTGGCAGAACTTCTCAGAGGCTTTGCATCCTGGGTGGCTGAGGGGACAGTGACTGCAGCCTTTCTGCCCATAGGGGCAACAATGTCTCTTCCTCTTTGGAAGGGTCTGCCTTGCAGTCTTCCCAGGGCCCACCTAGCCTCTACGCAGGGAGGCATAGAAAGTAGAAGGGCGCCTTCTGAGCTCCCTTGTAAATTAAGCAGAGTGTTGCTGTGCGGCCAAAACCAAAGACTTTTACGGTCACTGGAGGCTAAAACCGCTGTAGGGTGTTGTCGGCCTTGTCCCCAAACAGGTTTTGCCGTCAAAGGGCATGCCCAAAAGCTTTGCCTGCACATCCTGCAAAAAGCCTGATGTCCTCATCAAGGGTGATATCTTACCACCAGGCTTGTGGCAATGGATCCCTGAAACATGGACAAAACTTCTCTCATGTCCTCTTCAGGGATGTGGCTTGCGGAGTTGGCCACTGCGGACCAAAGACTAAAAGAAAACTTCACCATGGTGCAGGAATCGTTTACTGCCCAGTGGGCCAGGCTGCCTGACGCAAACCTTTTCCCCATTAGTCCAGACTTTTACTCTCCCTGTCAGGTCGGAGAGACAGAAAGGTGGATGTCTTCAAATTTGCAGGCACTGCCAGTACCACCAAGCTCCATGGGAAGGCATGGGTGGACAAAAAAGCTGGGTCAAAGAGAGCAAGGGTGATTGTTTCTTAGCAAGTTCCTTGTCGACTGAAGGTGCAGAGGCAAGCCTTTCTTAGACCTCTAGCACTTGATCTTCCACTGCTATGTCGAACAGTAGCAAAATATCCTTTTTGGATCCCTCGTCCAGGATGTCCCTTAATTCAAACTGGATCTTGGATCTGGATGGGGCTGACAACCCCAGGGTATCAGCAACCATGGCCATCAACCTTTACAAAGATGCCTGAGGTTTACCCGGAGTGGGAGCTGGCAGGACGTCCAGCTCAGGAGAGATTTCAAGACCAGTGGCTTCCTGAAGATCTGTGGCCAGATCTTGTATAGGTCTTCCATCCCATAAAATTCCCCCTGGGAAGTCCCTCTCCTCTCTGGAGCCCAATAGTTTCAAACCAAAGGGTATTGGACCACCCACCTCGTTATATGTTTGACTCATTTTAGACAAATGGCCTCTTTGGAAGATGGGTATCCTCCAGAGGGGCTCTGGTACCAGTGATGCCAAACGGCGTGGAAGAAGAGAGCAGAACCAATGCTGAGGCCTCAACACCCAAAGGCAGTGTCTGGAGATATAGTCGCCCTAGCGTTCCAGACCCAAGCCCGTAGGCATGCAGGAGTGTTACCCTGTGGGTACCCTCCCAGTATGGGGCAACGTGGTGGGCCCATTGGAGTCAGCAGCACGGAAAGCCACAGCTATCAGAGCCAGGGTCTTTGCGAAGATGTCAAGGATCTTCAAGCTGAAGGTCTCGCATTCCTCCAGGGTGAAGGATTGGGTGGGAAACAGTACCTACGGTGTCGCTTCCAGGCAGTCTCTGGAACCATGATGACTCTTCTTTCAGGACGAAGAAGAAAGATGCCATGAGGAACCACCGGAGGAAGAAGACTTCTTTTAGTGCTGCTTCTTCTGGTCCTTTCTTGTGCAGGGGTGAAGCTGTTATGTGTCCAAATAGACCGAATTTGTCGTAGTTGTAGCTGCATTCTAAAGTGTGTGGATGGATAGTCATGCCTGCAGTAGATGTCCACCGAAGTGGTGCATTTATACATACCTTAAGCTCAGATGGAGCTCAACTTTGATGTCGCTGTGCCATCCGATCATCTGGGGGAAAAAGAAACCAGCTACCCTCCTAAACTCTTCTAGGCACAATGGTCAGGCTACCCTCAAGTCTACAAAGCGCAATAGGCTGACTGTCCTAGAACATCTTCTAGGCAAGACAGGCAGGCTACCATTGGATCTAGGAGAATAGGATTCTCTAAACGCAATCGACAGGTTACCTCTGTAGTGTTACTCGATATCTTCAAAGTTCTATAAACGCTACCAACAGAAATCTACTAAATGCGATATCAAGGATAACTGCATATAACCACTGTGTGTTACAATGCTTAACTTAAGGATCTATAGTAACAAAATAAGGTGCAACACAAGATGTCCACTCTCGGATCCAAATAATGCCACACACTGCCCACTCTCCGATCCATTCAACTAATACAGTTCTTCTAAGTACAATACAAAACCGACATCTGCCGGCCGCAGCCCACGCAAGATTTTAAACTGGAGTCATTAGCGAGGTTGGGCATTTTTGACATCAATAGAAGTAGTGTGTTACCGAAGTGTACAAAGTGCATGGAAAAAAGAACTAAGATCACGGGATAAAAGTCTCGATATATACTTGCCCTGACATGTCCGGCACGGGGTGCATAGAGATATCGGGCAGAGCTCGCTGCACCCCCTGGTGGTAGAAACATTTCTAAAGATCAGCAACACTGAAGATAGGATTATCATAGATGAGGAATCAGTGGGAGGAAGGAATACATTTACTATGCGCTATTCCTTGACACTAATACCGGTGAGACCTAATTTTTCTGGGAAGGCACAGAGATGTTGGCTTTCCATTCCACCTCTCACTATATATATGTATGCATGTATGTGACTTATAAAGCACTAAGTTAGCTGGGAAGCCACAGAGCGCTGTACATAGGGGATGCACCTATAAGGGTTACAAGTAAGAGTGCGTGGGCAACAGAGATACTTGCATTGAATAGAGGGGCTTGGGAAGTTGGAGCTCCAGAGGGAGAGAATTGGGTTTCACTTGAGTGATTAACAATTGGCAAAATGTCCTTTGAAAAGTATGGTTTTCAGGTCCTTTCTGAAACAAGACGACGAGGAGGCCCATTTTATCTGCGTAGGTAACTTTTCCCAGAGACAGGTTGTGCAGCAGGAACTGTACAGTATTCTGTTTTGCCCTTCAGTTCTTTTTTCAAACCTGCATATGTTATGGCTTCTGGTAGCGTGTTGGCCTCTAAAGATGGCAAGTTTCTTGGCCAGGTAGTGGCATTTTGGCTGTGACTGCTTTGGTTAAACAAGCGATCTTGAGCATGATGTGTGCTTAAATGGGGAGCCAGTGTAGGTCTTTGTGGATGGAGGTGATGTGATAGAATTGTCTTAGCCCTGGGATAAGGTATGCTACAGCTTACTGTGCACTTTCAGAGAGGACCAGCTGGCATCTCTATCTCCTGTGAGTAAAGTGTTGCCACCATCCAGGTGGGAGATGACCCATAGCTTGCAAACATTTTCTGGAACTCGAGACATTGATAAAAGACTGGACTTTCAGGGGGAGTGCAAGCTGGTACCCGTTGCTGCTTGGGTCTTCATGGTGATATGAATGAATATATATGACAAACATTACATACCTGTAATTGTGTTTCTGATGCTTGTATATGCTTAGATACAAATGATTTGCATAGGCTGACATCTAGTGTTTGGTGCAGAATATTACATAAATGGTTTTCAATTTCGAAAAGGGACGTCAACGGGGTGTTCCTGTTATAGTATCCCTACTATAACATTTACTGTACCCATGATCTTTCACACATCAGGGTCCTCTGATTGTTATTTTCCTGTCTTCAAGTTGCATGAAGAGATAAGAATGTGAAAAATTGTGTTGGAAAACCCCCCACATAAAAATACCTGCTCTGTATGGTACCTTTTACCCCCAACGAGGGGATGATGGGCGGGCGCATGTGAATCTAAGTAGATACAAGCATCAGAAGACAATTACCGGTATGTAATGTTTGTCTTCTGAGGCTTGTGGATCTGATTAGAATCACATGCTTTGCATAGACTAGCAAGCACTACTAGTTGAAGGCGGTGGGTTGATAGAAGGAAAAGAGACAAATACATGTTTTTATACTGCGTGTCTCACTTGTTATTCCTGGCTTCAGTGACCACACAATAATGTCGATGAAAGTGTGTTCTGAACTCCATATTGCGGCTCTGCAGATAGCCCCCAGTGGGACGATTGGAATGAATGCTAATGTACCCCTGTACTACGTGTTGAGTGTGGTACTACGCGTGGAGTGTTCTTGGGTGTGAATAGCAGTTTTTTGTTTGCCAACGTATAACATTGCTCTATGCATTGTACAATCCATTTAGCAATGGTAGCCTTTGAGACAAGATTCCCTTCTCTCCCGGCTGCTACAGATACAAAGAACTGGTCTGTTTTTTGGAGCAGTTTTGTCTTGTTGAGGCCCTCTGAGCATCTACTATGTGTAAAGCTCTTTTTCTCCAGAGTTCTGTGGATTTTGAAAGAAAGCTGGCAATTTAATGTATTGGTTGACATGGAACTTTGAAATGAACTTTGGTGAGGAGCGTGGATGTGTTCTTAAGAACACCTTGTTCTTATGTATAGTGATAAAGGGTTCTGTTACTGACAAAGCCCGAAGCTCACTTACCCTCCAAATAGATGTAATGGCTACAACGAAAGCAGACTTGTAAGTGATATCCTTGAGGTGTTCCTTATGCATTGGCTCAAAACGAGTTTTCTTAAGACAACATTCAAATCCTAACCTGGAGGTGGGTTTGCGATTGGAGGGTAAAGCTGTTTCACTGCTCCCATGAAAGCTTTCACGACTTGAATTGTCCACTTTGAAACTTTGCTTTGCAAAGTTGTATATGCAGAAACTGCTGCTAAATATACTTTCAATTCATTAAAGACCAGATCTGAGTCTGAAAAGCATAGTAGACAGTGCACTATATGTGATGGGGAACACTCAATTCAGTTGCTACTTAACCTTGTACACCATATTAAAAATCTTTTCCATTTGTTAAAGTAGCAGTGTCTTATGCTAGGGTTACAGGCTCCTTTTAATATTTCCATGCATCTGTCAAGCAAATGAAGGTGTCCCAACTCTAAGACTTCAGGAGCCAAACTGCTAAAATCGTCCTTTGCGCTTGAGGAAGTAGGACTAATGCCAGATTCTGTGACAACATGTTGTATGGGCATGTTAGCTTTATTGGGAGGCAAACAGACAACTTCAGGGAATTTTGCGGATTACTCTGTTCAAGAAAGAGTGGGGTCGGAGGAGAGGGGGCGTGGCCAACTGTCGAGCGAGGCAGACTTGAGTCCTCTGCGCTCCTGTGCCGCCAAAACTATCCTGCTTAATATCCTGCTAATCCGTGGCAAATCCTGATAGAACTACACCACTGGATCACTAAGAGCGTGAAGAATCGCTGAGAACAGTTTTCAAGCCTGGACTCAGAATCCTCGTGAAGCAATTCAAAGAGAAAGGCTGACTCTGTAACACGCCTTTCCTCCCCTGCAAAATGGCCACGGTCTGAGGGAGGCGTAGTGCGATACTGTGGCGTGGAACGGCCGAGGACCTGGGGCGGGAAGCTGCAACTCTTTAAACTTGTGCGCTGATGGCCCGATCTCTGTGTGTAGCGGCGGAGACCAGCGGAACTGATCACCATACGGAGCTGTCAAAGAAAAGCCTTGACGGAGTACAAGCAGATCTCCGAAAGAGCACTGTGGCCCGAACGCACCCAGATGAGGCTAGCACAGCCGAGATACGATGGCGCGTGGAGCTGGAGTGTGGACACTGATGACAATTGAGGGAGCCCTGCCAACCGTATCCAGCCAGCCCTAACGGAGGAGGACCTGCTCCTGCTGGGTCCGGAGCCCTCCTCCCCCCTCCACCACACAAGCGAGAGGTGAACGGCCAGGATATCGGCTGAGGGCGGTGGCGGGCACACTGCTGACCCCTGGGGGTGTGCCACGTCGCGGAGACTCAGATGAGGAGGTGGCGAAACAGCCGCGGGGTTCGTGGTGTCGGACCGACCGGATTGCCTGTTGGATTGTCGGCTGGAGGGGAGGCCGTTGGGTCAGTCTCATTACGTGGCCTGGCCGCGCATCCTGGGGTCCTGTGGAGTGTGGCATGGACATCTGACGGAAGAGCCCGTAGGACTGGCTGATATGGGAGAGTACTGGTGGAGAGGCGGCTGCAGGACTAAGGGCCTAGCCGCCTCCCACCCCTCTGAAGAGCATTGAACTAGTTGATTGCACGCACCCCGCACAGGCCATAAGTGATCCGTAGCAACGCACACCCATACAGGAGGAGCGGGGTGTATAACTGACGCCGCGGTGCTGATACATTGCCGTCACACGATTTCGGCATTGAGCGGGGACCCCATCCCCAATAGCGGGTCTACTCGCAGCGCCAGCGTCCTTTCAGCTAGGTGCCTCCGTAGCCCGGGGAGTGTGTAACCCTCTCTGCAAGGTTGGTGCAAATAAGGTAAGACCCTGATCAGCCCCTCCTCTGCGACTGTCTTGTGCCCTTGACGATCTGCCGCTGGTCCCGGTGGCCCTCTGGAAGCGTAGAGCCCTTGCGAGTCGTGTGACATCATATAGTAGTGGAGCCGGCAGAGACAACCGAAACTGTGGGACGGGCCCGGTGTTGGATGTTTACAAAGAGCTCTCCCCCCTCTCGCCGGCACTAACAGCCGGCATCCACGGTGAACAGTAACACTGATCGCGCGTACCCGGGGGGAGAAAATTGATGGGATTGCAGCTTGGAACCAACGCACTAATTGGCAAAAAGACAGTCATAGTGAAGCTTAGTATTACACCAGCAAGACCTGAGATCCAGAACAGTACAGTCACTCTTTTCGCCCTGCAAAGTGGGGAGGACAGAAAGGAAACCCATGTTTGGAAAAGAAAGCGACTTCACATGGCGATACACGACAACACCTCCGCCCTTGGCATAGACAGTAGCAACCGAGCAACTCCGCTGCTCCAGCACCAAAACGGGGACAGAGCAAACCAGGCTCACAACGGCACAAATACTGCACCCTAGTAACACTGTGGACCCATATTGCATTCCGGAGGGTTGTGTGCGGGGGAGAGCTGAGTCACAAAAATCCAGAAACGAGAAACAGGGAGGTGCAATACAAATCGTGCGCTGATCCATAATCTGCAGTTAAAAAGAACCCTCCTCAAACCCTCCGGCATAACCATCAATGTGACTGGGCGGGCAGGCTGGCTGTCCTGGCACTGCAAGCTGAAGCAAGTGACACTACCACCTCCATCCAGTAGCCCACAGTACCAACCTAGGGACACAGCTCTTCCAATACCAAACCAAGAGGGAACGACCCGACAAACAACCATGTTGCCCCACGACAAACACCTCCATATGCCCCACGATTAGGTGCCACAACACCTAAATAGAGCTGATTAACATAGACAACGCTGATTACACACACCACGAGGAGCACCTGGATGCCACAAGTTAGTTTGATCTGCATGTGGGCGCTATAAGGACAGGAGATTGGCTTGGAAGAGCACGCTGACTGGAGTCTGGCTCCCTGTTCAGCCCAGTGCACTGGAACCGCTCAACGCAGCCTTCTGCTGCTTGCGCCCATCATGGGCAAGGATAAGTCCAAAAAACTGACCACCCACAGAAGGATTGACCAGTTCACTGCACGGACCAGAGGTATCCAACCTGAACAAAGGCATTCTGACGACATGGCAAATGAAGAGAACAGGATATCTCTGAAAGACGTTATGGCCGAGTTTGCCAACTCACGCGCATCCATGCAAAAAATGGATGGCAATAGTATGAATGTCTCACTGCTCCGACATGATCTCCAAAAATGTACATCCCGCACTGGGGAGGCGGTGCAGCACATATCTGGAATGGAAGATAGGCTGCAAGATCTGCAACAACAACTGGCCGGCGTCACATCCAAACTGAAGACCATGGAAGAAAGGGTCGACGACGGAGAAGGATGATCGAGACGCAACAATGTTCGGATCCTGGGCCAAACATGGAGCTATTCCTAGAGCAATGGCTTGTGGATATGTTTGAACCAAAGACGTTTTCCAAGTTCTTTTCAATTGAACAAGCCCATCGTATGCCAACGGGACGTCCGGTGCCAGGTACCCCCCAGCGCACCGTGATTGTAAAAATGTTGAACTACAGAGACCGAGACGCACTGCTCCAGATGGCACGCGCTAATGGTGAAATAACCTACAATGGATCCAGAATTGCGTTCTTCCCCGATTACACCAGGGAAGTGCAAAAAGCTAGACAGTCATTGAACACCTTAAAAGGCAGCTGCATTCCCTAAATGTGAAATATGGATTGATGTTCCCTGCCCAACTCAAGATATATCATAAGGGCACTACAGTCCATTTTACGGACCCCAAAGAAGCTTGGAAATGGGCAGAGCAACACGTGGAAGGAGACTAGAGTTCAGTCCGAAATAACAAACAGAAACCATTGGCCTTTACCGGGATGAAGATCGCCACCTCTGCAACCGCCGGCGCAAGATCCTCCACTACGGATGGAAGACAGAGAGAATTAACACGCCAATAACTATTGGTCAAGGCAACATATGACACTCACGAGCAATAAATAAGTCTGACACCTCGATGAGGCTCAAAACATGCACGCATGATGATAACGGATAGACGATATTCGGCGACTGTCTCGGATGGTAAACCACCTCCCTGCTATCCCTGGGAATCCCCCCCGAGGAGGGTCGGACCGGAGTGACTCCTAGTGGGTATATTGGAAGTGTTTTTGGTTACAGTCAGGAGCAGGTTCTAGTTGTCTCCTGGCTAATGTTCGGGCGACAGATACTTCGAGTTGGGGCCGAGTATAGGGTAGGGGGGAAAAGAGATGTTTGTTATATTTTTTGTTTAATGATGTTACATGTAGGTTGGAATGGAGAATGGGATTTGTTTAGTCAGGCATGGATCCATGGGCCACCTCATACATATCTACCTACCTAACATTGCAACACAACAAAGTACTGCCATAATGTTACCCATCCACGAAGTATGATACAGCACGCTGCCGCAATCACTCCGCATAGACTGTGCTCGCCTGACAAAGATTGTACCCTAAAACCCCTGAACTGAAATGTCAACGGGCTAGGGAGTGATCTCAAGAGGAGATAAGTTATACGATTTCTGAACAAACATGCACCGGACATAGCATTCCTTACTGAAACCCACCTAGCGGGTACAAACTGTAATTTATTTGAACGCACCAACTACCGACCTTCGTTACACGCTGGTTTCACCATGGGCTCATGGAGTGTACTCATCCTAATGCACAAAAGGCTTCCTTTCACCCTCTCCAGGGTGACACAGGACACAGGGGGTAGATTTACATATGCTATGGGAACATTGCGGAACCAAACAATCGCCTTGTTGGCGGTCTATTCACCCCCCGCATTGATGACTGCATTGGTAAATGATATTACACCGATAATTGCCAATGACACAGCAGATATGTTAATCCTGTGGGCGACTTCAATGAAGTGATGAACGTGGAACTAGATCGCACACTTACGAGGGCGAAACCCTACAATTCATACCAAACTCGCCACCTTCACCGACGCAATGGGACTGAGGGATGTGTGGCAAGACCTACATCCTGATGTAAGGGAATACTCATATCATTCCAGGGTCCACGCCTCGCTATCAAGATTGGACTATTTTTTTCTTCCAGCGACTATCATTCACCGAGGGGGCATATCAGATCATTCTCCCCTGTTGATGGAGCTTGCGACATCGAGGCCATCCCCTCTCTCGTCGTGGTGCCTCAACAATTACAATCTGGGATTCCCAGACCGCAGCGATCACG
The DNA here is from genome assembly GCF_040938575.1 of Ambystoma mexicanum. Classification (NCBI taxonomy): domain Eukaryota; kingdom Metazoa; phylum Chordata; class Amphibia; order Caudata; family Ambystomatidae; genus Ambystoma; species Ambystoma mexicanum. The sequence goes on along the minus strand of NC_090939.1, from coordinate 735,349,793 downwards.
TACAAACAGCTACCAAGTCATATTTTGAGGTAAATACTGGGTCAGTGGAAAGCCCAGAGGTAGTGTGGGAAGCGCACAAACCAGTGCTCCGAGGAGAAATTCTCTCCTGGACCGCAGCTGAAAAAAAGAAACACCAAGAGAGGATAGTGGAAGCAGAATTAAGAGTGAAACAAGCGGAAGAGTGCCATCCAGCCCACGATCGACCGGACACACAGAGCGCTTATGGTAGCTCAAAATCGCCTGCAGAACATAGCGCTAGATAGCGCCAAACAAGCTCATAGAGCAATGAGAGCCAAAATATATGAAACAGGTGATAAGGCAGGTAAAATGTTGGCATGGTAAGAACGCAGATATGAGGGATATAGTCAGGTTAGGATGATTAGACCAGATAATGCAGACCCACTCTTAAGAGATAGAGACATTGGTGAGGGTTTTGCAACCTACTACGCTGAGCTGTATGGGTCCAACAGTGCCCCCATTGAAACCTCTGTATTAGACATGATCACCCTCCCCTCCCTGAGTGCCGAACAAAAAACTCTGCTGCAAAAGGAGATCACGATAGAGGAACTGTTAATGGCAATGCTGCAGCTTCAATCAGGTAAAACCCCAGGCCCAAACAGCTTCCCGATCGAGATTTGGAAATAAATAGGTGTGAATGAGGTAGCCCCACACTTGCTAAACATGTACGACACTCAAAGGAACAAGGCTGCTTGCTGGCTGACCTTAGAAAGGCCACTATAATTGTAATCCCCAAAGCCGATAAACCCCCAGATAAATGCAGCTCATACAGACCAATCTCCCTCATAAACAGTGAAACAAAACCTCTAGCGAAAATATTGGCTATCAGACTACAGCAAGTAATAACATCACTAGTACATCCGGACCAATGTGGGTTCATGACGAATAGATCGACGCGCATGAACATACGTAGATTGCACACATCACTTGAGAGAACACACGCCTCCCAGGATCCCTTAGCGCTACTGGCAGTAGACTTTGAAAAGGCCTTTGACTCGGTACACTGGGAGGCGCTCTGGGAAATAATGCGTTGAATGGGGTTTGGCGAAGAATTTATCGGCTTGGTATAACTGCTATATAGCTCCCCAGAAGCTGAAACCAGAGTAAACGGCTGGCCATCAAAACCCTTCAAGCTGGGGAAGGGGACGAGACAGGGCTGCCCCCTATCTGCGCTGCTCTTTGCATTAGCAATAGAGCACCTAGCCAGCCTACTGAGGGAGATGCAGTCTTGGAGTGGCTTCCAGGGGTCAGCAGACTGGGAAGATAAGATCTCCCTATATGCAGACAACCTACTGGTATACCTGAAGAACCCGGTCATCTCCTGTGCTATAGTAACAGACCTCCTACAACAATATGGATCTTTTAGTGGGCTGAAAGTAAACTGGTCTAAATCCATACTTTTCCCAATTAGGGGGATAGAAAACTCAGTTCCGGAGAATTGTCCATACCGAGTTGAGGTAACCCATTTCTGATATCTAGGCATACAGATCACTAGGGAGCTAAATGAATATATTGACAGAAACTTACATCCATTTGTGGAAAGATCCACGGAGGCTATACGCCACTAGATCTCTTTGCCACTGACCCTCTTGGGAAGGGCGCACTGTTCAAAATGATGGCCCTACCAGGTTTCCTATATGTCTTACAGAACGCCCCACTTCACATTCCAGCGAATGTGTTCCGCAGAAATGACTGCATACTTAGGAAGCTTCTGTGGGGGGGGTGGACACCCGAAAATAGTACTCTGCACTCTTCAGAGGTCTATTTGGGAGGGAGGTACTGGACCGCAGCGCTTACAAACATATTACTGGGCGAGTAAAAAGGCAGTAGTGAATGACATGCTACACAGGGACACGTCACTGCCACATGTAAAGGCTGAGATTGCCATAAGACAAAAACCGCCTCCATTGGAAGGGCTTTAACAAAAAATAAGTACAATACCCCCTCAGAAAGATGGTAGCGCAGTCAACACTAATGTGGGCAGAAACACATATGTTTATTGGCTGTGACAAGAAAATTACCCCAGTACAACCACTTTGGGGGAACAGGAATCTACCCGAGGTAGGCAAGCTACCTAGATGGCCGAGCTGGGTGTCAATGAGAATAACGAAAGCGGGTGACATACTTGAAGAGGGCTAACTATTGCCTTTTGAAAATTTAGTTGAGAAGTTCAACCTCCCTGTAGCGGAAAGAGATCATCATACACAGCTAAGACATGCATTACAAAAACATCTTCCAGCTCTGACCAACATGCCAGATTGTACCCCCATGGAAAGAAATATAGTCTTAGAACGTATTGACACCAGAATCACCTCCATTATGTACAGTGCTGAAACCTCCTTTGCTACACCTGAATTGTCAAGCCTGAAGGCGAAATGGGAGAGACATGTGGGGGATATCCTGCCGGAAGACTGGGTCACGATACTGATGTGTCCCTGTGAAACAGTCATCTCATCTAGGCTCCGGCCTATTCAGTTAAAGATACTACATAGAGTTTACTATCCGTGAGTGGCCCTCTATCGCTGGGGCAAGAGTGCGGTTCCGAATTGTCTGCGATGCCAACACAGGGAGGGAACATTCTTTCACATATTATGGGACTGCCCACATATCCAACAGTACTGGCAACAATGCTGTGATGTGCTCACGAGAGTCCTGGGACGGGCAGTTCTTAGAGAACCCAAATTGCTGTTACTGGGAATGGAGGGTGAAGGGGAGATGACACGGTATGAAAAAGCACTCTTTTCAACTACTACAGCCCTGATTAAGAGGAACATAGTGAAATTATGGGGATCTGACGTATTACTGCAAGTGAACAATGGATTGCAGATGTAAATGTATGTATATCAATGTAGCAGAGGGTATACAGAGCCATAAGGTGTCCGGAGAAAGCCGGGAAAATCTGGCAAAAATGGGAGGTGCCAAGCTTGATTAATGTATAAATCAAAGAAATGCGATGTTGCTGCTGTGAACAATATATTGGGCCTCATTACGAGTCCGGCGGTAATCGTGCCGGAAAAACCGGCAGGTTACCGCCAGAACCGTATTACCATTCCGCGTCCGTGATACCCTGAATCACCGGGGCATTACGACCCAGGTGACCTGGGAATTCCGGAGGCAGAATTCTGTAAGTTCCCATTAGAGGACTCCATGGGGATGAGGACAATGGAAACACTGGTTCCGTCTATGACGGAGCCGGTGTTTCCATGTCTGCCTGCAGGTTGGTGGTGTAAATCCCGGCAGGTCAGACCTGGCAGGAGTGACACCTCCTGCCTGCAGGACTCTTAATCAGCCGGTCCGGAAAGAACAGTGGCGGCGGTTTTACTGCCACTGTTCTTTCCGGACCAGCAGGGTCATAATGAGGCCCATTGTATCTACTCTGTGGGGTGCTTGGATCCATTGACCTTCGAATGTTGTTGTAGTTTGCTTGTAGTTTGCTACAAAAAAAAAGTGGTGTCGGAGGAAAAGCGTAAGCAAATATCCCTGACAAACTGGTCCACAGTGCGTTCCACTTGGATTCGGTCTAAGGGAATCTGGAGGCGTAATTTAGGCCTTTTGCATTTTCTTTTGTGGCAAGAAGATCTAGGTCTGGTTGCTGCCATTGTGTATGCTGTTTCCCATGTCCAACTGTAATTCCCACTTGTGATCTGAAGGCCGATTTGTGTTTGTGCTTAGTGTGTCTGCTAAGCAGTTTGTTACCCTGGAACATGTTGCGATTGGAGGTGCATCTCTCTCTTTTGTGCCAATGGGTTCTTAAACAAGAATCACAAACATCAAGGTTTGGTATGAGGAAGGATTGATTAACAGAAAATGCCTTTTAAATTTGCAAGTAGAATGTCCAAGGATTCCATTTATATATATTTTTGTTACCACAAGTACACAAACCATCCACGCAATTACCAACCAGTAGACCAATAGTGAATGGGATAATGCCTACTTTAGAGCATATTTCAAAATTTGTGGACAGCTTTATAAACCCGTTAGTGAGGAATTTGACATCATATAGAAGAGATAGTATGCACATCGGAAAGTTATTAATAGTAGTAGAATGGAAACAAGGCTGGCAAAGTTGGATGTAGTAGCGCTGTATACCTCAATAAAACATGAGGCAGCGATCCAAGCCATAAAATACTTCTATAACAAAATATTGGCAACATATTTCTTAGAAAAGTCAATGTTATTGGACTTTCTTGAATTGATGTGGCCAAATATTTTTTTCCTGTTTAATAGGAACATTTACCAGCAATTGGCAGGAGTTGCTATTGGGTCAAAATGTTCTCCGTCAGTAGCACATCTATTCATGGGCTTTCTTGAAGAATGTTGCATCAATAAACATAACACTGAGTCAGTAGTGAAATGGTGTAGGTATATCGATGATAACCTTATCATTTGCGGAGGTACATGAACTAATAATATGCGTCATTTTTAAACGATAATGAGTATGAAATGAAGTTCACATTCACATATCATCAGAAACAAATTTACTTCTTAGATTTGGATACACTAGTGTGTCATAACTGGGTTGAAATTGAAAAACCTAATGGTTTTTACCTGCCCACAGCCTGGGGATCCTTTTCTCAGATGGACAGGGGACGGCCCTCGCTGTTGGATCGAGACCTTGGTTGTGGACAAACAAGGGAGGATAACCTGGGTAGAGTCCTCAGGGATGGGAAGTAAAAAGCCGAAGGTGAGACGCAGAATCGCAGCGGGACAGAAGACAAGGAGGACAAAGCCCTTGAGACCTTCATGGGCTATCTGCATTTAGGACGGATTCCTCCACACAACTTTTTATTAAGAAAAGGGGAGTCCAGAACCACAGAACACCAAAGTAGGCAAAAACCAACACGCAGCGATTACTATTACTTCAACACCTCAAATAATGGTAATAGGAATATAGCAAACCTTTCTTTTGTTAAGTCCAGACAGATCACCACACTAAGTAATAAGACAGTATGTTCCCGTATTTTTCATTGTACCCCAAAATCCTCATCCTCGACTTACAGGGGACATTGTTAATCTCATTACAACTACGCCTCCCCAATTCCAACAAACACTGGGAAGAAGAAGAAGAGGCAACTGAGAGCCACGAGAATTACCTATAAAGAACACCTTGGGAAACAGAGGAAGGTCTATGTACAACCACCACTAAGTTGTCCCACTAATAGGGTCAAGCAGAGTCAGGCAGGACTGGACAACTACTCCCACCTCACTCCAATTGACTTTCCCACCAAGTATAAAAGGTGGAGCCAGAAAGCACACTTTGAGCGAGCTGGGGATGCTGGAAGGACCGTTAAGACCAGGAGGAGAAAGCAGCAGCTGGGAGAACTCTGGAGAGCATGGAGGAGGACGGACTGCCAAGACACTGAGCCTTTAAGTAAAAGGGAGGCTGCAGTGTGGTGAGGGAGCCGAGTCTCCAAGGAGCCAAACCCGGGACAGGTGGAGTTTGCTGGCAGTGTCAAAGCCAGGGCTCATCGCCAGGGTGAGGTACTGAAGCCCATGTATCGGAGAGGCAGGTGGTGAGACACTGATCCCCAGTTTCATCCAATAAAAAAAAAAAGTAAAAGTATGCCACCATGATCGCAAGAATGCTGCCAAAGGGAGCTAGCGAAGTGGGAGCAAAACAGGAGATAAGCATTGTGGGACTTGAAGTTCAAAATTTGGGAAACTAAATATGTGGGAAATGTTTTTGACAAGCGTAGCGAGGCTGGGTACGAGAAGGAGCAGCTCTTCCGAGGCTGAAGCAAACCAGGCTGTGGAAGGCCAACGGGCTGATCAGCAACGGCGAGGATCGAGAGAAAGCCAGGCAAGATTTCCAAGTTTTCGGGAAGCCATGTGTGTTTGAAAGGCAGAGCCGAGCATGCGGAGGAAAGAAACCTTCAAGGTGCCAGGAAACGGTCTGCGACCTTCCCGGGTGAACGGCGGAGTTGGGGGGGAGTAGAGGAAGCATTGGGAAAGTCCTTGAGCTGAGAAAGAAAGATGAAAGACATTCATTTAGCACAACCGTTGAGTTATTGAGCACAACAAAAGTCTGGTTGATGTTAAAGGGAAAGTGATTGTGATTTGGAAGGTGAAGGTTGTGCTTTTGTTGATAAAAACACAAATGAAGAGAGCAATTGTTAAAAGAGGAGGCCATATTTATGTGCATTCCAAGAAGACCGCCTACGAGGGGAGGACATGCTTATCGCAGCTCGTCTCCGGCCCCATTCTAAAGGTGTATTGTAAGCTGTCTTTGCTTCCCCCCCGACCTCTGGGAAAAGATATAGTTGGCGGCCCCCATCAAGCTGGCAACGGCATGTGCAACACAGAACAACAAGGGTATACCCGTGATGGAGAAGGCGACGGCAGAGAGACTGCAGAATGCATGGGCCGTTGGGGTTATCTCAAGATGCTGATTTAGCAGAGCCCCACTTGCAAGGGACGCAGCACGTTCAACACCTCCTCGGGGTCCTGAAGAGAAGGTTGTTTGCAGCATGTTATGTTTGGAGCGATTCAGGAGAAGTCCTTCACTCGGGGATTCTGAGTGCAAGAGCAGCAGCAAAGAAGCGTTAACTGACCAGGCGGGCGGCTGACCAGGAAACAGTGTGGAGTGGCCACCGGCGAAGTGGAAGGTGTGGTGGGACTGTAGCCTCCATGAGACTTCGAGAGCGACAGGCCCCTCTGGGACACCAACATCAAAGGTGCAAGAAGGGGGGCAGGCCCATTTTTCTTATTTAAATACACACAGACCAAAGCATCCATCAACGAGGATGACTGGGGGAGGATAGTGCAGGCCTCTGCTGAGGCCCGTGCCAGCTAAAGAGTACAATAAGCTACAGAGAGGAGCACAGGTGAGGTGGCGCGAGGAGGCCCTTGGCTATTATGGAATCTTGTTAGCAGAAGATGTGCACAGGGGCGGTCTTGCTCCTGTGCCGGCGTAAGGTTTAGGGAATACCAGCAAAGGGAAAGCCCCTTACCTTATTGAGACCTCCATATCATCAGCTAAGGAGCAGGCCCTTATCTTGTCATGTCCTCTATATGTGTAGAGATTGAGACTTATCAGACAATCGGTGATGAGGGGACGCCTGTTAATTCAAAACCTAAGTGGCATTGCATGACCGAGTGGAAAACAACCCCTATGGGGGGTACGGTGAAAGGGGCCAAAACAGTGTTAGAACTTAGGCCTCACCCATAACAGAACTCCCTAGCGTAACGGGAGGATATTAAGCAGCCTGCGGGTCGCAGGCATCCTAACGCTGGTACAAGGCGGATTGGGGCCAACTGTGTGATGCAAGTCTGTAAGTCAATGGTGATAGAGACGCCCCACCCCCTGGTTTTTGGAGGGCAGGACCAGTACACCTTGGCACAAGGATTTTTTCAGACGGTGAACGGGGGGTCATCAAGTAGACAACCTTAAGGGAGGCACATGTGGAAAACCAAAGGAAGAGGATGGAATAAGGGTACCCTCGCACATCCCACGATGAACGCTCGGGGTACTGAGGGTACTATCACCAGGTGTTGGCAGACAAAGGCGCAGGGAACTCAAATGTGGCCCAATCCCCACAATCAAGAGACGAGGAGACTCCAGAATATTGGGACACTATGGTAATTACCAAGGAAGAATTGACGCAATGATCTAGCGGATCATCAGCAACAACTTAAGGAATCTCTTCAAGAATCTTTTCAGGAGCAGATTTCCTCCTTAAAAACCAATATAAAATGTGTAGTACAGGAAATAAAAGGTGAAATTTCGAAATTAGGAGAGCGAGTAGACACGAATGAGCGAGCCTTGCAGCAACTGGCTGAAGATTCTCAGAAAAATGATGAAGCCATTGAACAACTTGCCCAGATGTCGCATAATTTAGAGCTTCAATGCGAAGATCTTGAGAATAGAGCAAGGCGCTCGAACATTCATTTTGAGAATGTTCCGTAAGAGTTTGTGGACAAAGATTTTAAGCAATCAATTCAAGCCTTTTGTGCCGACCTGCTCTTGGAGATTGCCTCGGACGAGATTCATCTAAATAGGATTCAAAGAGTGGGACCGACAATAAAAGAGTCCCGGGCCCAACCAAGGGATGTTTTGGCAGCATTGACTTCTTATGGGCAGAAACAAGACATTTTGAGGGCAGCACAAGCAGGCACATCTTTGACCATCAATGGCTCGGAAGTACAGCTCTTCCAGGACTTGGCATACTCCACTCTACTCAAAAGGAGGCTGATGGGATCTGTCACCAGAATTCTTACTCAGGAGAAGGTTCGATACAGGTGGACTTTCCCTTTTGGCTTGCTATTTTCATGAAGGGGCAGACAGTTCAGAGTGACAACGTGTGAAGAAGACCTTGATGTAGTGGCACCAGAGAGCAGTGACCGGACTGAGACACAGGATGATGGGGGACGAACCACCCATCAGAGACGGCAATAGAAAAGCCTGAGCACCGAGAGGCTGGGAAAAGCCATGTACAGAGGGGTGATGGAGGGGTGGGCCGCTATATAGGTGAATGAGGGCTGAGATATCAGACTTAGACTTGTAGGGGTTGAGCAATGGTGTGTCTGGGGATCGGGCGAGGCTGGCAGTTGGATTGGGGGGGTCTGATTGGGATCTTAGGGAGATGTTTAGTTTATCTCTCTGCAGTTGGTAGGATCCAGGTAGTTTACAGGTACATGGTCGGGGATTTTTCCCATAGTTGTCATTACGACCCATGAACTGGCCTGGGTTATCGCAGGGAAACTGGGGGAGGGGAAGGAATGCGAGGTCGAACTGCTCAGCATGTGAGGTTGTGCTAGTTGGGGAAGTGCGCAAGACAGTAAGAGGTTAATTGTCGGAACATGGGTTACTTACACTTTTAGAGGGGAGGGCTATGCTAACAGTGGGAGGGGGGGTTCCCAACGGGGGCCAGTGACAAGGGACCACAGGAGGGGGATGGAAATTGAAAGGTTAGAGCGCTGTCATGGGTTTTAAAATCACCACGCACAATATAGAGGGTTAAACTCACTGGTAAAGCTATGTAAGAGGGAGCATTTTTTGAGGCATGAGAAACCGGATGGTCTCGCACTTCAAGAAACACACATATGCAGGAAAGATAAATTACAAATCTGATTAAGGGGGTAACCTGAGATTTTTCAAACTAATGAGTGACAAAAAAAGCAGGGGTTTTGATAGCATTTAGAAATAATCCTGACAAGATGATTCTGGGTTCCACAGAAGATAAACAAGGGAGAGACCTTTCCGTTTCGCATTAAGACAGGTATTTACCATAGCAACGGTGTATGCACCTATTTCGGGGAAGGATGGTTTTCTTAGGGCCACCTTGGCGGCACTTCAAAATATAGCGGAGGGGTATATCATATTGATAGGGAATTTAAACATAGTTTGGGATGCAGAGATAGATAGAAGTCGAGTAGGATATGCTCCACGGGGCACACCGTCCCAACAACGTAAAGAAAAATTCAAATAATTGGGGTTAGTCGATGTGCGGCATGTTTGTAGGGTTAAGGAAGCTGGATTTATGTTCTATTCGCATGTTCATAGAACCCAGTCGCGTATAGATTATTTATGGGTGTCCTCCCGATTAGCGGGATGTATCTGGGAAGTATCCCAGACGGGCAATCGCACTCTTGGGTTCGATGTTAGACATGACATTTCAGCAAAGGGGGCTATGGCAGTGGGTACTACCGGAATGGATCCTAGTGGACACAGTCTTGTCAGCTGAGATAGAGGAGAAGATTCAGACCTGTTTTAGAGAGAACGAGATGGCGGATACCTTGCTGGGGATATGGTGGGACACCTTTAAAGTTGTAATAAGGGGGGAGTTGACCACATGCAAGGCCTGCAGGGAAAAGCGGAGTCGGCAGCTAGAGGAGGACTTAGAGGCACAACTTAAAGATATCATGCCGAAGATGTGTAACTATCCGACGAGACACACAATGAAAACCAATAGAGCTATTTGAGGGAAGCTTGAGTTACTAAGGGCTAGAAAGGCAGAGAGGTCCCTTCTTAGAGCTAAACAGTATTACTATGTGAAGGGGAATAGAGCAGGGAGGTTATTAGCACAATAGCTGAGACAGAAGGGGGCAACCCAAAAAATCCTAAGAATTAAAGAGGGGGAAAGGAAGCATGCGGCTGATATGGAGGGAATCATAGGGTGTTTTGAATGCTTCTATGGGGCTTTGTATCCTTCAGATAGGCCTCGGGACGAGCCGCAAAACACTTATTTGGCTGATACAACTCTCCGGATGCTGTAGAGGGAAGATCTAGAGAAGGACATCACAGAGGAGGAAGTTAGTGCGGCTATTGGAAAACTGATGAATAAGGCGCCGGCCTCAACAGCTTCAAAGCCTTAGTCTATAAAAGATATGAGAAAACCCTTATCCCCCATTTAACGCGACTATACAACTCCTTTGAAAGAACTGGGCACATTACAGCCTCGATGGATCAGGCTGATCTGGTGATATTCCCGAAAACGGACAAAGACCCGAAGAAGTTCAGGTCATATCGCCCAATAGCGCCAATTAATATTCTTGCTAAAATATATACCAAGATTTTAGCTTCTGGAGGATAGACTCCAAACCTTAATAGGACATGATCAGGCAGGTTTTATTAAACAACGCCAAACCTTCAACAACACAAGAAAGGTTTGTCATTAAAAAGAAAAGACAGAGGCATGGGATTCCTGTGGTTCTCCTTGGTTTCGATGCCAAGAAGGCCTTCTACATGTGGAATGGTCGTTTCTCTTTTGAACGATGGAAAGTATGGAGTTTAGGGAACGTTACCTCTGGAGGATACAAACCAATTATCAAACCCCTACCCTGCGTCTGTCCATTAATGGACAGCTCTCTGACCCTATCCGATTGTAGAGTGGGACTAAACACAGGTGTTCCTAGTCTCCCGTGCTCTATGCAATTTATCTAGTACCCATTCTGCAGCATATACGTGATGCACCAGGAGTGAAAGGTATTCATTTTGGAGGATGTGAGCATATAATAATGGCATTTGCCGATGATATGCTGTTGGCTCTCTCAGACCTGGCAGAATCCCTAAGGCCGATCGCCTCAGGGCTGGCATTGTTTGGCGAAGTGCCAGGTTTAATAATCAATACACATAAATCAGAGATATTAAATCTTACACTATCGAAGGAAAAGGTTGGGGAGATACAGGGCTGTACCCAATTTCAGTGCGGTGGAAGAGAACATCAAATATTTAGGGATTCACACTACAAAGTCAATGGCAACGCTATACGAGGCGAACAATCCCCGGTTACTCTGTACCCTTAAAACAGATCTGCGACGTTCGAATCCTCTACATATATCATGGATGGGTCGGAAGGCCCTCCAACGCTTCTTTTACTAATTTCAGGCCCTGCCAGTCTCCCTACCGGGACATATTTTTAAGTCACTCCATCGCCTCACTCTCGCGCCTTGAAACACTTGTGTATAGGCGCGTTACAAATGCCATATCATATCATATTATCTGCATTTACATGGCATAATAAAAGACCGTGGGTGGCCTTGCAAACTCTAATGGTTCAGAGGAATAGGGGAGGAATGGCCGTTCCTGATTTTAGACAACACTATTGGGCGGCCCAATTGAGGGTGCTGAAACAATAGTTATCAGGGTACGATAGTAAACTTTGGGTTTCCATGGATAGAGCAGTGATGGGGGGGGTTCAACTAGATGCGGTTTTATGGTTAGCCAAGGAGGATCAGCCTCCTAGTATGAAGGCATTGCATATTACTGCACTGGAGGGTGAGGTGTGGGATGATGCGGTAAAACAGAGGAATATTTAGACAATTCCGGGTCTAAGGCTAAAGGATTTGATGCATGGTCATGAAATCAAAACCTTTGAGCAGTGTAAACAATCCTTTGGTCTCTAGGAAGGGTATAGGCTTTGCTATTACCAGCTGCGGCATTGGGCAGTATGCCCCCTCAATAACTAGCTGCAGATAGACAACACACTGCATTTGAAAAATATATTACGTCCCACTCAGGGGATGCACATCTTATTTCAGCATTCTATGCATCAAAATCTGAATGGGGCTCCCGGGAGAGGTGGTCTTACATGGGAAAGCGGGAATGTACCCTGGATCGAAAAATATTAGAAGAGGAATGGGAGGATTTATGAGGCAATATCCCGAGGCTCACTCGATCCATCCAACTAAGGGAGATGTGTTATAAAATCCTAATGGCATTATACTGCAGAGAGGCTTAGATCTATGTACCTGGAGATACCCCGGGATTGTTGGTGAATATAGAAGGGGCGGGAGGATTGGCATCACATTAGGAGGTCTTGTCTGGCCTTGAAATCGTTTTGGGGTCATGTGTGCTCGACAATGAAGGTGGTGGTAGGGACAGATACACCCATGGGGATAGAGGAATGTCTGTTGGGCCTTTGGATAAAGGATAGGGCACCACCAGGAAGGGTATGCTTCAAGGCATGTATAGTTTTGACATTGGCGGTATCACTGGTCAGGCTCTGGCATGGCTGACTTCTTTCCTCTCCGACCGACCCTCCCAAGTCCAACTTGGGTCATTCCTCTCTGCTTTCTTTTTCTCTACCTGTGGTGTACACAGGGGTCTAACTTCTCTCCCTGGCCCTTCAACCAATACCTAGCACTCCTGGCCCACTGCATCACCGCTCTCTGCCCCACCTTTCAGTGTTATGCGGATGACACCCAGCTAATCTTCAGGCCACCCTCGGCCTCCTCCTCTACTTCCCTCATCTCGGACTGTCTGTCTGCACTCCATGAGTGGTGTGCCGCCAATTACCTCTGCATTAATGCCAGTAAGACTGAGATTCTCCTCATCGGCACACCTGCTCCCTCCTTTCCTGTAGCTCTCTGGCCAGCCTCTCTTGGCCCTCTTGGCCCTCTTCCTCGTCCCACCTGCAAGGCTAAAAACCTTGGTGTCATCTTCGACTCTACACTCTCCTTCTCTCCTCACATCTCTGACATCTCTAAGGAGTCACACTACCAGCTACACCTCCTCAGAGGTATTCTTCCTTTCCTCTCCTTCCCCCAGAATCTCACTGTCTCCAGAGCACTGGTTCTCTCTAGGCTGGACTATTGCACCAGCCTCTTTCTAAATCTGCCTGCTTAGAACACTCCGCCCTCTGCAACGTATCCAGAACAGGACTGAGAGACTTGTTCTTGGCCTCAAGCTCAGGGATCGTATCTCTCCAGAGCAAAATCACAGCACTGGATCCCAGTGGCTGCGAGTATTAAGTTCAAAACCCTCTGCATCGTCCACAAGGCCTTCTGGTGCCTCAATACCTTCAACTCTCTCTTCCTAAATACCTTCCTTCTCGAGCTCTTCGTTCATCTGCCTCAATCTCCCTCAGGGTCAGTCGCTTCTCCAAGCAACGAGTTGGTGGTAGATCTCTTTCTTCGGCTGGGGCCTCCCTCTGGAACAGCCTCCCTGCCTCCCTGAAACTGGAGGAGAATCATCTTTGGTTCCAGAAGCACCTCAAAACCTTTCTCTTTGCGTCTGCTTTTTCTCCTCCTCTCCCTTGCTGACTTCCTGGCTGACACTGAAACTGCACTGGTTACCTGGCCAACCTCTGATCTCTGGCCCAGGCCCCCTCGCCCCTAGTCACACTCCTGCACTGCCTTCCTGGCTACCCCCGCACTTAGGGACTGTTTTTCTGAGTCCCACCACCCGCACATGACACCTGATGTCAGCACTTACCCTTGCACTTGCCACCTGCTGGCCGTGCTTTTACTTATTGTTTATTTATTTTCTTATCCCATGTACTGCACTGCCCTCACCCCTTTCCCTCTTCACACGTCTCCTCCTTCCCCTTCCCCTTCCCATGCACTTGCGCAATCTGAATGACACCTAGTGTAGCAGGATCACTGTCTGTCCTCCCTCTGTTCCCCCTCCATTGCCTCATCGCGCCTTGAAACACTTGTGTAGAGGCACGTTATAAATGCCATATCATATCATATCATATCATATCATATCATATACTTGTAATAGTCCAGAACTGGAAGAAGGAGGCTAGTCCTACCCTCCATGATTGGTTAAATAAAATTTGGCATATATTGGCTATGGAATGGGCCACCTATAATTTACAGGGGGACAGTAAAAAAATCAGGACAGATTGGGGTGTATTGTTGGGATATCTGAGGGATGAATATTGGATTCATTTGTGCAGAACATTCAGATTTTGGACATTGCCTAAGGCTTTCATATAACTGATACAATTAAGGACTTCTTTGCACAATCCTGCATGCTAAAAGTGAAGTAGCTTGGGGGATAGGGTGGGAGGTGGAGGGAGATGGGATGTGAAGGGGGCGGGGGGACAGGTATTGTTCAGTTAATCTTTGCAAAATGTCAATAAAAAAAAAAAGAAGATACAGAGTAGAAAAGTGGTCCTGCAAGAGGAGCTTGCACATTTGAAAGTCTCTGTGAAATGGTGTGAACTTTTGAAAGATATTATAAGTGGAGATGAAAGGAAAGAAAGTTAAATAAGAGGAAAATGAAAAATGTGAAATACGCCAAGAGAGCAAAAGTAAAACACACAGAGATGGCAAAAGTAAAATGTAAAAAACATTGAACCAGGCCAAGAAGGCAAGTGAAAGAGTATGAGAACTACAAGTACCAAGAGGCATTGGTGCTGCAAGAGAAGATTTTGAATGGAAGGAATATGGAAAGAGGTCGAAGTGGTCATGCAGAGGTCTATGTAAATTCCTTGCAGTTTTGAAAGTCTTCGACAGTGAAAGAGATCTAAGATAAAACATGGGGAAGGGAAACCCCACAAAGAACAAGACAGGCTCGAGCCCGGCAGAGGGAAGCCTGTGCAGAACTGTTAGCAATTAAGAGCCTTTGAACTGAGTATTAATGACAAGGCCAGTGAAGCCTAAGGAAGTGATTGAACCACCAAAGATTGACAGCCTAAATTGAACTGTACCAGTAAGCCAAGGTGAGCAAAACCGATAGATCCGTGCAAGCTACCTATCCTTTGTTTATTAAGAGACTCTCTAGATCTCGTGGGGTTCAACTTGGGGAAGGGAGTTCGTGCTGAAGATATCCTGACATTTCTTTTTGTTTGCATTCCCTTAACACATTTGTTATCTTAAAAAGGAGGCCAAGGTTAGATTTTCTTAGTATAGGCCTTTTTATTTTGACCAGACGGACTTGGATGTATTTGTTATTATTTAATGGTCGAGGTAACTCCCATTTTAGAGTTAGGGCCAGATAATCAACCAACCCAACTAAAACTTTGAATAAAGGTTTTAAAAAATAGTATCCATTGTGTCTGTGTCTATTATTGGATACCATGCCTGCCTCACTAAATGACGACTTACAGAAAAGCCACTGAAGCGAACACAACACTCTTTGCTAAGAGCCGCCATAAAAAGAGTATCATTAAGAATTTGCCTTATGGAGAACTTTTAAAGGCAAAAAGAAATTGTAGTAAAGCAGATTTTTTTAAAGAACAATGTGACATATTAAGAACAAGATTTTTAAGGAAAGGGTACAGTCAGGGCATCATTAACAACGCAGAACACAAAGCAAGTGCATGAAAAAGAGAAGTCATATTGGTAACTGAACAGCGTAACAATGATAAGACTAGATAAGTGTCTATTTATTACACAATACTGTTCACAGAATAATGTGATTTACAAATTGCTGAGAAAACGTTGGGATGTGTTGTTGCTAGATAAAGATTTAATGCAGTTCAATGATGGAAAACCTAACATTGGCCCTCATTACAAGTTTGCCAGTCCGGAAACAACGGTGCTGGTAAGCTTACCAGCACCGTTGTTTCCGGACCGGCAAACTAAGAGACTGCAGGCGGGTGCCGTTCCGCACGCCAGGGTGAGACCTGGCGGGTGGAACGGCAACCGCCCGCAGACTTTCATGGAAGCGCCGGCACTGTTAATAACGGTGTTGGTGCTTCCCTGAATGTTTGCGGGACTATGCGACTCTATGGGAATGGGGAATCAACATTTTACTGGCGCCTGACTTACCGGAGCGCGGGGGCTGTAATACCCTGGTGTTTGCAGCAAGTCAGGCACTGGTAAATCATTCCGGGTCTGGCGGCTAACTGCAGGTTTTACCAGCACAGTTACTGCGGGACCTGTAATGAGGGCCATTGTGTACAAAAGGACAGCAAATATTGGTAATAGAATAGCAAGTTTTCTTAAAGAGGGAAGAAGTGTTCATCAAAGTGTAGAGTGGTTGAATATTAAACCAGTTTTTTTTTTTAATGTGGAAATTTCAATTACTGCGAATACACAGAAAATTCTAAGGTGTTCACCGATGGGAAAGATACATATGTCACAATTAAGGAATGTATTATTTGCAAGAGTAACTTAGGAATGTATTAATTGCAAGAGTAACTTTGCTGTGTATGGAATTACTTGCATTTGTGGAAGGATTTATATTGGGAGCACCATCAGACCATTGAGTATTTATGAACATTTAAGAGCAAACAAAACCAATGATTTCGAATATCCATTGGTAGCACATTGGAATTTGTTACACAAGATAGAAAACTTGGAGAAAAGGAGTGTGCTGTATAAAAAAAGATGATTCTGGATGCCAGAGGAAGAGATTTGGAGAAAAAGCTAACAGCAAGAAGCAAGATCTTTTTCCGGAGCACCGTGGAAGGATTCAATTCAGATCATGAGTTTCATGCATTTTATTCCGTCACTATAGTGTTGAAATGTACTGGGTATTTATGACTAGGTAACATTGCCATCAAGAAGGAAGGAGAAAGAAAAGGGGCTATAAAACTCAGTGATGGAGTATGAAGTCAATAACAGTGGATTTCAGTTGACTGTTGAAGCACTTGGCCAGACATACCGTGGGAGTGAACATCAATATGTGCCCATCATCATCATCTTGATTAACAAATGTAGATCTGGGTATTTACCATCAAGGATTTACTATTAAATGGTTCTGAAATTGTGTCAGTCTAAGTGCAAAGGTCTTTATGATTAATGTTAGTTAAATATGTAGCATCAGTTTGGTCGAATAAAGATAATTGGCAAATAATTGAGGATTCGATTTCGAACTTACAAGGTCCAGATTTGAGGGTTGTTGAGTTATGTCCCATATTATTTTATTTTAATAATTAGAATGTAGGGCATGATTACCACTAGTAATTGAAACATATACATTGATTATGGATTGATGCTCAACTTGTGATTTGTTAAATCAATACAAAACCAAAGAGTTGTTCTCTTTCTATGACCATGTTTTTAAGGACCGGAAGAGGACTGTTTAGTGCTCTTTCTATGACTATCACCATACCTTACAATGGCCCAAAGAAGATCGTTGGTCCTCTTCAGTACTATGGTCATTACTATAAACATAGGTTTTCAAAATAAACCAAAGAGCAGTCCTCTTTCTACGACCATGTTTACAAGGACCGGGCGAGGACTGTTTAGTCTAATGAGTATGGCTTTCACTACATATTAAAATGGCATAAGAAGAAGATTGTTGGTCCTCTTCTTATGACTATAGTCATTACTATAAATATAGAATTTCAAAATGGCGCTCTGGAGCTCAGAATGTTGATCCATGTGCTCATCACGGCATGGGTGATACTTTGAGAAGAAATAAGTAAGCAAAGGTGATCAGAGGGTTGAACATTAGGTCATGGGGTCAAGAAACATCAAAAGTAAATGTGTAATTCATGTTTATATTGCTTTAGAATTTTAGACAAAAGATCATATTTGCGATGTGAAACTTAGGTTTTGTGGAACAACTCAATACAGGTAATTTGCAAAATAATCTGTGATTAATTGAAGGGTGTGTTTGACACGCATTTCGTATGAAAATGGTTTAATAGAAAGGGTTTTTGTGTTATGTTTTGTACACGATATATATAATTTAAAAAACTGGGCACATTACAGGATGTTAGAGATTTTAAGAGCATTGTCACCAAAAGGATAATATAGTGGAAGACCAGCATAGGTGGAGAATGATTAGTTCAACTTGTTCAAAAATGTATGGCCATATGTGCTTTCCAGGGTCAATTGTGGGATCCAATATGTGCATTGTATAATGAGCAACTATTATGGATGTTTAGGTTTATATGCACATTGTGGTGTGCAAGGTTAATGCTTGCCATTAATGATGATTTTCTTTTTCGTTTTTTGTGTGGATTATTTACATTTACTGTTTCTGATTTCCAGATCATGATTAATGTATTAGTCTGAAGGATTGTTATATCCTGGAAAAAGCTCACTACAGGCCACATAAGATTAATTGTGACCTCCAAGTGAAACGCGTGTCAGCATGAATTTTGTGTCTTGTGTGTAGCTGTATCAAATTTGCATAATTTTGCATGCATTTTGTATACTGTGTGGATTATCAAATTTGCACAATTTATATTGAAGACATTTTAAGAAAGAAGGTTTAAGAGGTATGGAAATGATTTGTTTACAAGGTGTCATTTTAAGGATGAATTACCCAATTGATTAAACATTGGATCACCAACATAGATCTGGTAAAAAAAAGTGTTAAAGTGTGGCGCAATATGGGTTTATTGTGAAATGGTACTCTATGGATAGTCAGGGAGACTCCCGCCATGTTTGTTGATGTAAAACATGGCTGTTGTGCTGTCCGTTATAAACAGCACATTCTTCCCCATTATGTGAAGTTGGAATGATTTGTAAACCACTTGCAATTCCAGAACATTGATGTGTTTCCTGGAGCGTGTGCGTGACCAAACTCCCTGTGCTGTTTCGTGGATAAAATGGGCTTCCCACCCCAAGAATGAATCATCTGCTATGATATTGAGGTGTGTTGGAGAGTTGACAAAGGTTTTCTGTGTAACATATTTTCTTTTGTCCACCACTGTATCGCCAACACCACCTCTTGTAAAACTTCCACTAAATCGTCCCAAATGCCCTCTGCCCGAGACCATTGTTTCACTAACCATTCCTGTACTGGAGGCACATGTAACCTTGCGTTTGGCACAATGAAGATGCATGATGCCATCATGCTGAGGAGACACATTAACTGCCTGACTGTTATCTGCTGACCAGCTGAATAATAAAGGATCTGCTGAAGAAGGTTTTGGACCCTCTCCTTGGAGAGAAAGACCAATGTGCCTTTGGTATGAATTACTCCTAAGAATTAATTTTGTTGGCTGGGGATTAGGCTTAACTTCCTTTCTTTGATAGAAAAGCCTAGCAGATACAGAAGATGCATTGTTTTCTGTGTATTTTGGAAAAATATTTCTGGTGTTTCTCCTGTTCTTAGCCAGTCGTCCAGATCAGGGTACTCTCGGATACTCTCTCTGCATAGATGTGCAGCTACCACGGTTAGGACCTTTGTAAAGACGCTGGGGTGGACTGATTTTCATTTGATTGATTTTGTAACATGCATACACTAGAGGGACCAGGCATAGACTGTATCTAGGCGCAGATATGAGCTGAATCAATTTATTACTGCATCACACCGAGTTTAGGCAAACAAATGGGTTTTAAGTTGTTTCCTGAAAATAGAGAAAGATTCAAGACATCAGAGCCCCAAAGGAAGAGCATTCCATGCTTGGGGGCCAAAGGCAGAGAACCATGAAATTCTCTGAGGAACAGGAAGCCAGTGAAGATGCTTTCGATATTGGGAAATTTAGGTTCTTCTTCCTAACGAGAAGATCAGCCTAATGGCGGAATTGTGAGCTGCCTGTAATATTTTAATATGAACGTTTTGGACCCCCCGCCCCTAAGGAGGGCAGTGGTCAATGTTCCAACCACTATTGACCTGCCATTCTCTGCAATAAGACAAATGACTGGTTTTAGGAGTCTCAGTTGGTAATAGACTGATTTAACCATTGGACTGACCTGAGAGTTGCAGTCGATACTTGACTGCCAGATGCAACCCAGGTTCTTCACTGCATCTGAATATCTGGTGGGAGCACCAAACCGAGAGGGGCACAGGCTGTTTTGAACCATCTTTGGTACCAGTCTCTTAGGACCCAGCACAATAACCTCAGTTTTTGATGTATTCAGCTGGAGTTTGTTCTCCAGCATCCAGTTCTTAATCTTGCTAGCACAAGACAAAACCAGGTTCACTGCTTCTTGTGGCTGATTAAGTCACACATACATTTGGGTGTCATCTGCGTATGAGTGGTATGACAACCTAAATTCTGTGAATATATTAAGCAGTGTTCGGGTATAGCTGTTAAAACAACAGAGGTGAGAACGAAGACACCTGAGGTACCCCATACTCGACAGGCATGACATTTGAAACAAAATCTCCCATTTTTTCCTGTTTGGTGTGATTGGTCAGAAAAGACAAACCATTTTAGAGCCTCGTCTGAGATCTGTGCCACTGAAGACAGCCTTGTGATGAGGGCTTCAAAATCAACTGTATCGAAGGCCGCAGACAAATCCAGCATGACAAGCATGCTAACAGTTCCTTCATCGGCGGCCCCCAGCAGATAATCCCAGACTGACACCAAGGCTTTCTCAGTGCCATGACCTAGTCTAAAACCAGACTGAAAGCAATCGAGGAGCCTGTGTTAGCCTACAAAGGTCTGTAGTTGTTTTGTTACCACTTTCTCCAGGAAATTAGTATGCCATAACAGGCCGGCTATCAGACGGTAGTTGGAGAGAGCCTTATGATCCAGTGTCGTCTTTTTTAATATTGGTGTAAGAAAAGATTTTATCATTTCTTGAGGAACACATGCCTGCAGTAGTGAGGCATTCACCATAGATTCAATTGGTGTACCAAGAGCCACGGCATGCTGTTTGGCCAGGTATGCTGGGATCGAAACGCAGCTGAAATTGGTGGGTTTCAATTTAACTAAAAGCTCAGTGATTTTGTCAGTCCCAATGGGAGAAATAAAAGAGACTAGTAATGTGTTTGACCTACTTTGAACCTTAATATTTCTGATGCGCTGCCAGAATTGAAATATGAAAGTATACATCTTTCCTATCTAGTGTTGCAATAAAGTCTCCCAATTTGAGCAAGGGGATGATTTCCTGCAGTGTTGTCAACCTGAACTTTTGTTGTTTAACATAAGTGTTTGGTGGCCTTAGATTGACCACTGGCCGTTTTGTTTAGTCTTTCTTTGGAACAAGGAGGTACACAGCATATATACCTTTGTTTACTTCTGATATAGGAACACGTTCTATTGCTCCCTTTGTAGTAGAGTCTCTACTTCTTCCTGTTCCAACTGTATTCTTGTGTGTGTTGTGGTAGATGATCGCGCGACTATTGAAACACCACACAACACCAGTATTTTACTGTTGCCAACAACCACTTGTCCGATGTGATCCCCTCCCATATGTGGGCAAATGTTATGCGACCCCCCCTATGTGGTGATATGGGAGGGGGACATGAAAATGGGAGACATTTTTTTCGTGGGAATAGTCAAACTTCTTGTGGTTTGACCTCTTCCTCTGCCTCATCACCTGCAAAACTGCCTTGGTAATGTGGATTGTATGCTAGCCAATTGAGCTTGGTTACCAAACCATGAAGTGGGGTTTGCACCCAAAGGGTATGTTCCCTGCGCTGCTGACCTTGAGTAGCCTTGGCCACGAAAACCACTGCGGTTGGATTGGGCTCTGGTAATTTGGTTCAGTGTTTCATGATCTTTCTTAGCAGTTTCCAGTGCCCCATCAACATGTTTGCCAAATAGGACATCATTCTCTATGGGCATATTTATTAGAGTTGCTTGATTTTCTACTCTAAAGCCTGAATGCCTAAGCCAAGCATTCCTTTTAGTTAGGGTCCCCATAGCAATCACCCGACCCGCTGTCTCAGCGGCATCCAGGGTGTTTTTTAGAACAGTTAGCAGTTTGTTTACCCCCTCAGAGTTTTGAGCATTTCAGTCTTAAAGGCTTCAGGGGCATTATTAGCAAGTTCCTTCATGTGGTCCCATTGGGCTCTATTAAAACTAGCCAATAGAGCTGTATTATTGGCAATTTGCATCTGACAGGCTGTAGAGGATGCCACTCTTCACCAAAAGCACAGATTGTCTTACTTTCCTTATCTGGAGGGGCTTCTGATAAGGCTGAAGAGGTTCCCGCCCTCTTACATGCTGTTGTAACGACCATGGAATCTGGCTTTAAATGTCCCCTGATAAACAGTGGGTCTGTTGGGGGATGGAGTGAACTTTCTTTCAATTCTAGGGTTAACAGCCTTTGTTAACGCCGGTGTAGTTATAGATGGGTGTAACCGTCTTTTAACAGATTTAAGTTGCAGTATATATTGGCTAACCTGCTTCTTTTGGTTGAGGATGTCATCCACAACATCTGCGTCTGCCTCCGGCTCCTGTGTATCAATTTTAAAATAATGTGCTGGCTTTTTAAGAAAATCATTGTATACAATATTGTCATCTATTGGTGATGACGCAATGGGGTCATCGATGTCATGTGAGGGCACTGGAAGTTCTTTTAGGTCAATACCAGTATTGTCTTCTGCAAAATAATCTTCCTCATCAGAAACAAATTCTAATTCCACTGGTTCCTCGTATGGGGCAGTGGGTTTGGTCCTTAACTTTTTCAAAAGGGCTTCCTCCTCTTCTAAAAGGGTTTCAATATGCGTTTTTCTAAAAACTCCATGAAGGAGACAACCTTATTCCTTTTGACCTCAAGTCTCTCTTTCTTCCATTCACCCGACATATCTGGGGATGCACCCGGAGGAGAAAAGACACCCTCTTCTTCTAGGCCCCCCTGCACTTGTGTGTGAACATTTATCTTCCTTTTTAGTGTATCAGAAATAGTAGATCTGCTTCCCTTGTGTGTTACGTTTGATTTTTCTAAACGTGTCGAAATGGGCATTTTCGGCGCATGCAATTTTGTTTTATTTTAATCTATACCATCCTCAGAAGCGTAGATGGTCGGCATAGACAAAGTCTTCTGAACCTGCGCACAGAACGAAGAACTCTGAGAAGAGGTCCTTTATCCATCGACTCATGATACCTTCTCCACTACAGATTTCGACATTTTCGACAAATGTGTTGAAAATGTCTTGGGGTGTAAAGTATGTTTATCGCATGAAACATGCTTCAATTTCCTTGGTGTCCCTACAGAATGCCCTGAAACATTTTTGTGTCCGGATTTAAGGTGTCTAGCCTTGTCGCTAGGGGAGGCCGCTCTAGCAGCGTGTGGCATCTACCGTTCGGAGCTGGAAACTGGCCTCGGAAACCTCCATCCCCAGATCCAAAAATCTCTTCAGCGTCTGATTCAATGCCAATGCGGTCCTGTTCCGGCTCAGATTCCTCCACAATAGCTGAGTATTCTGATGATGCCTTAACTTGCATTGCAAAATCAACCGTTTCGATCGCTGATTTTTTAGCGTTTTAGCGTTGGTATTTTTCCTCCTGGTGATCTCTAGGAAGGCAACAATTACATAACTTGTATGTCTTTCCACTGAAACGTTTTGTTACATGGGGGACAGAATTTGAAAGTTGTATTTTCCATAACAAAAGCTGAAGGATATAGAGATGAACATTATTAATAGGGAAATGTGTGGAGGCATTCTCCTGCACTTTCACACGTAAATGTCTTTCCCCACTCTCCCTACGGTGTAGGATGATGAAGGCTGATCTCAGTTTGCTGTTGTACACTGGTATGACGATTAATCTTGCTTTCGTTGAGCTCCGAAATGACTTTTCAGCAGTAGCAGTCGATTTAACAGTAAAAACAACAAATAAAAGTGTGCGTAGTCACGAGCAAAGAAGTAATTCGATGAACTCAGCCTAGTATGACCAACCCGATGGTGGAATAAAACAAACTGATGACCTTAGCACGTGAAGGGTCATTGGTACAGTACACATCACAGTAGGGATAGTTTACAGGAACGCCCCGTCAACGTCCCTTTTCGAAAACAAAAACAATTTATGGAATACTCTGCACCAACCATTAGATGTCAGCCTACGCAGATCCACAAGCCTCAGAAATATAGTTATGAACTTCCCTTACAAAACTGAGTTAACTCCTGAACAGTCTTTTAAAATGTGTCTCATCATGTTCTCAATAAGTGATACTAACACCAGTTTCTAATGACCTTTGTTGACTTCCTGCTTCATAACCTCACCCCTCTCCTGAAGTCAACTTCCAAAGTGGGGTCCCCAACAGTTAACCTGCATCTGAGAAAGATCTTGCACAGGACTGGCTGCATTAAAACACCTGACTACAGGGCACAGAAGCAGAGTGTTAGGAAGAATTCTTTGACCTTTTCAATTCAATGTGTTTTCTGTGTTTGTTTCTTTTGGTTATGTAGTCTAACCAAATACATAGGCATCATCTTTTTCAATTGTGTCACACAGCACCCTCAGTGCAGTGACACGGGGAAGCCTTTTAGGCTTTCCCCAGGTTTAACTACATTCTCTGGGATAAACTACTGTTTCCCAGAGTAAGTAAAGTGAAATTGGCTTTACTAGTCTTTTAAGGTCCTAGACCAAGCACGCCCTATTTTACAATAGAGTGCTGGAGGGGTTGCTTAGTATCCCCTGTGTCTAGATACTCGTGTAGAAGTCAAATGCTACCCTTTACTCTCAGAATGGCTGGTGGCAGTGGTTTTATAACGAACTACCATGATTTTACCCGACCGCAAACTATTCGCAGTTCCGGTAACGTTAAATCGCAGGAGCCATGTTTTTCAAGATGGCATCTGAGCACCCTTTGTTTAAACAGGTCTGGTCTTCTTTTTTCACCATTTCTTTGTGGAAAGGTCCTTGTAGAGTTTTTCTCTGCGTGCCAAACCAGGTCTGGTCTCTTTGTTAATTCGCCTTTGGTAGGCTTTAGGAATGAAGACCGCCTCTGGCGCCCGAGTGTCTGGGGTGGGAGGAAGTGAGGGAGGGGCCCGAAACTCCCTGTACTTAGTCTCGTAGGAGTCCCAAATGCACTCTGTGGTGATTGGCTGGCTGGCTGACTGTCGGGCAAGAACAGCCACCCTGCTGGGTGAGTGACAGCTAGGCTGGAATGAATGGGAGAGAACTGAATAAAAGGCGAGTCTCTTGGCTTGGAAGGCAGAGTCGACCAATGCAACGAAGGAACCGAAGAAGAGCTTGAAAAGGACGGCTGCTGCAACTCCTGGACCGTTGGTTTGCCCAGTGAAGCCCTGCTGCAGGTCCGAATGGCCAAGTTCACATTGACAGAGAAGCCCCTGCAAGGATGACGTCTCCCTTTGAGTTGGTGGGACCAATCAACTCACAAGCAAGCCACCTGGACTCCAATCTTGGAGCTGGTTGAATTTCCTCATAGTTGCTGCAGGAAACTGTAGGACCAGGGAGATGGACACCAGTTTGTATGCTTTACCTACAGCCACCGAAAGCGGAATTTGCCAAGTGTGAGCTTTTTGACCAGCCCCAGTATATATTCTGCAGAATAATACTCAAAGAACTGAAGATATGGGCTGAGGACAACTCGCTAATGGATCCATTTCAAGCGGGATTTGTGAAGGGCCTGGGTACTATGCCCAACATATTTGCACTTTCAATGATTCAAGCTTGTCATCTCAAAAACAACCTCTTCATATAGGATTTGTGGACTTTAGAGCCGCGTTCGATTCGATTGATCGAATCGCGCTCTTGATGAAATTAAAACAACTAAATTGTCCCCCCTCTTTGTTAGCATTAGGTGCCCTCTTTCATAATAATACATCAAAGCGTGTACGAGTTTCGTTAGATGGCGAGTTTACACCTTTAATCGCCACTCACAGAGGCTTGAAGCAAGGCTGTGCTCTAGCATCATTCCTGTTCAACTTTTACACCTTAGACATTGGTGATCATCTCACAGACTGCGTGGGAGATCCCCCAAAAATTAGCACACAGCAAGCACCATATTTACTTTACACTGACGACTTAGTCCTCCTGTCTCAGACACCGATGGGGTTACAAAATATGTTTGACCGGTTACATGTGTATGCTTGAGCAAATAATCTTAGTATTAATAATCTGAAGACCCAAATTCTTAGCTGTACCCCTAATCGAGGATCCAAAGCACGCAGATATGAATGGCACCTGCATCAGTATAAACTAACAAATACATGCCTATATAGATATCTTGGAGTGTCAATTCAACATAACAAAACATTGAAACAATATATATGTGAGCTGAAAATCAAGTTACAATCACTGATGTCCCAATCAAAGATACTAATCAAAACATTTGGCAAGTTCTCAATGAAACACGTCATTTTGTACTACAAAATGAAAGTTATACCAATACTGTTATACGGCATTGAAGCAACTTTACCTAAGGAACGCCAGTTTTGGGACACTATAGAGGCATTGTATTGGAAACAAGTATTACAACTACCAAACAGTACGCCTCTTGCAATCATTCGATATGAATTAGGCCTCACCTCTCTAAATTCACATATAGACTAGAAGAGGTGTGCCTATTTTTGCAAATCCCTAGAAAATTTAGATAAACCTTCTACATTCCAAGTAACGGCCTATGGTTTGCTCAAATCAAAAAGTGAATATCCTCAAAAATGGCGTGAGCACATAGTGGATATACTAAGCAATGTAAGTATCACAATTCACCTACTGATGGAAAATCCTGATCCAGCTAAAATTAAAATATTCCAACATGTTTGGGCAGAAAATTTCACAAAATGCTTGTCACAAAGATTTTGATATCCATATGTTTGGGACCAAGAAACATGGGATAACGGCTGAATATCTAGTTAAATATCCATGTTTAGTATTTTGCAGGAAATATATGAGATTTAGAATTAATTTGTGGGAAACTCGTGATGTACTACTGAGGAGGAAAGTCATCATGTACGAGCAAAATTTCTGCCGTTACTGTCTGAATATCACCCAGACCGAAACTTTGAAACATCTATTAGTTGATTGTGAGGCCCTAAATAGTGTGAGAAGCAGATGCTTCAAGAACAAAGTAATATTTCAGAATCATCTGACGCAATTGGAAAAATGGTAAATGTTATTCTCGAACACCAGAATCACAATACAAATAGCAATTGTTCAATTTCTGAATACTGTTTTGCCACCCACAAGCGTGTAAGACAATCTGAAAGAACTCTGATTGACAAGCGAAATCGGTAGTAACAATAGGAATAATGTTTTGGTACTCTACAATTATTTGATTTTGTGTATATTTCACCTGTTCGCCTAAGGTGAGCCTGGTGAGGAGCCTGGTGAGGAGGTAAGAATTGCTTAATGTTGAGTTTTGGATGTAATGCTTAATGTTGAGCCTTTGCCACCTCCCGTGGTTGTGCATGTGTGTACTGCTATGTATTCTTTTATTCATGAGCATGTGAATCCATGCCAGACCCCATGCTGGAGAAGGAACAAGTTACTTACCTGTAACTGTTGTTCTCCAGCATGGGACTGGCATGGATTCACATGCGAGCCCTCCCGCCTACCCCTCTGCGGCTCTTCACTTGGTCATACTGCCACTTCACATGCTACCAAATCTGAAGATGGCTGCAAGAGGCAGGGCTTAGGGAGATGGCAGTCATTGGCTGTGGTCAGTATGACGCAGAGATCAGTGATTGGTTACTACTACGAAAGACAGATCAAAAACGAAACTGATACTGATTTTTCTTTACCGAGGATTCCCAGCCTGACGACGGGGAATATTCATGAGCATGTGAATCCATGCCAGACCCCATGCTGGAGAATAATGCAAATTCAGCAACTTAAATATCAGAATGTATTATTCTAACTGGTAGGCATATTGGAACTCTTAGAAGTGAATAGGTTAATTAGTCATGGAAACACCAGTTTTATAGTCCTGAGCTTTCATTTAACAAAGTAATGAATCCAAAATATCGTAGCCTTTGTTAATTTATGAAGGGCGTGACAAACTTAGCAATATCGTCACTGCTTTCTAGGAGGGAAGCTTCTCTTACGTGGCCAGGGAAAGGCAGAAGCTACCTGACTCTGTCAGGGGGTGGCTATCTGCGGGAGCACCACGTGGGAGGAAAAACTGCAGGGAGGCAGGGTAAGGACATTAGACCAGAAACATTATTTACCTGGTTTCCTTGATAGCAACCATGTGCCTTTTCCCCGTTCTTTTATGGCATATTGTAGGGTGTGTTAAAGAATCTCTGTTGTTTACTGGTCACCAACCTTATACACATACCTCGACCATTAATGCTTGGACGAGATAGAGGAATTAAGATCACTAGAAGCGGCAAGCCCTCGCAGCGTTCTGGTCGCTGGAGGATGTTAAGAAGGGCTGAGAATTGCGTACATTACCCTCCATTCAATAACACCAAGGCAGTAAGTGCTGTAACTTATGTACACCCCAACCCCTTTTATAATACTGAGACGGGGGAGAGCGATGGAGTGATGAAGATCACTAGAAGCGGCAAGCCAACGCCGCGTTCTAGTCGTTGGAAGATGTTAACTAATGTCAGGACATTCAAATATGGAACACTTGAACAGATCGACAGAGTCAGCCCTCCCGATGCTGGTTGGAACTACTTTACCTGGGCTATTTAAACCACACCCAAACAGAAGAACATGCTTCGCGTTATTCTGCACTCCTGCAGCGTAAAGCTCACTGTGTCCAGCTCCTGCTCATCTGCTTCTCTGGCGCCCCGATCCTGAAGCCCTAGCTCCGGATTCCATTAATAACCTGGAAGAACAAGAACAGCATCAGCGAGCAAGAACACTTACCTGTGAAGTAACCGGCCTTGAATCCATCCTGCGCTTCGCTTACCTCGCCCATTTCCAGAGTTTGCCGCAACCTGCAAAGGTAAAGAAACAAGGACAGCATTAATAACAATTCTTACCTGGGCAAGCAGCGAGTCCTGGCAGCACCCTGCGCTTCTCTTACCTCGCCCATCTCCGGGTTTCACCGCAACCTGCAAGGGAGAAGGAACAAGATCAGCATTAACAAAGCACTTACCTGGGCAAGCAGTGCTTCGATCTCTCATCACTCCGGAACATCACTGCAACCTGTACAAAGAAGAGAAGAGAACACAGGTTAGCAATTAACACCAATAAACAGTGCAGCGCTCCGCGCATCAATAACTCACCGTGGTCTTCGCCATTGGCGCGGCAACTCCAAGATCGCAACCATCCCTGTGAAAACAAAAAGAGACATTGGGAATCATTACGAGTCCACTGGTCCGGTTTTAACGTTTCCGGCATAACCACACCGGCGCCGTTTCCGTGATCGCCACATTCTGACCTACGAATCCGGAAATAACACCACCATAAACCGCCACTGCGGAGTTAAGGCACCCGTAAACTTCGTCGGCACGGAAATCCCCCCCAGTTACCAACACCGTGCGCATTACGAGTATCACAGACATGGGAACACCGCCACAAAATTTGCGTAAAAACCGTGAACACGGTGGCGGTATCGCCACCACCACAAACATGACCTTAAGCAGTGCCTGGTGAGTTGAATCAGGCCACAGGTGTACCAAATGAGCCAAGCTGGACCCAGCAGGCCACTGGGAGCTCACAAAAGGGCCACACCCAAGCCAACCCCAAACACAACTATGCAGGCAGCAGCTCTAGCAGCATTGGGACTGGGGCTATTGAACCAACAGGCAGCACTGCACATGGTGGCAGTAATGGTGAAGAGGAGGATGAGGCGGAGGAGGCACAGGCGGCTGTTAGCAAACCCTGTACCCATGTCTAACCCAATTGTGCAGCCGGCACAACCCCGCAGACAGCCTGCAATGCCCTGCATCAGGGCCTCACCCTGGAACCTGACTTCAGGACAGATCCACACATTATACCGGCTGGACCGTCCAACAATCATGTACATCACCACCATGAAAGAGGATGACATCAGCAGCAACATTACCATTTCCAGCGCCACCCCCTCCTCCTGAAGGTGGTGTCAGTACTGCATTTTCTTGGCACCGGAACTTATCAGCACACAGTTGGTTAGCTTCATGGGCTCTCACAACCCTGTTTTTCAAAAATATTGGGACAGGTACTGGATGCCCTGTTGCGCCATGTGTCGGAACACATCGCCCTACCCCGTACCCTTGCCCAGGTCATTGCCACCAAGTTGGCCTTCCATGCTACTGCGGGCATGCCAAATTGCATAGGTGCAGTAGACTGCACCCACATAGAGCTGACAGTACCACGTGCAATCGAGATGGTGTACCGCAATAGGAAACTGTACCACTCATTGAATGTACAGATGGCATGTGATGCCGGACAAGTCATAACACATTGCTGCGCACGTTTCCCAGGCTCAACACATGACTCAATGGTCCTGCGGAATTCAACATTGCCACAGTACATGGAACGCTACGCTGGAGAAAGCACATGGCTATTGGGTGAGTTATGACACAAGATTGAACTGCATCTGCTCAAGACATGATACCAGACACTGACATGTCCCCCACATTTCCATCCCATGTAGGTGATGCTGGATATGCACTGACGCCATGGCTGATGATGCCTGTACGAGGCCGAGGGACAGGCATGATGAGGCGTACAACAGGGCACACGTCTGCACACATGGTATGATTGAGAGGACATTTGGCCTACTGAAGGCCAGGTTCCGCTGCTTGAGCAGATCACTGCTCTACAGCCCAGTGAAGACGGGTAAAATTACGCTTGTGTGTGCCATGCTGCACAATCTGTGCATGCACAGGAACATTCCACTGCCCCCAGACACAGAGGATGATGATGGAGCTGAAGATGGGGATGGGATGGCTTCACCTTCTCCCGGGGATGCACAAGATGGCCAACGAGCACGGGATACGCTCATTCGCATTTACTTTTGAGAGACTGTACATCGACAACATTGCATGGATATGAAGATGCCAGTAAATAAATAAATGGACTGCAAATGAAATGATGGATGTCCACTCATTCATGATTTTCTCAAAGATTATATATTTTAAACAAAACAGGAAAGAAGGTGCATTGGGTAGGGAAGCTGTACACTCGTGCCCACCCACCACCCAAACGCACCCACCCCCAACCCGGCCACAATGTACAAACCCCCTAATGGACCTTCCCCCACCCCCCAAACATAACCACCCCCAACCCTGCCCCAATGTACTAACTCCCTAATGGACCTCCCCCACCACCCAAATGTACCCACCACCTTACACCCTTTTTGTCCATGTATGTGTCCTGCACTGCCAAACACACATGGTATTATTTGCGTGTGCGCTTCTGTGCATGGGCATCCTTGCCTGAGGGCCCTGTCAGGCGACTTGAGCTCCAGTGGTGGAGCTAGATGGGGTGGTGCTTGTGGACGGCACTGCTGGTGTCAGTGTTTGCATACGTCCCAGATACGCCTGCTGGGCAAACAACGTGGTCTCCGCTATCGTGGATGTGTTGTTGTTGCCCTCCCGGACATGGCGTGCCAAGGTCACAATGGTGGTGGCAAACCGTCCAATGGCACTGGACATCCGACGCACACATGTAGTATAACTCTCCCTCTGCAGCCTGGCCTCCTCCAGCTGCATCATGGACTCTTCCGGCTGTCTTTCAACTTGCTGGGTATGGGTGGCCTGCTAATCCTCCATCAACTGCATAGGGGCATTCAGTTCAGCCATGGAGGGCAGTGGTGCTGGGTTCTCCACGTGCAGGTGCACGTTGGCTCGACTGTTGGGCGTAGTCGCGGACACTTGAAATGGCTGTGGGGACACAGAGAGCATGCTATTAGTTGTGTGCTGGTACCTGATGGATCCATCACATGCATCAGACAGGTCGATCAGTGAGCATTTGCATTAACACGCATATGACTGTTGATGGCAATGTATTGTGGGGGTGTTGCTTCTCATCTGGGTCTTG
Source organism: Ambystoma mexicanum (assembly GCF_040938575.1). Classification (NCBI taxonomy): domain Eukaryota; kingdom Metazoa; phylum Chordata; class Amphibia; order Caudata; family Ambystomatidae; genus Ambystoma; species Ambystoma mexicanum. The sequence goes on along the minus strand of NC_090939.1, from coordinate 735,318,138 downwards.
AATGGGTCCTTTGGGGCAATCCTGCACTGACTGGGAGGGGTTGTGAATGGGTCCTTTCGGGCACTCCTGCACTGACTGGGGAGGGGGGGGAATGGGTCCTTTGGGGCACTCCTGCACTGCCTCAAGGTGGAGGACACTGCTGCAGCGCTCCTCCCATGTCTGCAGTCTTAGTGGTGAAGCAGGCCTTCCACCTGTGCCACTGCTGCGCTGCAGGTGTGCAGCAATTAGGTTTCACACCCTCAGTCTCAGGTCGTCCCACCTCTTGTGGCAGTCCTTCACACTGCGTGTGGTGACACCCACAGCTGTACACTTGCGTGCAGCTTCTGCCCATACCTCCTTTCTACGCTGCTGGGTTGCACGGCGTTGGTCAACGCTGAACAGCATTTCTGCTGCATGCTGCACAATGTGGTCCACTAGTACAGTCAGCTCAGCCTCGCTGAAGCGCTGTTCACACTGTCTCTGCGCAGGGATCCTGGCTGCCATGGTGTTGGTCCTTTTTGCCTTCTCAGAGTATTGATTTGGCCTGTGCGGACTCTGGATGGCAGTGGATTGTGGTTTATATAATGGGCGCCTCTCTCTTTCCGGTTTTCGCGGTCATGGTATTTCCGCTTCCGTGTCCGTGAGGACGGCGGCGGGCATGGTTTTTACACTGCTTTTGGGAGTGGTCTGTCCATTTTCGTGGATGTTTACGTGGCGACGGTGACACTGTTTCCGCATCGGCGTCGTGCGCGCGACCAACAGGCCGTAATCGGGCGCTCTTTCCGCAACCTTGCGGACGCGGAAACTTTACTACCATCGTCACGGAATCACCGCATTCCTGACCGGCGAACTCGTAATGAGGCCCATTTTTAGGGAACAGCATAGTGAAGCAAGATGCCGAGAAGACGGAGAAAACGGAGGGAAAGAAAGAGACAGAATAAAGATGGAAAAGACATTATAACTCACCTGGAAGACAGCAAGCAGAGTCAGAGTCACAGCCGGTCTGGACCTGACAAAAGGGCACACGGACCAGTGAAGCAACTTGGTTCAAGGAACACCCACACCAACCACACGCCCCTGCACAGAGACGCAGGACGGAGAGTTCAACACACAAAAACCTAAGGCGCTACTCAATGTCTGGCACATAACCAAGCAGAGAGGGGTCCGGGATAGCACTTAGACCTCCATCCAGTATCGTGTGGCGTCCCCGTGGATACCAGGTGAGTGTAACAGCTGCTATCCCGAGCAGCAGGAGCTACCGAGCGAAAGAGAACATCAGCTGGGAACTGAGATGCCGACGAGATGTGCTACCAGGCAGCAGACGGACAGCGGAGGAAACAGTGAGACGCAAGGGACACTGAAGCTACCAGAGAAGACTGGTAAGTTCAGAGAAGGAGAATGGGATACCTGGGCGCTTCACAGCGGGTGCCGCATGCTGTTAGTAAAGAGAAAAAACCCACAGAAGGGAGTTGGGACATTTAACACATTTGGAGAAGGGTCGATGGTCTGACATGAAAAATAATTATTTTTTATTTTATTTATTGGATATTTGTAAGGCGCCTATTCAACAAATGGTGTTTCAAGGTACCACAAGACAAAAAAAGTGCGGTGGGAGTAACAAGGGAGAAAGATAACAGTCCTACTAGGCCATGTGACATTTGGATCGTATAAGTGCAGTAACAAGAAGTGCAAAGGAGGGGGCCTGGGGAGGGGGGAGTGCTGGTCTGCATGAAATGCTAGGGTGGGAAGGGAAATGCAGGGTAAGGAGGAGAAAGTGTAAATCCAAGGAGGTGGAAAGGGGGGAGAGGACACTGGGGCTAGGCAAGTGCTATATGGAGGACAGGAGGGCAAGCAGCAGGGATTGCATGGGGTGAAGGGGGAGAGGATCCACATGCTAAGAGTGAGGAGGGGGTGGACTGGGGAGGGAGAGGCCTGGTGCCCTGTAGAACTCAAAGGGAACCAGGCAGCCAGTCACGGCGGGAAACAGGGATGTTAGCAGGGGAAGGTGAGAGGGAAGGAAGAAGCAAAAAGGAGGGTCTTGAGGAGCTTCCAGAACATAAGGAGATCCCGCTCAAGCCTGAGAGGGGCAGAGAGACCATTCCAGAGGGAGGCTCCAGGGGAGGAGAGAAATCAACCCCCATTCTCTGCTTAGAGAAGCGTCTGATCAGAAGAGATTTGGAGCTAACAAGGGCTGTAGCATGAAGGTATTTAGGGAGAGAGTTGGATGTAGCGGCATCCCAGGCCCCAGAAAGACTTGAGGATGATGCAGAGGGTCTTGAACTTTATCCTAGAAGCAAACGGGAGCCAGTGGAGAGATATTAGGGCTGGATAGATGTGGTCCCTGGGCTTGTGTCCAAGGATAAGTCTTGCAGTCCTATTCTGGATTAGTTGAAGAGGGTGAAGGGAAGATAAAGGAAGATTGAGGAAGAGGCTGTTGCAGTAGTCCAGCCTTGCGAGGACCAGAGCTCTGGAGACAAGGAGTTTCTGGGGGAAGGTGAGGAAAGGTGCCTCCGGTAAGCTCAAGCTGATAGTGGGCCTTCTTGGCAAGGTCTGTGATGTGAGGAGAGAAGAAGAGAGAGCAGTCAAAGATGATGTCAAGGTTTTTTGCCTCACAAGAGGGTGAGAGGAGGGGACCCATAGAGGGCGGCCAGAGGGAAGGAGGAAGCTGGGGTCCCAATGAGAAGGATCTCAGTCTTACTGGCATTAAGGCAGTGATCATTGGCAGCACACCATGCTGGAATAGCAGTCAGACAGTCAGGGATGAGAGAGGAGGAAGTAGAGGGAAGCTTGATGGAGAGCTGCATGTCATCTGCATAACACTGGAATTGAGGAAAGAAGGAGGAGATCAAGTGGGCCAGAGAGGCAAGGTAGAAGTTGAAGAGCCACAGAGAGAAGATAGAGCCTTGAGGAACGCCGCAGGTGGAGAGCAGGATAGGGGAGAGAAAAGGTCCCAGTTGAACCTGGGAAGGTCAGTCTGAGAGGAAAGAGATTACCAGTCCAGTGCCAGGCCCGTGGTGCCAAGGGTCTCATGGAGCCAGTTTGTCAGAGTGGCATGATTGACCATGTCAAAATCAGAGGAAGATTCAGAAGGATAACAAAGCATGGAGAGCTGGAATCTAGATTTGAGAGCAAGTCTTCACGGGTGTTCAGTATAGCAGCTTCCGTGCCTCTGGCTGTCCTGAAGCTAGACTGGTGTTCATGGAGACAACCATCAGATTCAGTGTGTTGGATTAGTTGGGAGATGACCAGCTTCTCCAGGAGTTTGCCCAGGAAGGGGGTAATATAGATAGGGCAGTAGTTAGCCACGCAAGAGGGGTCGGCAGAGGGCTTTTTGAGAAGAGAATGCACCAGATAGTGCTGAGAGGTAGCGGGAAGGAGCCAGTGGCAAAGGAGTGATTACAGAAATCGGCCAAGGCTGGCGCAAGGGAGGAAATGTTGTCCTTGATAGTTCAGGACGAGTAGGGGAGCACCTGTTTGGATGAGACTTTCATGGAGAGGACTTGTCTAGAGATCTCATCCAGTGCAATGGGCGAGAAAGAGGAGAGTAAAAGGGAAGGGGAGAAGGGGGACCAAGGGAGGAGAGCTGGGGAGGGAGGGTAGTAGAGGAGAGTGAGGACAGGATCTCCTGAGTTTTGGTTAAGAAGTGGGAGGCCAGTGATGTACAGAGGGTCAGGGATTGGAGGGGAGAAGTGGAGACAGTAGGATTGGCAACTTTCTTGCATATTTTGAAAAGTTCACCTGTGTTGTTAGTGACCCCAGAGATGCAGGCTTGGACATGGGCCCTCTTTTTCGAGCAGATGGAGTCTTTATTGTCTTTGGAGCAGGTGACAGGCCATTCTGTGAGGATGTGCATGATACCCGCCAGTTCCGTTCAGCAACTCTGTACTTGCGTTTCAGAGAGGCTAGGTTCGAGTCATACCAGGTGTTGCGTTTGGAGGCAGACTTCATGCAGATCCTCATTGTAGGGCAAGGATGTTCAGAGTTTTGGTGATAGAGAAGTGAAGATTAGCAAGGGCAGAGTCAATGTGGGAGTCTGTGGCAGGAGTGGGAGCGGGAATGAAAGTGGAGGCAGATACAGCAACTGACACTCGATTCATCGGTCGAATGAAAGAGAAAGAGAATGGCGATGCAGGCAGGGGGACCCAAGAGATCCTGGTGAGAGGAAAGGAGAGCATGGTCAGACCAGGAGAGTGGTGCAATGAGAGGGTTGGAGATGGTGAGAGGAAAGGAGAGCATGGTCAGACTAGGAGGGTGGTGCAATGAGAGGGTTGGAGATGGGGATGTCTGCTGAGATGAAAACAACCAAGGTATGTCCATCTGAGTGCGTCGGACCGGAGGGATAGTGTGGGAAATAAAGTCACAGAGGTTGCGGAAGAGTCCAGTGGACGGATCAGGAGAGCCAAGGTGATTATTGACATCTCTGAGGAGGGGAAGCTTGGAGGTGGAGGCAAGAAGGGAGGAGGTGAGGTCAGACCATTCCGGGAGGAAGAAAGAGACCGGACCGGGGGTACTATAGATGGTGGCGAGTGTCAACAAGAGGGTTGGAGAGACACCAAGCTTGCAGACTAGGCATTATAAGGAAGATTGGGTCTTGGTGGGAATGATAGTAGCAGGGACCCAATCAGGGAAGATCAAGGCCACTCCACCTCCAGAACGGCTAGGCCTGGGCTTAGAGAGGATCTGGTAGCCCTCAGGGAGGAATGTGTCAAAAGCAGTGACAGAGCTGGTGGTAAACCACATCTCAGTGAGGGTGAGAATGTTGAGAATGTCAAGTTCAAAGTCTTCAAGAAGGAGAGAGATATCAGAGGAGTGTTTAACAGCAGAGCGAGAGTTTAGGGTAGCTAGGTGAAGGTGGTGGCCACCTTTGAAGGTCTTCTGAGGAGGGATACAGGAATGAAGTAAGCCGGTCCATGGTGGAGAAGGGGCAAGAGGGGGGCAGACGGAGGAGTGGCAGGAGAGGGGAGGAAGTTGATCAGAGACAGAGGATACCTATCAAAAAGGGAGAGGTTGGGCGGACAACCCTTGGCCATGACTGTGCCGTTCTGATAGATATTAATGATGCACCTAGAGGATGAGAAGCCTGTCAAGAGTACTTCCCATCTGGTGCCACCCTTAATGGGTGACCAAGAGTAAGGGGGAGGACAGAGACCATGTTGGGAGTCCATAGGTCCAGCTAGGGAGCGACAAAGAGGATGTCTGAGACAGTGTGCTTGGAAGAAACATTGATGTAGGTATCAGCAATGAGCAGGACTGGATTGTAGACCAGGAGATCTTTTTTGAAATTATTACTTCTAGGCTTCGAGAGAGAGGTATGATATGTGATAGAGTAGCAGTTGGAGTACATAAGAGGGATGGAGAGCACCATGCAGGGAGAGGACAGAGAGATGGAAATAGGGAAATAGAGATGGAGAAACTGCACAATTGCACAATGTACAGTGTAACTGCACAACTAACTCACCAGGCGGAGTAACAGCCAGACAGTTGTAGACAAGTCAGGTGAAAGATGTCCCAGGTTGCCAAAAAACAGGGTGGGTAGCTTGCTGCACGGAGAGACTCCCCTTATTAGATGCGTAGTGTAGCCTCACAGGCAATCAGAAGTGGTGTGTACCATCAGAGGCCTCCACCATAGGGGCCACTTCGCTGTGCCTGCAGTTAGCCAATCAGTCTTCAAAGTCCAGAAGAAACGCTATTCTGAGTACCAGGTGCCAGGGCCCTCTTCAACCCTCTCTGTGGGGGACAGCTTGTGACCCACCACCTAGAGACGGGCCCATCAACGTAAAGAATTCACAGCAATATCATCATCCGGACCTGTTCTCTACCTTCAATGACATGGGACCAATAGTGCAGCAACTGCTGCTTAAGTGGCTACTAAGCCAGGGTCAGGCGTGAGGTCCTCCCACCCCCCTGTCCGTTCCCCACTGCAGGCTTCCGGTGCTCTCCCCTCAGAACTTCTCCAACCAAAGCCAGGGGCAACTATCACCCCCTCTGGAGAAACCACATACCTGCGCTGTCAATGCCATTCCTCTCTCCTTGTCCTCCGCTCTTGGTGTGCGCTCTCGTGCTGCCAGCATCGCATGAACAGTTGCACCCTCTCAGGGGTAAATTGAATAGTCCTCCACCCATCACGGGGTAGCTGACTCTCACCCACAGCGTCGGAGGCTCAATCCAACTTCCTAGTTTGAAGCCCAGTTTTCTAGTTTTTAATGTTTCAACATAAAAAGTGATTTTTTTTAAAGAGATATAGTTTTAGGAGGCTGCCCCTTCCGTGCAGCTGTTGATGGGCCAGGTGGTCTTCCGCAACTTTGCTTCTTAACCCACTGAGCATGAAGTAAAGCAGGCTTTGGTGGGGACTGTTTTGAACTACGGATCGGTTTGGGAGGAGACACTGGTGTACTTAATAATCTCTTTGGGAATGAAACTGGAAATTCAATGAATGGGGGACTTGCTGCAGGATTAGTCCTCTGTATACATGTCTCAGAAAGGGCTCCCACCACCTCACCTTTTGCTCTTCTGTGAGAAGGTCTGCTCAGCTCCACACACCACAATGGGACAATCCTATGCCCGTGAAGCTCCACTCAGTCAAAACGGGCCTCTGCCGACCCTCGGGAGAGCGCCATCCTCTGCGGCTCCTCCTTATAATGCCTTAACGTCTTGTGTCCTCATGGCTCCAGATGCTGCGACACCACTCCCCAGTACTGGCCATCACAGAGGAGCCCATTCGTCCCCTTTATCACTGGGGGTGCTGGAAATCTTCAACAGCCCCCGAGAGGGCTAGGGTGCCCCACCCCCACCTGATGCCACAGAGCCACAGTCAGCCCACCGGGGACGTCTCCACCTCCCGGAGCACTCCTTGATGGCGATGCGCCTTGCTCTGGCTCTGTCCTCCCCACATTTCTGGAGGGAGTCGTTGACTCCGCCGCTCCACTTCGCTGCGTTCCCTGCCAGCAGAGGACCCTATTTCGGCGCCCCCTACTTCAGCCCTCCGCAGCTTCTTCCCTGTGCGGGACAACCAGGTTTGCCGGCAACATGAAAGAAGGTCTGTGCATGCCCTGCCCCTCAACCTCCCCTATTACCTGGATACAGAAACAAGTGAATGCTAATGAAGAGTGTGAACCTGGGATTTGCACCTTTCCTATTGAGAGGACTCAAAAAGCCCTGTCAGGAGGGTAAACCAGGCACTCAGCGAGATTGTGCACTTAATCTCTTTGGGAATGAAAAGAAAAGAAAATAAGCACTGGTAGGAGGGTAAACTAGGCATACAGCAAGTCTGGGACCCGCACCCAAGTAGTGAAATAAAACCCTGGCAGGAGTGTGAACCAGGGATTGGAGAAACTGGGCAGAGATCCCCCAAGAAGTGCTTAGAAAACAGGGGAAGAAACCGCCCTTTTTGAATTGTGGACAAAAAGAGAAGAACCACACCCCTTTCTGTAAAAGGCATCAGGGGTCCTGGGAAAGAACTGTAAAGTGTTGTGTAAACAGAGAACTCAAGGAAAGAGCCATCCCAAAGTGACACTTTGAATAACAAGGCGGACTCTAGGGGAAGGGAAGGCTCTTCTCTAGTGGAACTTAATTCATTTTCTTCTTTTCTGCACCTTATAGACTTTATATTTGGAATTTTGGAAGGAAGCTGCAGGTGTTCAGAGGCATTCCCATTTCATGTTATAATGAGTTTAGTGTGTAAGGGCCAGTTTAGGATTTTGGACACAGGACAGAGAACTATTTTTGCTTTAGACATCCTGATAAAGATGTTGCTTAGTTTTGTTGAGGCAGAGAAACCCCTGTTAGAGTTAGGGATAGGTAGGATTTCCCCAACCCCTTTTTTATTTTGATAATAAAACTCTTTATTCAATACAAAACATTTTACTGTGTCAGAGTCTTACTCCTGATCCCTCACAAGGAGCATAGACAAAGGACAGCCTCTCCAAAGCACGAGGTTGGCTCTTCACTGTGGTATACACACACCGCTGCTCTGTGTGTCCATTAATTAGATTTGTAAAGGTAAGTGGACACTCTGCAGCACCTAGAAATGAGGGAATAACCATAGTTGCACCTCCATGGTTTTAACTACCTAGAGCCAATAGTTTCGTTTTTATAATGCATCAACGCGAAAAAAAGCTTTTTTGATTGTTTCAAGAAATTACTATTTAGCACTACCAAGCGAAAGGGGAACACTGAAGAAATGTATATCCTTCCTAGGGTCTGATACGTGAGAGAAAGAAATCTTATTTATCTACCATTGTTTGAAGAGTGATTAGAATTATAGGACAAAGAATCAGCCATAAATAATAGCACTACATGTGACTCATGCATAGGTGATAAGGAAGTTTCTCTTCTGTATTTTTCCATGTGCCACATACAGTAGCCAAGAAAACAATAGGAAGCAGTTACCTAGAGGACACTGATAATTCTATAGTATCACTACACAGAGGGACATTGCTCCTGACAGTGACTATGAACCCAACTTAAATAACACGCCATTTGGATTTCTTTAAACATAAACATGTAATCAAATGGAAAGGACAGTGGCTTTTGAGGCACAAGTATGGAATAGATGTACCCCGTCCTCTCATGAGTAACGGCACTTCATAAATGAGTTTGGGTATTTGGCCACACTGATCAGAATTTTAAATGGAGCACCACACAGTAGATCAACCTATAGGTAATTCTATTGGTACTTATATGTGAACTATTGCTATGTAGAAGTGTTCCTTTTCAAAGTGTAATGTACGTAATAGAAAGTGAACAGTGCTGTACAAAACTGTGAATATATGATGTATGTTTTGCATTATAGAAGATAGGAAATCAAAGGAATAACGAATTACCAGCATCATCCTGATGAAGGAACAGAAACATGGCAAAGGCTACTTGAATCAGAATTTGAAGTGGGGCAGTACATAGTAGATTAACCTATTGAAGATGGGAGGACTAAAAGATCGGTACCCTCCTGATGAAATTTCCATCACCACCGAGAAGGAACAGAAAACATTTTGTGTCATGTCAATGAAGATTATCTGTAGCATGAACAATTGAGGCATGATTATATTCCTGTGACCTGTACAGAGTGTGATGAGCAATATTGTACTATTGTATATGAAGATGGTCTATAGCCTGAAAGATTGAGGCTTGATTATGTTGCTTTCACCTGTATAGAACACAGCAATTATTATACCTTCAAACTGTATATCACTAGTGAATGTTTAAGGTAATTATATGGAAGAACATAATATCTTTAGAGCAGTGTAACTAGAACTATTAAGTCTGCACAATATAGGATATGAAAGAAATAGAACCAAGAGATTGATGACAGATAAAACTTAATCCATATATAGGCAAAGTAAAACTTGACAAACTGTCTATTTTTTCTACTTTTGTATACTGTAAGCAATGAAAGCAAATGATATGCATTTTAGCAGTGTATAGATTTTTGTAATTTACAAAAGGCCAAAGAGGGTGATGAATCATGAACAGAAAGTTGGTTAACTTCAAACTTAAGCACAGGATGCATCTATTTGTAAAAGGAAAGCCCAGACCTCAAATACATGGGGTAATCTGGTCACCTGAGAAAAGAAGATAACTCCAGGAGGAAGACACAAGAAATCAGCATTGGAAGCTGTTATGCAAGCATTTAGGACTAGTGCCATAATCTGGCTACTCTGAGTTAACACCATGTTTCAACATCAGAAAGTTTGCGTGTTTGCTATTTTCTTCTGAAAATTATGTGGTTCATGAAACTGCTTGGACATACCGATTCAATCTGAGGCAAAAAATAAAATTGAAATGCCTGTGTATGGATTTACCTGGTTGGCTTTTTGATTGTGCATTTCACACACAGCTGCTATATGTTTATGGGTAATACAGCTTTGTAAATAGCTATTAAGAACATCACAGTCACTACCATTTGGATCATGTGTTAACTTACCCATTGGTTCAGCAGACTGAGGTTTACTAGGTGATGCATATGGCAAAGTTTCCTGAGTCGCATTATCGAATGGTACATTAGGAGGTCTTCCTTCTACTGAACTCGTTGTCTGAGAGTTTGGGGAAAGGACATTGCTATCTTCACTGTTATCCGAGTCCACACAAATGGATGATTGCGGCTCTTCAACCGAGTGGTTCTTCGTACCCTCACTCATGCCCTGCAAATATAAAACATGTGCATTTGATTTAAGTAGCAGTAGCCAAAAAATGCCCCCCCCCAAAAACAATTGTACCACAGAAATATAGGATACAATGAATGTTGCATCCTCTACTGAATAGCACCACCACAAGCTTTTTCTTTAGGAGCAGGCTGAGACGATCAGTAATAATGCAATCAAAATTAAGGGGAGAATTGGAATATGAGTGGTGGTGCTCGGTTTAATATCAACGATGCCCAAGAGGTACCATCGCAAGTGACATTTTAGACTTTGTTTAATCTTTAATAGGATGCCATCTTAAAAGTAGTGCCAACAGACATGATTAATGTTCACACACGCCTCACTGACATGCACACATTTGTCATGAACAAAGGGAAAATGCCTGCCATCTTGAAGTCTCTGTGCAACTAGTGGTCTTTGTGTATATGCTGTCATTGAATGCCTCTGTTAGTAACTGCACTGGAGACAAAAACGGCTGAACCCAAGGAGGTTGCTGATGTTTCCACCGAAAAATAAATGGACTGATGGTGCCCTCCACCAGCATCAGAGTTATGCTGGCACGTGACCGCTTAGTGCTTTGATGTTCCTTTGCCGCTCAGTCTCCAGGCAGCACCCATGCAGCCACTGTCCTGTTCTTAGGAACCTAGAGAACCTGCCTGCTGCCTTCAAATCAAATTGCAGGGTGCTGCGTTTGAGTGTGTCACAGGAAGCAAACGGCCTCATGCAGCTCCTCTGCTGCCCAAATCTTGCTGTTGGCCCAGAATGCTACTTGTATTGTTGTTTTCTCTGTAAACCATCAGTGTAATTGAACATATTATTTCAGTAAGCTATTGGCATGGTCTTATCAGGTCAGGAATTTGACCAGTATGTATGGAATATTAAAAAATGAAAAGCACAAGGATTTTCAGGAAAATGATTGCATACGAAAGTGGAATGATCTAGCGTTGACATACAAAAGGTACAGGCCAACCAAAATGTTGACCCTATTGATTTTCACTATTGTGCGCTGCGCGCACGAGAGTGATTATATCCTGTTTGTTATGGTTATATCAAATGACAGTGATCTAATGAAAAATATCTATTGACTGATGGAGGGGCGTTTTCATTTGAAGCTGCACACCCCACCATAAGGCAACAGGTAGTTTTTCTTAGATTTTGTGTTTCAAAACTCTGTTCGAATAGACTTATTACTTACTTTTCTTGGCTCTACAGAAAAGAAGGATAGACTGAGCCATGAGAATTGATTTAAACTATATGCTCCCGGTTTTTACTTTTAAAATGTTCTGATACAGAGTGTTAGTTATTGTGCTAACAACTGTTGATTTTTTTCAGTCCTTTATGATTTTATCTCAAATCTATCTGAATTTATGATTTTGTATATGTGGTATCCAACATTAATATGATTTATTCTTATATACATTTTCTTTTTTCCCTTTGTTTTTTTTCTTTCTTTATTTTATTTTCCAAAAACGTGTGATACATCTTCATGATGTCCACTTATCTCCTTTCTTCCACCTTAGAGGCTGCTGAATATAATTTATAAGGAACAAGTTACTTACCTGTAACTGTTGTTCTCCAGCATGGGTCTGGCATGGATTCACATGCTCATGAATATTCCCCGTCGTCAGGCCGGGAATCCTCGGTAAAGAAAAAAATCATTATTAGTTTCGTTTCTGATCTGTCTTTCTCAGTAGTAACCAATCACTGGTCTCTGGGTCATACTGCCCTCAGCCAATGACTGCCCTCTCCCTAAGCCCCGCCTCTGGCAGCCATCCTCAGATTTGGCAGAATGTAAAGTGGCAGTATGACCAAGTGAAGAGCCGCAGAGGGGTAGGAGGGAGGGTTCGCATGTGAATCAATGCCAGACCCATGCTGGAGAACAACAGTTACAGCTAAGTAACTTGTTCCTTCTCCAGCATGGGGTCTGGCATGGATTCACATGCTCATGAATATAAGAATACATAGCAGTACACACATACACAACCACGGGAGGTGGCAAAGGCTCAACATTAAGCATTACATCAAAACTCAACATTAAGCATTTCTTACCTCCTCACCAGGCTCACTTTAAGCGAATAGGTTGCGCAGCACTGCTTGGCCGACCATGGACTCCTCCCTGGAATCCCGGCCGACGCAGTAGAATCTCGTGAAGGTGTGCGTCGACCTCCACGTAGCAGCCTTGCAGATGTCCAGCAGGGGCACACCAGACAAGAACGCTGTGGTAGCAGCGATAGCTCTGGTCGAATGGACTCTCGGACGGCCGGGCAACGGTCGGTTTGCCAACCGATGACAGTGCATGATACAGCCGGAGAGCCATCTGGAAATGGAAGCCTTCGAGAGAGCCTTCCCTTGGTTCACAGGTCCAAAGTTCACAAACAGCTGTGATGTCTTCCAAAAACTCTTTGTTCGGTCAACGTAGAACTTCAGTGCTCTAGCTACATCCAGAGAGTGCAAAGTACTCTCGGCCGGCAACGAAGGCGACGGGAAAAAGACTGGTAACACCAAGGGTTCGTTGAGATGGAAGTTCGACGGCACCTTGGGCATGAAGGAGAGGTGCGTCCTCAGCACTACCCTCGTATCGTGAAAGGTCAGGTATGGAGGCTGGCAGGATAGAGCCTGGATCTCTCCCACGCGTCGTGCGGAGGTGATGGCCACAAGGAACGCTATTTTCCACGACAGTAACTTTAACAGGGCCAAATGCAACGCCTCGAATGGCGGACTCAGGAGCCTGGTCAGCACCACGTTGAGCTCCCACGCCGGGGCTGGTGCCTTCACCGGCGGGAATGATCGAAACAGTCCTTTCATAAATTCCTTAATCAGGCGATGAGACCACAGGGATGACCGCCCTGTAGTCCTGGTGTATCGGGAAATCGCTGCCAGGTGTATCTTGATTGAAGCGTGAGATAGTCCAGCTTTGGCTAGCGACAGTAGGTAGGCAATACTTGAGGGGCCGTAATCCGCAGAGGGTTAATCTTCTGTGCCCGGCACCAGATAGAGAACCTCTTCCACTTATGTCCATAGCACTTGAGAGTTGAGGACACCCTGGCCTTCGCAAGAACCTCTCTGCAGTCGGCCGGGATATCGTACCATCCAAACTCTAGTGCTGCAGGTGCCAGGCCTGCAAGTTCAGCGACTCTGGGTCATGATGAAGAATGGCGCCTCCTTCTCTGGAGAGAAGATCTGCGTCCATCGGCAGCTTGACTGGTGGGGACGCTGACAAGTCCAGAAGGCCCGGGAACCAGATCTGTCTCGGTGTCATAAATCACCAATGTATCAACTGAAAAGAATACGGTAACGAAAAAAGGATACAATTTGGTAGGGCTCTTCCGGATCCTATTTTCACACGACTTGATTGTAGGCAGGTCAAATTAGACCTTCCAAATGATACAACTCTCTCACTGGATGAAACAGGCAGAGAGATGGATCACTGGAAAGGGCGTGGGAATTGTGTAGGAAGTATGCCTAGGATAGATAAAGTATCATAAGAAACTGTCCCAATCGAATTACTAAGATAACACAGTATTAGCATTAATTCAGACACTGACCTTATGGCAAAAACTGACGTAATCCATGAAGGTTTCTTGAAGAAAACCAGGAGTTGAACAAACGACAAAGGAAGGGAAGATTAGTAAGGGAGACTTATCCCGAACGGCAGAAGGCTCTCGCTAGATACCGGGTTGGTGCACCACAGGATAGCGTCCAAAGTATTGTGCACAATAACCTTCCAATAGTTCATGAAATACTTCCTTTCCCACGATGAACAAAAATTAGAATTTCACCTGTTAACTGTCACAGGTACCAAAGGTTCAGAATAGTTCTGAAAACCACATGCAGGATTACACGCGATAGAATACACGCAGCCAGGCCAGCCGCGCTTGAAAACAGCGTCCGCGTGTAGATATTTAGCACGCGAACAGGATTCACGCAGCTCAGGACAGCCGCGCTTGCAGACAGCGTCCGCGTGGAGATTTGGCACGCGAACAGGATTCACGCAGCTCAGGACAGCCGCGCTTGCAGACAGCTTCCGCGTGGAGATTTGGCACGCGAACAGGATTCACGCAGCTCAGGACAGCCGCGCTTGCAGACAGCGTCCGCGTGGAGATTTGGCACGCGAACAGGGTTCACGCAGCTCAGGACAGCCGCGCTTGCAGACAGCGTCCGCGTGGAGATGTGGCACGCGAACAGGATTCACGCAGCTCAGGACAGCCGCGCTTGCAGACAGCGTCCGCGTGGAGACTTGGCACGCAAACAGGATACACGCAGCTCCGGAATTAGCCTGTGGAGGAAACACACTCAAAATAGGCCAAAGAAGTTGCTGAAGGGAATGCGAGAACGCAGGTACGGAGTTCAGCTACCAAAACGCCAAAATTGATTTAATCAGAAGCAGCGATCAGAGTTTCCACGCTGCTTATGTACGCACTGCCGTGATACACGTGACGGACCTAAGTCACGTGAAATTTAACGACGTGAAAAATGCAGACGTCATTTCCCGGGCAATGCATCGAACAACCTCCATTTTGAGTAGAATGGTCTAGTGGTGCTATGGGCGTAACTCATTTTGTATGGAGAGGTCGTTCCTGGTCCAGAGATATGTCCAGCAGGCATGACACTCGGCTACGCCGGTGCGACAAGGATCATTCTGCACCGGGACTTCTTGAGCTGGTTGATGAGTCGGAGCAGCAACGGCAACGGAGGGAATGCATATAGGACAGGCCGTCCCAGGGGAATGAGAAAGCATCGCCCATGCTCCTCGGTTGGGGAAACCTGCTGGCGAACCTCTGGCACTTGGAGTTCGTCGCCGTCACGAACAGGTCGATCTGGGGTTTGCCCCATCACTGAAAGAGTCGGTCCACTTGGTCCTGGCGTAGTTCCCACTCGTGCTGAGTGAGTCGGCGATGGTGTTTTTTTATCCCTGCCAGATGAAACGGCACCAGAAACATCCCTTGAGCAACGGCCCAATGCCACAGAGCCTGGGCTTCCTTGGATAGGGCTGGGGACCTGGTTCCACCCTGCTTCCGGATGTAAAACATCGTGGTGGTGTTGTCGGTGAAGATCCTCACTACCTTGCCCTTGAGGGACAGGAGAAAGGATCTGAGGGCCCAGAACACTGCCCAGAGCTCCAGGATGTTGATGTGGAGCGGCTTCTCCTCCGGGAGCCAAAGGCCTCTCGCGTGAAAATCTCTGGTGTGCGCTTCCCACCCCTCCAGGGAGGCATCCGTCGTCACCGTCACCTGGTGGGCGGGGGTCTGAAAATCTCTTTCTGCCACCAGATGAGCGTGGGTGCCCCACCACCGGATCGCTCGACGGAAGGTCTTGTTGAGAGGGATCCTGTTTTCGAAGCTGCCCGTTGCTTGTATCCAGCGGGCGTCGAGGAACTCCTGTAGAGGGCGCATCCGAAGCCTGCACAGGCGCACAAGATATATGCAAGAGGACATCATCCCGAGGAGGGACTTGATGGACCTCACCTTGGCCACGTACGCGACCAGCAGACGCTGCACCTTGCCTAGGATGGCATTTGTCCTTTCCTCCGACGGTGAGGCCAAACGCGCCACTGTGTCAAGCTTGGCTCCCAGAAACAGTGCGACTTAGGGAAGTTGATGTAGAACCCCAGGTCCATGAGTAGCTGGACGGTCTTCACTGTGTGTTCCACGGCGAGCTCCCTTGTACTTGCGCGGATGAGCCAATCGTCCAGGTAGGGGTAGACGTGGATCCCCTGTAGGCGCAGCCGCGCCACCACTAGAGCGAGGCACTTGGTGAAAACCCTGGGTGCCGATTTCAGTCCGAACGGGAGGGCCTTGAACTGGTAGTGCCGCCCTTGGACCACGAACCTGAGAAAATGTCAGTGTCCTTTTAAAATGGGGATGTGAAAGTATGCATCCTCCAAATCCAACGACGACAGGAAATCGCCCTCTTCCAGCTGTCCCAGCACGTGCTGGAGGGTGACCATCCGGAACTTCTGTGCCTTGATGTACTTGGTCAGTCGTCGCAGGTCCAGGATGGATCGCCATCCTCCTATCTTCTTTTTCACGAGGAAGTACCTTGAGCCTCTTCGGGATGAGCTCGATGGCACCTTTTTTGAGCATCGCCCTTACCTCCAATAGCAGTTGAGGGACATGATTTTCCTTCCTGACCACGGGTGGAATGCGGGGGCACTTTTTTAGAAATTCGAGGGCGTGCCCCTGGGCCAGGGCGTCCAGCACCCAACGGTCGGTGGAGATGGACTCCCACACGCTGACGAACTCCGCCAGCCGGCCTCCCACCGGGGTGCTTCGGTGGGGGCCCGACACCACGGTCGGTTCAATCTTGCTTGGAGGACGCCTTGCCGCCTTGGCCTCCCTGGGGATGACGGCGGGGTACACCCGACTTGCCTCGTCCTCTATAGGCTTCCTGCGATGAGGAGCGGACCGCTTGGCGGTGGGTAGAGGAGCCACTGCTGAATCCCTTGGAGGCACACTGCTTGCCTCCGGTGCTCCGAATGGACAGCCTTCGTTGCCGGAGAACGCCTAGGGCCTTAGCTGTCTCCGTGTCCGCCTTGATGGCTTGGAGGGACTCATCCACTGTTTTCCCGAACAGATTGTTCCAGTCGAACGGCATGTCCAAAACCTTGGCTTGTACGTCCTGGCGGAAATCCATCGCCTTGAGCCACCCTCGTAGTCTAAGGCAAACGCTGTTGCCTAGCTGGCGGAAACCGGTGCCGGAAATGTCCGTTGCCACCGTTAAGGCATGGTCCGACGCCACTTCGCCTTCGTGCAAGATCTCCAGGGCCTCGGCCCTCTTGTCGTCCAGTAGGAAGTCCAACAGGGGGGCGATCTTGTACCATAACTCCCTGTCATAGCGGGCCACGAGGGCGTTGGCCGCCTTAATCGTTGTTGCCGCCGACGAGATAACTCGTCGTCCCATTGCATCCAGCTTATTTCCTTTCGCTGTCCGGCGGGGAAGTTGACGTAGAGGCCGATGCCCCCCCCCTGCTTTCTTCTTGGCTGCCGCTGGGATGACTGAGTCAGGGGTCGGTTGTGCCCTAAGGCACAAAGGGGCCGCGTCGGGGACCCGGTACTACTTCTCGTACCGATCCCTCTTGGCAGGCGTTGTAGACGGGTTTTTGAGGAGGGTGAGACCCTCGTCCCAGATGTCATCCAGCAGAGGCACGGCGAGGACTGTTTTCCTCTTGGCCTCGCGCCGTTGCTAAAGGAAACCTTACTTCTTCTCTTTGGGGCAGAGCTGAAAAAGCTCGGATGCCCTGGCGATCATTGCATGGAAAGATCCGATCTCGTCGGGCGGGGAGGCCCGGGCTGGGGCGATGGGAGTTCCCTCCCGTCGTCACCGCCGTCGTCGTCGGTACCCGTCGTGGCCGTGTCCGTTCCTGTGTCATCCCCAGGGACGGGGGCGTGGGCAAAGGTTGAGTAGGCCGCGAGAGCTGAAAAGGTGGGGCTGGATGGATCTGTCGTCTCTTGTTTGGGGGGCTTCCCGCCGGGCCTGGCTCTGGCTCCTCCATTGAGCCTGGTTCCGGTTCCTCCGTCGGTGGTAAGGGCAATCTCATCCTTATCTCCGAACATGAGGATTGTATTGCCAACAAAATGGCCACCGAGTTGTCCTGCGGCTCCGGAAGCGACGGGTGACTAGGACCCTCGCCGGTGCCGCCGTCGCTCTCGTTGTCACCTTTGTCAGGATCCCTCCCGTGGGAACGGGCCTCTTTGACGCCCTCATCGAGGCCCTCTAAAACTTCTACCAGCTCCTCCTCAGATGCTGTGTCCGTGTCAACAATGGCCACCGCCCCCCATCTTTTTCCGCCGGGGTCTTCACGGGGGTCTTTTCGATGGGTCTGAAAGAGGCTTCCCTCCGCGGAGACAGGGAGACTCTGGGCCCCGAGGTCGCCTCCACTGGTGTAGCCTCCACAGGCTGTGCCAGGGCCGCCGCAACCTCCTCGATAGAGGCCTTGGCCGGGTGAATCAAGGCCTTTACCACCTTATGTGGGCCTGTGGCCTTCACCTTGGGGGGAGGGTCACTGCCTCGCTCCCCCTCGGCCGGATCCTTCGAGCTCGACCGGGGCCTCTCCAGAAGCTTCGCCGGGTTCTCGGCCTTCCTCTTCCCTGAGCCAGAGCGTTGGCTCGTGGTTGATGGCGCTGGAGAAGATGCGCCCTGCCTGACAGCCAAGGAGCCCAACCGTTCGGCGCTCCCGTTGCCGCGGACTCGCGGTGCTTTGCCTTCTGTTGGGCACCCGTCGCCGGGGCGCCCTCACAGGACTTAGAAGACCGCTCAGACTTCTTCTTCTTCTTCTCACCTGACGGGCTCTTTCCTTCCAGCCAGTTGGAGAGACGAAGGTGTCGGTCCTTGATGGTCCGTTCCGACATGTTCCTGCAAAATGCACAGTCCTTCTCCACGTGCGTTTTGTCCTCATGAAGGCAGTAGAGACATTTCGAGTGCTTGTCCTCCTTGAACACATTCTGCAGCTGGCATCCAGGGCAAACCCTAAACAGCTTTCCGGGCGTCGAGCTTCCTCTCTCCTGGGCCATGTTCAGGTAGGCCGCAGAAACTCCTGGACTCCTCCAAGAAGCGTAACTCGATGAAATCTTCACCTTTGAGGGGCGTAGAAAAATCCGACACGGATCCCCGTTAATCGGATGTAGAGACGGTGCAGCTTGAGGCTCTATTTGACCGAAAAATGAGAAATTCTCTTTGAAAAAAGCACGAAAACGCAGCAAAAGCTCGAGAGCTAAACACGAGGACTCCTAACACTTGAGCGTGCGGTAAAAATCTGAGGATGGCTGCCAGAGGCGGGGCTTAGGGAGAGGACAGTCAATGGCTGGGGGCAGTATGACCCAGAGACCAGTGATTGGTTACTACTGAGAAAGACAGATCAGAAACGAAACTGATACTGATTTTTTCTTTACCGAGGATTCCCGGCCTGACGACGGGGAATATTCATGAGCATGTGAATCCATGCCAGAACCCATGCTAGAGAATTGACAGTACTTTTGTTTTGATCAATTAGAATTGATCTTATTTATTTGCCTTGAAAAAGCCAGGAGGGTGAAACTGATGGCCATAGGGTTGGCACATTCTCTGTAAACCAAGTCACCTGTTACTAACACACACATTGTGCTAAGTATATTTGAACTATCTATGACAATACAAACTGTTTAACACAAATAATTGAATGGTTCCATTTATTTCTTTTGCTAAAGATGCGCCTGCACTTAGGGACAGTGCTCCGGAATACTACTTGCACGGCACTGTGGTCTGAACATGCCATGTGGCCCAAAAGTCACCTTAGTACCAAACACTCTCTTCTGGCTCCTGCACCATGGCCACTGCGCTCACCTGCCATCAGGATCCTTCAACCATCCCATCATGCGGCACACACATTGCTACTCAGTCACCCATTCAGTGCTTATAGAGGGAGGCTGGGTAACTCTGGGGATCAGTGGGAGCACTGTTCTTTGTTGAGACCCGTGGAGGTGGAAGAAGAGGGATCACTTGGAGTTCCCTTAGCATTTCCTTGGTTGAACTATGGGTATATATATCATGAAGCAGGGTGAAAAGGCACCCGGTCGGTAAGGGTGGTTGAGTGAAGAGAACAAAGCTGTTCCATAGTCCTAGAGTCCATTAGCAGCTTACTAGGGGGAAACACCTAAAAAAGTTTCCCCAGAAAGAGTGTTTTATGTATGCCACAAAGAAAGTGATTTTTCACAGTCCCGAGCGCTTGGCTGCAGGTCCATGCACAGAGCATAAGTGAAGAATGCACACGCTGATTGCACAAACACCGCCATGGGATCTAGCTGGTGTCAAACCAAAATCTAATGACCAACACAGAAATCCCATGCAGAGAACGCTCTTCTCTGCCAACAGAGATCAGCGAGACTCACGGGGATATTTAGAGGCTGGAGTCCAGGGTCCACGCCCAATTCTAACACGGTGGCCTGAGAATTTGTAACTTCAGGCCATGGGTTCATCCTCATTAATAGGAAATGCACAATAGCTGCAGGAAAACACAAACACCAAGTCAGATTTAAGGAGGAGGTGAAACTATTAAGCCAGGAACAACCACAATCCAGAATGCTAATGGGGAAACAGACCTACAAATCAGAGGCCTCATTGTGTTAATGACTTTTCCTGCACCTGTAAAAAGAAAAGGCAGCTTGGTGGGTCACAGAATGGCATTCCTGAGAAAAGGTGTGATATTATAGCAAGGAAAGGTAGCTAAGAAGAAACAGGAGAGCAGAAAATGCTTTTGCAAATTCAAGAAAGCCACGTTTGAGAATAAGGTAAGCAGGAGGAGAAAGCAGGTGTGTTGCCATCTGTATTGATCAAGCAAAAATTGTCAACCACATAGTAGTGAGACACAAGCCCAAATAAATCTAGCTACGGGTTGAAAATCCAGGTAAGGGGGTTTATATTCTACTTGCAAGTAGTGGTCCCTCAAAGTCTGCACTGGGGCAACCTCCTGCGCACAGGGAAGGCAGGAGTGGGCAGGACACAAAACAACCGCTTGAAAAGCAGCACAACTAATATTTGCTCACTCTCACTGCAGACTCGCCATATGATACCTGCTTATCAATAATGAAGTAGTTAAATACTAACCACATGTAAAGTGTTGCTTGGGTCTTTTCTTCTCCTATGCATAACAGAGTAAATTGAAACCTGAGCAATTAAAAAACCTGCTGCTCTGGCCCCTTTCGAAAAGGTTTCGAGATACTGGGCGCTGGTAAGCAGCAGCATGAGAGATATGCAAGGAGCGCCTCCTCCACTCTGACTGGGAAAATGTGCTTAAATCCTGTTCCAAGTGGCCATTTCCTAAACTCTCCGCCTTCAGTGACTGGCAGACACCTTGTGGAGCATGCCAATCGTAAGATTGAATAGTGCAAGCGATTATTCTGCAGTACAGCTCTGCTACCAGGCCTCACAGCTCAGCTAGGTGCAACTGAAAAATGGAGGTCATGGAGCAACGTGAGGAGACAACGGAAAGGAAAATTAGGAGGGGCAAGGAGGTTTAAAGAAGTAAGGAGATGGGACACTTGCTTACATTGCCTAACTGAGGACAGCGAAGTACCCTATTTTCTCTCACTCACCACTAACAGGTATGGCCGCACTGCTGAAGGGCACGGGATGCAAAAAAGGAACAGAGAAGAGAGGTTATGTATCACAGCTGCACCAAAAAATGTGACTAGAGCCAGCTGAGGCTGATCTGCCCCATGATCTGGATTGTATTACCCTCCACACAGATGCCCCTGCAGCCTGGATATTAGATTGACACAATATTAATTCTGGAGAAGGCTGGGGAGGTGGTGTTAGCAAACAAGACCCACTGGAACATTTGAGGCCTTGGACTTGAGGGTGGGGGCACCAGGTGCAGGGTGGTCCTCTTGAGCCCCCCACTGCCTCTTGGATGAAGCCTAGTGGTTTCATCCAAGAGTAGCGGCTGAAGTGATCAGTGTCCCTCATATCGCATCTTTGAAGGCGCCTCCATCAGATCTGACAATTGAAAATATATCAATACAAAGCTACTCTAGATTCCTATATCGTCCCCAGAAAGCAAACATAGGTGCTGCAGGGGCTTCTTGGATTGAAGGGGGAGTTATGTGCATTGTTTCCAGATACCTACTTCCCCAGTATGCCACAAATGACCAAGAAGAAACACAAGAAGTCTGAACTACAGGCCCAGATCGATTCCCACGCATCACCATTCCTCCATCATTAACTTCTTGTAAATGAAAGGTATGTTACTGTTATACAAAGTATACGTTCAGTCTTTCGGTAGAAACTACTATTAGGCACACGCGACTACTCTTTGATTTAGTTTTCAAATTTTAAAGATCGATATTTAAAGAATTCCAATAGAAGCAAAGGATAGAGTTCAGGACTCCTTGGGGAATCACAATAAAGCAGACACTTGTTTCTTCTGCCTTGGAAGCTTGAACTGCTAATCTGCTTCGCTGTTCCTTAGTTTCACATTGCCAGCACTGCGAGCTGCATTGAGCTCTTGCTGGACGCTGCTGCCGCTTCCTGGAGGAGGCGGTCCTGAGGCAAGTCACGTGACTGATCACGTGTGAAAACAGCGACCTCAAATTGAGCCGTGAACCGCCCGTGCGGGGTGTTTCTTCTGCCTTGGAAGCTTGAACTGCTAATCTGCTTCGCTTTTCCTTTGTTTCACATTGCCAGCACTGCGAGCTGCATTGAGCTCTTGCTGGACGCTGCTGCCGCTTCCTGGAGGATGCGGTCCTGAGGCAAGTCACTTGACTGATCACGTGTGAAAACAGCGACCTCAAATTGAGCCGCGAACCGCCCGTGCAGGGTGTTTCTTCTGCCTTGGAAGCTTGAACTGCTAATCTGCTTCGCTTTTCCTTCGTTTCACATTGCCAGCACTGCGAGCTGCATTGAGCTCTTGCTGGACGCTGCTGCCGCTTCCTGGAGGAGGCGGTCCTGAGGCAAGTCACGTGACTGATCACGTGTGAAAACAGCGACCTCAAATTGAGCCGCGAACCACCCTTGCGGCGTAAGCCCTTAGGAGCAAGGGCAAGGAGATTCTGTTTTGCTGTTTGGCTGTAGGGCGTCAAAATGCAGCCTGTGTCTCTGGCTAATGACTTGCTCTCCAAACCTCTGGTGCCTGCCCCTACAGAAGGCACCCGTCGGAAAATAAGGACCTTGTCTTACCCATCTATACGTCTGCAACAACGTCGGCAGAATGAGAGGAACGTTCAACACCTATTACCGCTCACTCCCCAGTTGCCTCGAGTGATTGAAGCAAGTCAAGTAAGTCAATTAAGATCTGTAGAGGAAGAGACATTTGAAGAGCCCATTGATACGCAATATAATGCAGATGCTTTTTCATCAAGTAGGTTAGGGGTAGGAGCGGGAGTCTTGGACTTGACCACCCCTTGCCCGATTGCTCTTGCTGACGATTTGAATTTACTATCAAATGACAGCATCTTGGCAAAAGAGATAAAAATGCATATGAAGGCTGTGAATGACTATGGGCCTAATGTTGTTCCCGTTAGACTTTCTGCTGTGTTTGCTGTACCTAGGTTGGATGTTTTGGCTCGCATGGCGACCGAGAAATTGCAAGCTCATCTGTCGTATGAGAGCATTTTGATACCAGTGTCTGTTTTAGACGCGCCTTGTGAGGAATTTAACCACTGCTCTGGTGAGTGTGGTTTTGTAATGGATCCTGTTCCACTTCCTTCTTCGTTACCTGAACCTCCCAACAGGTGGAATTCTATCGAAATTGTAAACAAACTTCTGGTTGATCTAGAACAAATCAACATTGCTCGTGCTAGTCTTAAACATAATAAGACCCGACCTGTTGAGTCAACACAAGCTTTAAATATAAGTAATAGTCAAGGCACTCTCATGGTTGAGGCTGAAACTAATTGTTTTTCTGGTTCCATCAAACGAAGTAGGACTGAAGTCAGCAAATCTCCAGAAATACATTGTTCACAATCGAGACCTAGACTTTCTAATAGCAAGTCTGCAAATACTCCAGAGTCCTCTCTCTCTAAGGTTCAGTCTTTTCAGCCTATTGGTGTAAGCAGAAATGGCAATATATTAACCATTCCAACAAATACTGAGAATATTGAGAGTCAGACAACAGACTGCTCTTCTGATGATGAATCCTCTGAATCGTCAATTATGGAACGCGCATTTTCTAAAGTTCGAAGAACTTATTATAAAACAGCAGATCGAATTCCTTGTGAGCCTGATTATGCACAGATGATGGAAAACATTTCTAAAGAACTTTTACCGATCCTGATGTCTTCTGTCTATAACACTTTCACCGTTTGTCAAATTATATGAGCAGGTTCAAGATGGTGTGAAAGATTTGACAATGCTAGTTGCACTTTTGAATACAAAAATGTGTGCAATTGAACATGCAAGTATGTCGTCCACTCAGTTGTTAGGTAAAATGTCAGATAAAATGGACAGCAATTTAACAAACACGAATGACCAACGGTTAAAAGATGCTGATGACAAGAAATTACTTGCTGAAGTGGCCAAACAGGCTCTAAGTATCCTACAACAACAAAGTTCGAAACCTGCCTCATTTCCTAGTGTTGAAGCACCATTTACAAGGCCTTGTAATTCTTCAAGTGGCCGACTAAATGTGTCTGAAGTAATTACTATTTCTCCATCAGCACCCAGCGATTTATTGCCCCCAGATCTCACTCTTCTACCAGACGCTGGCAAAGTCTGTGCTGTGGAAAACTCAGATCCGGCAAATAAAACACAGCCCATTGATTTACCCGTTAGTGTTAAGGACTGTGTTATGGGAAGTGTTGTACCAGTAAGTAAAGTGTATTCCTTTTCTTCTGCTTTACAAAGTCTTAAGCAACCTGATAATGGTGCAAACCAAGATATCCAGGAGCCTACAACATCTAATGTAGCACTCGAGGTTGCTGAAAAGGTTGTTATCCGGGAAGCATTGGCAGATAAGACTACTACAGAGCCCGTTGTTATTTCCGATGAACAAGAGGCTTTGTTTGACATATTTAACACCAAGCTTAAATCGGATGCTAAACATCAGAGTGTGAAAGTAAACCAGCAAACAAAATCAAAGAATATAACTCAGAGGAAGCCTTGTGCTATGAATGGTTCTCGCAAGTTCTTGCGTAACTTAAAAGCTATAAGCTTTACCCTCAATCCTGTTACAATCAACAAAGAACAAAATGATAACTTAGTTGAGCCTGAAAAGTCTGCAGGTTGTGTCATCTCTGATAAACCTGTGACTAATTTACCTGAATCTGATGTGGATTTGTTAGATCTTTCAACACATGATCATAATGATGACTCTGAAATTGTGACAGAAATTCAATCAAAAGGTTCAAAGGACACAAACCAGGTTAACTTGGCTGGAACCTCTCTTCCTAACATCATCTTATCTGAACCCTTGCAGAATTCAAGACTGTGCGTCATTGTGCCCACAAAAGAATCACAACTCGTTGGTATTTTGAAACCTGAAAGCTCGAAGGTTCTTACTCTGGGAGAAAGATGGAAAAAGCTATCAATGTACGAACATGGCAAACTGAAGGACTCAACTGCCAATGATGTGTACAGTCGGGTAAGGAGTTCTATAATTACTCCCTTTGACACTATGTCTGCTAACAAACAAGAGAGTGAAAACAGGAAGGATCTTTTTCCAAGAGCTCTAACAAATGGGCATGCCTTAACACAAGCATCTTCCTCGAAGAATCAAACCAAACTGCCGTTCTTTAAAAAGCCGATTTCTAAATACCAACTGATTTTGGAACGTATAGCGTCGAATAATGATGGTCTTACACTAAATAGGAACAACGTCCCCCGTTTACTCCATTATGTACCTAATCTTCGGACAATTGAAACAGGGGATATTAGAACTGTGGAATTCTATAAAGAACCACAAAACGATACTGTCCGTTTGCATACCGATTCTGGGATCATACGTAACATCCTTTTGAACTCTGCTGCTGTTCTTTTATCAATGGGCTTTGACATTCGAGAAGATCAAATTACACAAGAAACCAATCCATCTGTTCAGAAAGATTGTATCCTTTCAAGGACAATTCAACCCGATTCCCAATTGCAATCAAAGGACGCTGTTGGGTGCCTTGATGGTCTTGGGTCAACCCACCTCATGGGGATTGCAATCGACACTTCGAGGAGCCTCAATGTTGATGATGGTCTGCCCCCCAAGACAACAAATGCACCCTGGATGAGTGAACAAATTCAAATAACCTTTTCTTGTGTCGGATCTGCTGCAAACAATAACAGCGCTACGGATGTCATTGCAGTCGGCCCTACATAGTCGAATGATTGGGATTGGATTGCCAAACCTTGGCTAATAATCAATGAAGCTAATGCCTAAAACCTGGAAAACAAACTTTTGTAACACTAGCATCATGGAACTCTCGTGGGTTTAGCCACTTGTTTTCACACTCCTGGCTTATGGGATTGGACTTTGTGTGTATCCAGGAGACATGGCTATCAGAGTCTCCGCTATGTGATGAGTTCGAAGTGGCCTTAAATCCTGCGATCCAGAACAAACGAGGTAGACCTATGGCCGGTCTGCTCACTATGATAAGGAAAAGCTCTGGGTATCAAATCAAAGAGAGTAGAAATATAACACCATATCTTCAATTTGTATCGGTTAGATTAGAGAACAAAGCAAAATGTCCCGTGGACTTAATATCAATCATTAACGTGTATTGGCAACATCAAGCGTCTAGTGCAAATATGTTTATTGATCAAATTTCAACCCTTCTTGATACCATCTATGAAAATGAACTGTCTCCTAAAATTGTTTTGTGCGGGGATTTAAATATCGATTGCCTAAAAGCAGAGACTAGGACAATGGATGCGACAAGCACTACCCAAAATGACGTCTTGTTGTGGGTTGCAGAGATGTCTGCGCGAGGAATGTCGATGCTTAATGGATGTACTACTGGAGACATCCCTGCGAAACCTACTTGGAAAAGGACGGCTCAGAAATCTAATCTTGACTATTTTTATGTTTCTGATGACCTTCATGCTAGAGTGCAGTCACTTCAGGTGGTGGAAAAAAAAGAAAGTGATCATAACTTATTGAAATTGGTAATTTCCGCATATGATAAGCCAGTTGCTCATTGGGGACACGATATTTCTGTCGAATCCAACAGGATCCGTCTGCGTTTAGCAAATAAAGAGGTTAAAAACATAAATCAAGCATTCCTAAAAGAACCGAATCAAATTGAATATCGGCACTTACTAACACAATTTAAAGAGACTAACAAGGGACCAAGAAGTCAAACGTTTCAACGATCCCATGTCTTTGACTTGAATATTTTGAAACGTAAACGCCGAATGAGAATGGAGATTAGACGATGTCCAAGAGATTCAACCAGTATGTCCACCTTGCAAAGGAAAAAAATAAAGCAATCATACAAAAACTGGTTAAAACAGCATCGAGCCCATCTGCTCCAACTTGATGCGGAAGCCATGATGTCAAAACTGGCAAATAAAAATACCCAAGACTTTTGGAACCTTGTAAATAATCTTAGTGCTCCTCGAGACGCCCTACAAGAAAATATGGTATCAGAGGAAAGCTGGATTAATCATTATACATTACTCTATAGTTCCAAAGGCGATACCAAAAGATCTTTAGTGCCAGAGTTGAACCGTTGGGACCTAAAATTTGAGAAATCTGACATCTTGGAGACCATTACTAAATTAAGTTCATCTCGAGCCCCTGGGCCTGATGGTCTGACCAATTTCACCTTGAAACAAAACCCTGTGGAATGGACCGACTTCTGCTACGATCTTTTTACCAAGATTGCTCTTACTGCTACAACACCAACCACTTGGAAAAGCGCCATTATCGTGCCAATTTTTAAAAAAGGCAATCGCTTAGATCCTAGTCATTATCGACCCATTGCCTTACTCGATGTCTTGGGAAAGATTTATGCAACTTTTCTACAGCGAGATCTACGGAGATGGTCATTATCTAGCAATCACACAGACATCCGACAAACTGGGTTCATTAAAGGTGTTGGCTGTAGTCTTAACCTTTTGTTAATTAATTTGTTGAAAATGAACAACCTCCAAGTTGGTGGAAAAATGTATATTGCATCCATTGATCTATCCCACGCTTTTGACAGTATTAATCGCGAATTACTATGGGAAAAGATGTCCAAATGGAACTGTCCTGCCAGCTTAATCCTTGCCATTAAAGATCTACATACCGATACAAACATACGTATTAGGCTGGATAAATCTGGTAGACTGTCTGAGGCCATCCAGACATTTTGTGGGGTAAAACAGGGCTGCCCCCTGGCAGCAATCCTTTTCAATCTCTTTTTGTCAGATGTGGATCAAACTTTGAAGGAAGCTGCCTCATTTCCCCCGAAAATCAATGGTTGTCATATTGGCCATATTATTTATGCAGACAACCTTATTTTGATCGATTTAACGCCGATTGGTTTACAGCGCAGTTTGAATGCCCTTCAAAAATACGTGAAAAATAATGACTTGGTTATTAACACTACTAAATCTGAGATCATAGTATTGCAAAAGCTACAAGGGTCCCA
The DNA here is from genome assembly GCF_040938575.1 of Ambystoma mexicanum. Classification (NCBI taxonomy): domain Eukaryota; kingdom Metazoa; phylum Chordata; class Amphibia; order Caudata; family Ambystomatidae; genus Ambystoma; species Ambystoma mexicanum. Next base: position 735,289,994 of record NC_090939.1, on the reverse strand, counting down.
CGCACGAACCCGACAAAAATTTCAATGGTACTTGGGTGACAAACTGCTAACCACTACATCGGAAATTAAATATTTGGGCACTGTGTTTAATTCGAACATAAACGATGCACCATGGGTCAGCAACATCAAAGCGAAATGTAAGAAACTATCAAATCAAGCGACTTGGCTCAACAAAAAATATGGCAAATTTTTGCTTCTACCGGTGTTAGAAACGAAGTGTGCTCTTGGGTGCTCAGCAGGTTTATGGAACCAATTGGAAAATATGTTTTGGTCACGTGTTTTATCTCTTCCACAGGGTACTCCAACAGCCTGCATCAGGCATGAGCTCAGTCTGATTTCACTCAATGCAAGAGTCTGTTGGTCTACGCTTAACCTGTACCGAAAAATAACACTATCTTTCCAAAACCCCCAATTTGAGATTCTGAACCTGGCGAATCAAACGACGATAGTGTCTGTTTTTTCCATGTGAGTAGAGCGTTCTAAGAAGATCCTGAAGGAATTGGGCACTGACACTCGCACTCTGCAGACAAATCCTAACCACGTTAAATTAAAGTTGTGGAGACAAGATTGGATTTTAACGAGTGAGCAATGCCAAAAACATCGCATAATGAAGAATGTGCCTCCGCTGAAAAGAAGTGTTAATGAAATTCAAAACTATTTAGTGAAATTTGCGGATATACGCCGAAGGAAAATTTATATGAAATTTCGTCTAAATGCTTTTCAGACGAGAGAACGTTCTAGCCTATGGGTGAACAATGCTACCATGCCGGAATTATGTAGACTGTGTAATGAATCGGAAGAATCACTTAAACATCTAATAATGACATGCCCAGCCTTATCTGGTGAAAGATGCAATCACCTGGGGAAATTCAGCAATGCACGTCCATCATTGAGTCTCGAGGACTGGTGGCAAGTTCTTTTTGATGAAAGTGACAGAAGGCTTCCTATAGCCTTGACTTTTTTCTTAGAAGCTATCTTCTCCTAGAAACTCTTGTCTGTGACCTAAATTGGTGATGAACTGTCTTAAGTAACAAATGCTGTAGTGGAAAAATCATCCCTTTAAAGGAAAAAAAAAAGGGGGGGGGACTATCCGTGTTGTCAGGACAGATTGTAAAATGTGTAACGAGTATTGATGATGTGTTTTTTCGCTTTTTAAAGGTTTGTAATAAACCAAATAAAAATATAATAATAAAAAAAAAATAAAGCAGACACAACCATTTGTTAATGTAGTTTTACCACGTTAAAGATTGTACCTTTGATATTGCCACAGTTAAATGTTATGAAATGGTCTTTGCAGCTTTCTCTTACAATGGGTTTCAATAGCGTTAAGTTTGTACGCGAGTAAGAAGCTCTTCCCTCTATACACGTGTGCTACACGTGTGCTGCAATTCAATTGTAGAGGAGGTCCCAAATAAAACCTGCACTCCAGTCACCCATTTTGAAGTACCAGGAACGTTCACAGCAAAATATGTGACATATGATGAGCAGATAAATCAGCAGAGAGCCGTAGTAGGGCTCTGCCCAGTACCTATCAGAAGAGCAACTCCTATTGAAGTACCAATACCAAGAAAACCATGGACAGTGAGGTATCCATTAAGGAAACCTTACCAGCAAATGAGACGAAATGAAGATTGCCTAAGTACAGTCCCGGAAGAAACCAAAAAAGGTCTTAATAGAAGACGAATGGTAATGTCACGAGGACCCAGACTGACTTGCAAGTAGAAGAAATGACAACCCAAGAATGACACCCAGAGACGAAATGCCATAAATAAGGATGTTGTGAACCTAAAAGGGGAGAACGATTTTGAAGTACAAAGAAGCTTAAGCTGTAAACAGGATGACGATATTCAACTAGCTAACACTTGTACATATGCTTGGAACCACAAGAAAGCTAAGAAAATGATGCGGCTTGCAATGCTAAGTAGAAGAATAGTGCGGCAAGCGCCATTATACATAATCTACCTCAAAACGAAGCACAGCATTATAAGTGTAGCTCCATTTTGTAAACAAAGCAGAATCAACCCAGATTATTAAATGCCGAATGAGCAGAAATTCATATTCTAGTAAATAAAACGAGAAGAGACGGCTGAATCGAAACTCGGCAGATGCAACTTGTGCCAGGAGAGCCAAGGTCATACCAATAGAAGGAACAAACAGTAGCTACATATAATTGAAACTTAACAACAGAATATCATGTCTCTGAAAGGTCAAGATAAGGAGGCGTAGGCAGGGGGCAAGCAGAATAAGAATCAAATGCACAAATTGAGGCAAACTTGGCAAATTCACAGTGCGGGAAGCACGTGACCATCCGAGCGAGGAGGAGCACGAGTTCACACCTACGCTTGGCATCCACACAGGAAGCGATATCGGAACTTTCCCAGACAGAAGATGCAGTTTCGAGGCCAACCACAGTAACATAATTGACACATAGTTGTTGAAGTGATGATTGATTGTAACATTAATTGGATGAAGGCCAGGTAACTGAAGGGCATCCTGCACCTGGCTGACCATTCTGCGTGCTTCTAGGCAAAGTGGAAATATAGGCATGGGGTTGGTGCCAACCCAATCACAATGGACCAAATAATCTAGCATCCTATAGTAAGTAGAACCAATGGGACATTGTACTTTTAGTGACGTCTACAGTAGTCATCTTTGAAGGAAGAGCTTAGACGCCCACCTGAGAGTGTTTACCCAATCCCCTCACTCGGTTACCATATACAGATATAGTACCTATATTAAAGTTACCTTTTCCTAACCAGTAGAATTGCATATCAACTTTTGAGTGTTATACGTCAATTATGACGAGTTTTCAGTATAAATGCTATGACTTTTATGATGCTCATTGGAGTTGAAGCGAGAGGGACGATCGCATCACTGATGATTTCCATGACTCCCCGTTTTTGTACTTGTGCTTAATCTGACTCTCTTTGCCAAACCATTGAGTTGTCCTTATTGATTGGTGTTGGAGTTATAAATCTGCACCCACATCCATCTCCAGGGTGCAGCTATCCGTCTTAAAATACTTTCGGAGAAAACCTCGGCTCTATGGGCTGGCCGGGGGGCTCCGGAGTACACTTGGTAGCAGAGACTTGATGGTTATCGATTATTTGATTTGAATAAGACACCCATTGACCGTCGACATAAAGTAACTCTAGGCCTTCAGCAATATCACAAGTCCTTTGCCATTCGGCTGAGTAGACCGTGAAGCTCCCCGTAGACAGTGGTAGTGTAAGAAAAACTGCAGACCAGGGCCTGAAGGGACCCGTGTTCCCCACACATCCCTTAACATTCCTACGGGCAGCTGAGCTGGTGAAAAGCCAAAGAAGGCGGTAACAAAGGCGATGATCCCGAGGGTCCAGAGAGGAACAAGGCGAACGGTGAGTGAAAAAGATTGAATGTTTTGGCAAATGTGCATGCCTTAGAACAAGTAAAGGTGAAAGGTAACAGAGGGTGGCGGGAAAAAACGAATTATAGTTAGAAGTAGAGAAGAATGTATATATATAAGGGAATAATGACTCGAGAATAATTAAGTAAACAAAGGTTACCGTGGAGGACACCCGAGAAGAGAGAGGATACCAGGGAAGACACCTGAGAAGTGAGAGGATTTGCCTTAATCCTACGCTTTTAATACAAGCGGTTAGAAGAAACGTGTACCCAGAGTCCCCGCTAAAGGGGGAACGATTACACTACCACGACGGTTAAAGACGTTGTGAATGGGGTACGTTTAGACTCTATGAAGGGGTAATGATTAGAGGCAGAGATATCTGTGACCAGATGGTGTTCGTCTAGTCTGTTAAGCGTCTGTTTTACAGGTTTTTTGTTGTGACGTCATACATCAAAAACATTTCTTTGAGGAAACTGATTTCAATTTTACACGATTGAATAGCTGAGATAATATCGCATATGAATTGATATTTTTTGAGTAAAATAGATAAAATTTTGTGAAAAATTTGGATTGGAGCTTGCAGTGTTTTGTGCTCGCTCATATTGTTGGAACTGTTTAAGCCACATGAAAGTGCGGACAAGTGTTATATAAGAGGAAATGGAACAGATTTGAGCATGGAGGATATAACTCCATTGACACACTTGTGCAAACAGTTGCCGAAACACGCACCCAAACTGAAGAAATACAGTACAGAGTGGGTTAAAGGAACCGCCCACAAGATGTTTATGCCATGGCCACAGGGTGGGTCCTAATCTAAAGCTGTCTTACAACACATGACGACATAAATGCATGCCACATATACAGGCAAAAAGTTAGACAACCGCCTTGCTGGTCAAGAACTTTGGAAAATGTATGAACAGGGAAAGGAAGAGGAGCCGCCAATAGATTGGATACTTAATGTATGCACAGAGGGGGGTGAGACGCCCACAGCGCCACCCACCCCATTTGAAACAAAGGGTGAAGAAAGTAAAGACTAGGGATTATACCTGCTGAGAGAGCTCAAAGCAGCCACGGGGTATAGCAACCCTGCATACGAGTCACCTACGCAAAGTAGTGATGAAAATCAAGGGAAAGATAAGGATATTACCTCTGTAGTCCCACGGGACAAGGGGAGACGCGATGACGAAAGAAGGGATCAGACACAGACAATTGCATCTCTCGACAAAGAGAGAGAAGGAAAGAGATGAAGGGAAACGAAGACAGAACTGATGATCGCATTTGCAAAAAACGAATGATGGGAGGACACATTTTATTGAAACTTGATGGCAAAGGCATTGATGACGCTAAACGAAAGAAGAGGTTAGATGAGGTACAGAGAAAGGGAAAAGAGAATGAGTTAAGAGACGGAAAACAAGAAAGAAAGACAGACAAAGGCGAGAACAGCTATATCGCGAAGAGCAAGAAAGACAGCTCGATCACAACCCAAGAGCAGACAATGATCAAAACAGACATAAGCAGCAGAGGTTAGAGGAAGAGCAAAGGATACGTGAGAAAAGAATAAAGAGTCGAAGAGATGAGGAAATGCGAAGGGCAGATGAACGTAGGAATGAAAAGAAAAGGGAAGAAGATAGAGTCAGAGAAGAGGCGAGGAAATGCAAGGAATTTGATGACGATGTAGAACGCAAGTGAAGACAGAGATCATGCGATCTTGAATATCTGGGAAGAGAGGTTAAAAAACCAGATCCAGTAGTAGATCGGGAAGACATCGAAGAATTCTTTCCTGCGTACGATTCAGTACCAGGCACGTCTAGGGAAAATATGGAAGATGACTTCGACACCAGAAGCATCAGAGAAATGATTGACAGAATATATGATGAAATGGGGTTAGAACAAACACCCCAAGGGGAGGGGGAAAGACGAGTGCCTGGAGAGCACTCAGCTTTACGACACTGAGGATGTCACCCGAAGTAGTGGGAATAGGGAACTATCCCTGGATAGATTAGCAATAAGTAGGAACTAAGAAGAAACAAGAAGTTGCACAAATTGGGGACAGACTATGTACAACTCGGAAAGGGAGGAACGCGAGGAAAATGAGGAAGAGAGATGGAGTGAAAGACGACTCCCAAGAGAGAAAGGAATAAGATGGTCAGACACTAGTGAGTCTGCACCAAGAGCATCAGAATCAGCCACACAGTCTGACCGACATCAAGCAGTATCTCACGGTCAGACAGGGGTGTCTTCACCGCCCTATGTGGACAGACTTAGGTCCCTATTAGGCAGACGGAGATGCAGGAATATTACCCCGGCAATAGACAGGAGAACAATGAGAGAAGAGAGAGAGGGCTATGCATCCCAATTTCCGTTACTCGAGAAAGAGGGAGTAAGACCAGAATATATTCCATGGCCATGCATGGATCGAGAAAATTTGAAAAACAAGCTTCCAGTGCGGATATCGGGAGCCGAAAAAGTGGCTACATGAGTTAGAAAAAATGACAGGAGGGAACACGTTAGCTATAGGGGATATCAAAGGTCTCCTAATCGCCATACTTGGTGAGAGAGCAGACGATGTGTGGGCACAAGCAGGCTACCCTGGTGTAACCACAATTAATTCCGCGCATGATGGAGCGCCATTTAACAATTGTAGAGCCGCAGCATGGAAAGCACTACGAGTGCTATACCCAGATACTTCCGATATGGGAGCTATAATGACACGGAAAATGAAGGAATCTGAGCATCCGTTAATTTATATACAGAATTTTCAAGACGCGTGGGTACTCGAGACTCATGAATCTTCGAGGAAATCTATACCTGTGTTCTACCATATATTGTGCAAAGGGCTGCCAGAGCCGGTACAGAAACAGCTCACAAAGTTGGTGGGAATTGAGGCCAAGCCTTGGGCTGAAATACAGCTTACCATTGCACACTATTGCAGATTGCTGCAAGAAAAGAATCGCAAAAAGGAAGCTGCATGCATAGGTGAAGAAGCGAAATTGGTACAGAAGAAATTATCAAAATATGCTCTTGAGGGAGCCATGATAACTAGCACAGCTGAATCAAGCATGCAGCAGGTGTCTAATCCAAAGCAGAATAATCAGGGCAATACAGGGTTTTACCCCAGGGGAAGATGATTTAGGGGAAGAGGATGGCAGAGTAATCAGGGAGGTTTCCAAAATAATCAAGGTGGTTTTCAAAATATGCAAAATGGTAATCAAGATATGTCAAACGGGCAAATGATCCGACATCCACCAGTATGCTGGTTGTGTGGAATGACAGGGCACTTAGCCCGCACTTACAGAAACCAAGGCATGATGCAAAACGGCAAAGGAACAGGAGCAGGCATGGCGAATCCACCTGCAGTTTTACAGCAGGGTGGTGCACAGAATCACACAGTGCAACCGCAAAGCATGGGGAATTTTCCACAAGGACAATCCCAGCAAGCACCGCTGCAACTATCACAGACGATGAGCACAGGGCAGACCATGAACCCTCGAATGGGAAGTAACAACGGGAATGGGGGAAATCCACCAGCATGCAGTGGGCCAAATTTGTATATGGACTAGGACAGCTCACTGGAAACTCTGTGTTCTATCCTATCAGTGACACCAGACCCTCACAGGGAACCTAGGGTGGATGTCGTTATAGGGGATAAAGAATATTCAGAGTTTTACAGGAGCAACAAGTCGTGTTCCCTTCACAAATGCACTTCCAGTCTCCATAGGAGAATGTGAGATGAATGTGCCTTTACTATATTCACGTCAGACCCCAGTGAACATTTTGGTTCGAGATTTAATGACAAAGTTAAACATGACAATCTCGTTCACGGAGGAGGGCATAATATGTTCAACTCCAGGGATGCACTATTCAAATGAATGCAAAATGATCAAATCGTACGCAGGACACACAGCCACAAGGGCTATACCATTAGAACCAGAAATATTCGCATATGGTATGCGTGCGCTTACGGCAGGATTGCCAGGCCTTGCAGACAGAATCATGAGAACCCCTGATGGTATTGTGAGTCTCCATCTATTTTTAACAGAGTCCTGCAGATGGACTTGAGCAATATTGCACTAAAAAGTGCCGTCCTGCAATACGTGGACGACATCTTAATTTGTAGCACCACGGAAGAGCAATGCAGGTACGATTCTGTTCAACTATTGACTATACTGGCTGAGAAAGGTTATAAGGTTGACAAGGAAACGTTACAATATTGTCAACAAGAAGTGCTGTACATAGGCCAGCTGATCTCACATGAAGGAAAGAGAGTGACCCCAGAAAGGGCTGAAGCCATACTGAACACGGCTAAGCCACACACGATAAAACAGATGAAAAGCTTTCTACGCCTATGCAACTACATTAGGGCATGGGTCTTCGACTATAGCTCTTACACTAAGCCTTTACTTCAGGCCCTAAAGAAGGCCCGAGTGACGAAAGAAAAGATTGAATGGTCTGAGCTATTTTCACAGCACCAGTTCTAGGGATCCCCAATTATGCAGAGGAATTTTACCTGTTCTCACACACGAATGGCAGCGTTATGATGGCAGTAACCACACAGAGAACCACGTTGGGGTTCAAGTCCCTGGCATGCTACAGTGGGAATTTGGACCCAGTAATGAGAGGTAATTTTCCTTGCGAACAAAGTTTAGCTGCCGCAGAGTTCACCACAGAGAAGGCTACAACCATTGTGATGGGATGCCCAATGACATTGTACGTTGGGCACTCACTATTTGCCATTCTAGAGAAACCGAAGGGCACACTGACATCTCAGAGTGCTTCGACTTATGAAGTGATCATATCAAATCCATCGATTAAGGTAGTCCGATGCAAGATAGTGAACCCAGCTATGTTCATAGCCGAGCCAGTCACTGAAGGAAAGCCAACGCATGACTGTACAAACTATGAAGAATTCTATGATGAAATCCCCGGGGTAAAAGAAAATGCCTTGGCAGAAGGAGAGATCGTCTTCATTGACGGGTCTTCGAGGATCGATCAAAGTGACGGACAAAGATACACTGGCGTTGCTGTGGTAAAACACACCGCAAATGGAGAATTTCAAGTACTTATTAGTGCACGAATACCATCTCGTTATTCAGCACAGGCTGGAGAATTATTGGCGTTGATACTCGCCATTGAGAATCACGCAGACTAGGAAGTAACAGTGTACAGTGACTCCGCCTTTGTCAACAGTGCACGCAGGCTTAGCACACTGGAAAAGGAGGGGCTACCTCCAAGCGGATGGCACGCCAGTGCAGCACGCAGCCTTATTGGACAGGCTGATCAAGGCACTATAGTTCCCAGTGGCCATCGCGGTCGTGAAATAGGCTGCCCACATGAAGGCGACAGATTTTATCTCACGCAGAAATCAAGCAGCAGACACGGAAGCCAAACGTATGGCATCCAAGAGTGAAACGATCATGGAAGTGGAAGTTATCCATGCCAACAAGCAAATGATGGTTACACGAACTGCACCTGAAGGTTACAGTAATTTGGGGCTACCACAGCTAATGGAACTCCAAGGGAAGGCACCACAGGAAGAAAAGAACCTTTGGAAACGTAGAGGGTGTTCTTTAAACCCCTCTGACAGCTGGTGGCGACAAGACAGCACTGGTAAACCAGTAATGCCTGTAGCCCTATTAAAAAAAGCGCTGGAGCAGTTGCATTATCCAGCACATATGACAAAAGAGAACCTAGCAGCAACGCTCGCTGAAGAATGGTTCATACCGAATTTAGCTGAGCATGCTGCATTCTTTATAGTGAACTGTTTAATCTGCCAGCAATTCATGGCTGGGCACAGATTAAAAGTAATGAGAGGAGTCATCCCAAGGCCAAATGGGCCTTCTCAGCACTTGCATGTCGATTACGTCGACATGATTCAAGTATGTAATGGGTATAGATACTTAATTGTTGTGGTGTGTCCATTCTCTAGATGGCTTGAGGCAGGTCCATGGACACACCCAGACTCTACCTGTGCAGCCACATTTTTGTGAGGGAGGTATTCCCCTGGTGGGGGGTGTGCGAGGTCATGAGATCAGATAATGGCCCTCACTTTGTTAATGCAACATTCGAACACATTAGCTTGCTGCTTGGTATAAAGGACAAGTTCGCGTCAGCGTATCATCTGCAAGGTAATGGGGTCTGTGAGAAGCTCAACAGCTTGTTAAAGGAAAGGATAGCCAAGTTTAAGCTGACTCTAAGAAAGGGATGGTTGCACTGCCTTCCTTTGGCATTGTATGTACTTCGGAACCAACCCGGTTCTGACCATCATCTTACGCCACACGAGATAGCCACTGGAAGAAGAATGAGAACACCCTTGACACCACGAGATAGAGCTAAGTGTGATGCCCAGTCAACAGGAGAAATTTTAGGGTCTGAAATGCAAAACTATCTGAACTGCATGACATCTTGCCTTAATGTAATTTCAGACGAGCTGCAGCGACGACGAAAAGGGTGCAGGGAAGTACGGAACACAGAAGGAGATACTACTACAGACACAGCTCAAAGACTTTGTGTTCCATCAGTCTTCCCTGGAGATACCGTTCTTGTGAGGAATCATACAAGGAAAAGGTGGGACGAGCCAAGGTTTAATGGCCCCTTCACGGTGGAGGACTGCACATCATCCGCAGTAAAACTACAAGGCAGGAGAGCTTGGACTTTTCTCTGCAATATAAAACCCTACATCGGAGAAGGCCCCCTGCCTGCACCCTAACGAGAGGAATCGACGAGCGACGGGGAAGAACCAAAGCATGTGCAGACGAGATCCATGACGAGGAAGCAGGAAGCATGACTAGCCAAACAAAGACAAAGACATTTTTTGCAAATTGCAGCTTAAATTGGACACTTCCTCTAATAAAAAAAAGGGGATAAGGACATAAAAAACGGACACTGTGTGCATCCTAGTTTCAGGGTGAAGAAGAAAATTGCACGCATAAGCCACAACACAGTCTGATGACTTTGAACTGAGGCATACTTAAGCCTTGATGAGAAAAGAATATGCCAGATTTTGACCGAGGACACTTACATTGGAAGCAACTACAGTACCCTGACTGATTCTACACTGAGACCCTATTCGGAATCACTTATGGTATCCCGCAGTAGCGACATCGCCAAGGATGTGGTCATCTATTTTGATCTAGTGCTAAGATCATACCAATAATTGGTAGGGAGGCTCAGCAATGTCACTGACTTTCTTCAAGATCCTGAAAACGAAAAGATAGTTAGAAGACTACTTATTGTCATTGCCGAACAATTTCTCTTACTTCCCGAGTACAGTGAGAAAAAACTAAATGTCTCAAGCACAGACTGAAATAAATGAGCTTATCAACACATTGTTCTTTTGTATAATCAAAGATTAACAGACACACTCACGTTTCTTTGAGATCCAGCAAATGTAAACTCACTATCTCTCTCTTAACACTGACAAGACTGAAGTCTTGTTCTTCCCATCTAACACAATTCCTCCTCCTTCACCCCCTCCCTCTATTCAATTTCCCCCTTCTAGTCTCCCTATCTCCAACCATGCTCGTAATCTTGGCATTTATTTTGACTCTTCCCTTTCCTTAACCCATCATATCTCCCTCACCTCTCGGGCATGTCGCTATCATCTCTTTAACATCCGCAAAGTTTGTTCCTCTCTCACCATCCATGCTACCAAACTTTTAATCTCCTCCCTGATCTTTTCTCGTCTTTTCTATTGTTCTCCTCTCTTCTTTAGGCTTCCCACTTCCCACCTTACTCCCCTCAAATCCCTTTATCACTCTGCCATCTGCACCCTCTGTCTTCTCTCTCCTCATGACTCCATTTCCAACTCACTTTCTCAGCTAGGATGGCTTCCTTTCCATTCTCAACTTAAATATCACTTCCTTTGTCTGGTCTTTAAATCTCTTCACGAACTTGCTCCGCCTTACCTCTCCTCTCTTCCCTCATTTTACACCCCCTCTCGCTCTCTTCGTTCTGCCGATCTCTTCTTACTCTCAGTCCCCCCCTTGTGCCTCTTCTCGTTTCTGTTCCTTTTAGCTCCTTGCCCGCTTACACTGGAACTCCCTACCTTTCTCTATCCGTTCCTCCCCTTCCTATTCTTCCTTCCGCTCCTCATTGAAACCTCTTCTTTTTCATTCCCCTCCCTGATCCCCTTCCCCCTCTTCCCCTTCTTTCCCTCTTTCTTCTACCCTTCTCTTTGTTCTTTATCTTCCCCTTCTATTCTAAATCTCCCTTCTTTCTACTATTCAACTTACTCACTACTCTCTCTCCCCCTTCTTTCTCCAGCCCCCTCCTCTCCTCTTCTTTCTCATATGTAAATTGTTCTACATGCTGATTTTCTGGTTTGATTCATGTTTACCGTTATAGCGTCTACTGTCCATGTTTAATGTATATTTTGTTGTTCATTGTAAAGAGTCTTGGATTAAGGCGCTATATAAAACAATAAATACAAATACAAAATACGGAGCACCTAAGCCATCTCCTAAATAAAATAGCGATCCTAGTCGCACTCCACGCGACCGGACAGTGCAGACATTGTTTACATTAAAGAGAAAGCATACAATCCTGAATAACTCAGCAAGACAGGACGGATGTCCCTGTCACTAGAAGACGGCAGGCTAGCTCACAATGTCCTTTTTCGCTTAGTAACTGACTTTCCAGACCTAGTGGGGAGACGGATCGATTTTGACGTCCTCACATTCATCAGAGATCCAGCTAATGTTGCACAGATGGGCATGCTCTTGCATGAATTCATGTTACAAATAGAGCTCTCAAGCCATCAACAGAATTATCTGAGGAGATGCTAAAAACCTTCCGCCGAGGGACAGATCAAGGAAGCAGTGTCAAGAACTTAATTTATTGTATGTGTTGTTATTTTGTCCCTATTTCTTTATACTGACCAGCATACATATGTCCTCAGGACTGAAGCAAATCCGAGGAGTGGATTAGGAACTTACTTTGAACATGCACAGTAAAAGACCTACTGAGGTGTTAGTTGATTTGATTCTTCCCATAGTCTAGCAAAGGAACTGTATCCTGAGATAAGAGACAACTCAGCATCCACAAGACGGGGGGCGGGACACTTGTGGAACACCTAACACTCTTAAACACAGAACTTGAAAGACGATATTGGTTAAGGGAATACAATAAAAATGACAGTTGGTGAATGATTGAGATGGGGGTCCACAGCATCAATCTGGTCCTACCACAGGAGGAGAGACAACCACACTTCTCTGGAAGTAAATGCTGCCGCCTGACATACAGGGGCATAATGCATTTGTGTATCATATTCATCATTGTTTTACTATCATTGACGATTCGAACTGCATTTTTTATTGGTGCGCAAAGCTTTCCAATTCCAGTGCACCCACCTAATGATGTACGCATGAAACCCACAAAAACACCCAGACCTTACAGTCATTCCCGTCCCTAGAAGATCTGATGGTGGAGTGAATGAACTTGAAATCGATATGATTAGCAATGATACACACACGTCGTAACAAACAAACAGAAAACCCGGAGACAGGGTCGGAAAGGAATGAATGAAGAAAGGTTACTGATAACCACACACATGCAAACACTGAATGCACACAAAACAGGCCTAGTGTCAATGACTGCAGAACCACAAGCCGAAACAGAAGAAAAGAAGCGATTGCTTGCCACAAGAAAATCCACAACAGACATTCTGAAAAGACAGGAGGAATCGGAAAAGAAACCAACAGAAATGATAATCACTCCTGAGACAACACTGAGGGAGACAAAGAAACCCAAAGAAGATCTCACAAGCACAACTAATAGTAGACGCAGTATGGCTGTCATTAGCCAGAGAAAGGAAAAGACTAGAGGAATTGAAGAATAAAACACCAGAGACAGTAGTAACAAACATATATGTTCCAACACAAGGGACAAGTACAAGTTCTACAACACAATCATACACCGGACCAGCGTCAGGATGGTTGAAATGGGCATTTGTAACCAGCAGGGGAAGGATGCATGAAGAGAGGGAAAGAGCTGCCAGACGTTTGTCCACTCAAATGGCACAGATGAGGAAGCCTGCACCATGGACCAGGATACCTGAGAATACTCCAGCAAGAAAGAGCCATACAGGTGCATTTAGGGATGTAGTTATAGCAAACTACAGGAGAACACTAAGAATCAAGAGAAGCATGCATGGAGATGACAATGAACTAAACGACTACCTGGACAGCACAGCACATTTGGGAAACAACATTTGGTACCAGCACATGAAAGAATTTGGAAGACGAAGTTCAGAAGGGGAATGATTTGTTTGTGCACTCCTACCATACAGCTTCGGGAAATCCAAGATCTTCGTAGCTGTAGAAATCGATGTCCAGACAGCACATTTTCTGTCACACGTAGCAATGTGCAAGACCACAGGCCTGTTCATGGGTAGTGATGCCTCATTAACATGGGAAACTGAAACAGCCTATCCCGACGAAGATGTTTAAGTTCAAGACATTAAGACAAGAAACAGAGCGCATACTAGGAATCATGTGATCAGGTACGAGAAGCCTGGAGTTAAAGGAGCAGGAATAAGATGGGAAGTGAACCCGAGACTAAATGACCATGGAAAAACTCCAGAGGAAGCTCGAAAGTTGAAGAATAGAGCCCCAATGCAGATTTGGGGAACAGTGCTTTCAGCAGATGGTTGGGAAAAAGTAGTGGTGATTTGCAGAGCCTGACTGATCACTGCACTCTACAAAGAAACTGTGACATTGTGAAGAATGGCTGCAAGCCATTATGGCCGAAACTTGCAAAACTATTGACATGGGTCGAAGACAGAGGAGGACCCTTGCAGATAGTGCCACTAGAAAGCCCAAAATTCTGGCAGAAGAAAGATGGGAGAGAATCATAACTGTGGACGAGTTTTTGACGCTCCAGGAATGGTGCATGGAACTGCAGTAATTATGGATCATTATCGGGCATGCGGATCCAAAGCATACATCAGACTGCCAAAAGACTGGGGATGTATATGCACAATAGTGAATGTCCACGTTCCAGCACTGGTGATCCCGAAAAGTGACCTGAATATTGACAATTTCCCGAAAGCAGATGCTCATCTGAGGAAGAAGAGATCTTTGGAACTGATAAATCGGATGAAGAGAGAGAATTACTTCTCTGCTAAATCAGAAGAAGCTTTTCATGCAATCCCATATGAACACAGGCTGTTCAGCCTCACCTCATCAGTGTTCACAACAAGTTTTATCCCAAGAATCCAAGTTGGAGTAAATACTAAATGGTTGCAGATAACTAGATGGGAGTTACTGCAGACGATCAACACAACCATAAAATGATTCAATGAGATCAAGGAAGAGCTAAGAGTCATCCGACTGATCTCACTTCAGAACAGATATGTCCTTGACATGATTACAGCCATGGATGGAGGAGTTTGTGCAAAAATCGAAGAATCATGCTGCACATTTATGCCATCTCACGATGAGGAGAATGGAACTTTAACAGAGGCCATAGGTATGCTGACAAACCTGCAGAACCAGATGCTCTATGAAACTGATGATTTTCATGATGACAGCCGGTTTGGATCGCTGTTTTCATGGGTTCCACAATGGATGACAGATGCATTCAAGTTCCTGGGAGCCCTGCTAGTGATGATATTGCTATGAGTTTGTGTTATCAAGATAATAATCTCGCAATGCCAGAAGACTGCGAAAAAAGCCAAAGGGTAAAGATCATGATTGATGTCAAGCCAGGATGGAAGCCCAAGGACCCGACTGATGAAGAAATAAGAGACTTTGTGAAGACCAGCATTCACGCATCAGAAGGAACAAAGTTTCTCTATCCCAGAAAGCACACAAATTATGTTGGAAGATGGGTTTATTGCAGCCCAAATGGACAATGTCAATTGATGACTTGGAATAAAGATGAACATGTAAGAACAGCAGGAAGCTTGAAAGGAGTAATAAAAATATGGACTCCAAAGAGACACTTCTTCAAACCATCATGCATGGACCCCGAAGAGGAAGAAGGAATTAACCCACGATGGAGTGAAGATAAATACAGAAGTATCGAGTACGTTGAATCCAAAGATGGTGGTGAAAGTGGTCGATGAATCTCCCAGAGGGGGGGGGGGGGTGTAGAGGAGGTCCCAAATAAAACCTGCACTCCAGATGCCCATTTTGAAGTACCAGGAACGTTCACAACAAAATATGTGACGTATGATGAGCAGATAAATCAGCAGAGAGTAGGGCTCTGCCCAGGACCTATCAGAAGAGAAACACCTATTTAAGTACAGATACCAAGAAAACCATGGACAGCGAGGTATCCATTAAGGAAACCTTACCAGCAAATGAGACGAAATGAAGATTGCCTAAGTACAGACCCGGAAGAAACCAAAAAGGACTTAATTGAAGATGAATGGTGACGTCACAAGGACCCAGACTGACGTACAAGTAGAAGAAATGAAAACCCGAGAATGACACCCAGAGACAAAACGCCATGAATAAGGATGTTGTGAACCTAAAAGGGGAGAACGATGTTGAAGTACAAAGAAGCTTAAGCTGTAAACAGGATGAAGATATTCAACCAGCTAACACTTGTACATAAGCTTGGAGCCGCAAGAAAGCTAAGAAAACAATGCAGCTTGCAATGTTAAGTAGGAGAATAGTGCGGCAAGCGCCATTATACATAATCTACCTCAAAACGAAGCACAATAGTACTATAAGTGTAACTCCACTTTGTAAACAAAGCAGAATCAACCCAGATTACTAAAGGCCGAATGAGCAGAAATTCATATTCTAGTAAAACGAGAAGAGACGTCTGAATCAAAACTTGACAGTTGCAACTCGTGCCAGGAGCACCAAGGTCATACCAATATAAGGGACAAACAGTAGCTACATATAATTGAAACTTAAGAACAGAATATCCTGTCTCTGAAAGGTCATGATAAGGAGGCATAGGCAGGTGGCAAGCCGAATAAGAATCAAATGCACAAATTTAGGGAAACTAGACAAATTCACAGTGTGGGAAGCACGTGACCATCCGAGCAAGGAGAAGCACGAGTTCACACCTACGCTTGGCATCCGCACAGGAAGAGGTATCGGAACTTTCCCAGACATAAGATGCAGTTTCGAGGCCAACCACAGTAACATAATTGACACATAGTTGTTGAAGTGATGATTAATTGTAACCTTAATTGGAGGAAGGCCGGGTAATTGAAGGGCACCCTGCACCTGGCTGACCATTCTGCGTGCTGCTAAGCAAAGTGGACATTTATGCATGGGGTTGGTGCCAACCCAATCACAATGGACCAAATAATCTAGGGTCCTATAGTTAGTAGAACCAATGGGACATGGTACTTTTAGTGATGTCTACAGTAGTGCTCTTTGAAGGAAGGGCTTAGATGCCCACCTGACAGTGTTTACCCAATCTCCTCACTCCGTTACCATATACAGATATAGTACCTATATTGAAGTTACCTTTTCCTAACCAATAATATTGCATATCAACTTTTGAGTGTTATATACGTCAATTATGACGAGTTTTCAGTATAAATGCTATGACTTTTATGAAGCTCATTGGAGTTCAAGCGAGAAGGACGATTGCATCACTGCTGATTTCCACGGCTCCCCGTTTTTTGTACTTGTCATTAAACGACTCCCTTTGCCAAACCACTGAGTGGTCCTTATTGATTGGTGTTGGAGTAATAAATCTGCACCCCCATCCATCTCAAGGGTGCAGCTATCTCGTCAAAGTACTTTTGGAGCAAACCTCGGCTCTATGGGCCGGCCGGGGGTCTCCGGAGTACACCATTTTCTTCAGAGAACTTTTAATACAACAATCAACTTCTACTCGCTTAGAAGTCTTACGCGAGTGGCGATGGAGCTGGTTACAGTTACCGGCAAAGTTTGCACAATATTTTAGAATGCTGTGCTTCACACACCGGCTTTTGAAACACTTGCTTGGTGGGTTGCACTGCTTTACCGACTTCTGCTACAACTTCTGCTGCTTCTGGCTCACTGGGAACCCACACGCTTCTGTCTCCGGTCAGGCCACATGTTTTGTGAGTCTCCCCTGCTCCCGAAACCGTCGGCTTGACAACTGCTTCTGGCCACAGTTTCTGGCACACCAACCACTTGGCAATCAGACTCACATGGTGAAGTCCATTTCTCCTGCACGTCTTTCACTGCGCAGCCTCTGCACCTCAGAGTTTGGGAGGACAGGGCTTTCTCAGAAAACACAGGTGAAATCTAAGTTACTTTTAAGGGTAGATTTAATTCCCTTAAAGTTATAATGAAAGGCGATATGAGAATTAGCCTTTACAGAGGAATATAGTGTATTGAAGACAATATTTCCATATTCCTGTATATGGCACCCTTGGGTTTGAGGAAGGTGTTTATTTTGGGATACCCAAAAGGATCTTTCTTCTGGTAAAGTTTGCTCAACCTTCCCCACATCAACGTCCATAACTCTAGATCTAACATGGGAGTTAGGGACATTAAAATGACAATCGCCCATTACCTCTTTAGGTACCTTGGGAAGATTCTTACGTCCAGAGGAAGAATACTATGGCTTATCAAATGGAATCTCCTCACAACCCTGGGCCCTGTCTCCTCCCAGGTTATCCTCCCGCAGTATACCACCCCGAGTGTTGGGATCAGTAAGCGTCTGCCTTCCCCTGGCCACCTGGGAGGAGACTTTAAGCAGGGTTTCATTGAGGGATCTGCAATATTCTTCACACTACATAGAGAAACAAGATAATACGCATTTTTAAATTTAAAAAAAGTAATTTAACAAACAAACAAATTTCCAGCCACAGGCATTATTAGGGCTAGGGTACATGCTGTTGAGCTATTTCCCCAATATGTAAGAGCATGAAATTGCAAGCGAATAGGCATAGCAGAGATTGAGTTCAGTGATATGTACATGCTCAATACTTTGCAAACTCACCATCATTTTAGGAGGCAGTGCAAGGGTACACACCCAGGCAATACAGCGCAGAGAGCTTCTGTGCCACCATTGGTTCAATGGTGCAAATTGTACATGTACTGTAGACATTAACAGATTCTGTAAGTAGTTCCACTGATGCTTATGGTGCACAAGGTGCAAACGTATTTCCATTGTTTGTCTGCCTAGGAGTGTTTTTATTTGGAATCACATAAGTAAGAAGGTAAAAGCTAGGACTATGAAAACAGTACTGCTCACATCCTCGCTCATTCTACCACTAAGGAGAATTGAAGTTCAAATCATAAATATGAAATCTGCTGTAAATCTTACTTATGGCCATCACAGCACACACAATTTTAAATGTACTGCTTGATGCCGATCACACAGGGGAGCTTTGCTCAGTATCTACCCATTACATTTAAGTCTTGTTGCACTCTTTCTGCACCCCCTGAACATATAGGTAATAGTGCATACATTTACATCAGTAAATCCGAGACATTTCTGATGTATTAGGGCGACAAACCAGCCATGCAAGGCAAGGCAGTTGTAATGCATTCAGTATACAGACACTGTATAAGATGTGGTCACGGCACAGATCTTGCTGCTGTGTAGGTGTTAGCAGAGTGTTTCTCCCCATTTTATTATTTTCTCTTGTACTGACAGCCCAAGACAAAAGCCAATTTCTAATGCATTTTAGTCGATTTGTCCTGCACTAAATGAGTTGCTCATGCCCAAAGGGGGAAACAAATGGGATATGTCCCATATTTGCCATATAAATGTATATTTTTCTGGTAGAATATGCTACATACCGTCCCTGATAGGGCAGACATCTCATGAGTATGGAGGAAGGAGACAGGAAGCAGGAGTATCTCAGTTTAGAAACTGTTCAAGCAAGGGTTACTATCATCCAATCTTGGACATTCCTCTGGCACAGTCAGGTTTTCCAGGTTTCATCAGTCCTAAGCCAAAGTGATCATTAACTGAAAGTAACTGGAGTACAGTTAAAAAGGAATTGCCCTTTTGTTTATAGTCTGAGCCAAAGGCCTTATGTAGATGTTGAAGAGTCAAGGCAGCAGGCAGAACCTCCTGACAGTTCACATGATAGCCTCAGAGGGTCAGAGGTGAATTGTAAATTTCTTTCATGGGCACAGAAATCATGGAGGAACGAGGCTAACCATTCAAAAGCCATTACCCGAACATCCATATAGTATATGAGGCGATGCAACAGTATCTCATTGTCCGAATTTTCTTATGGTGTAGACAAATCTAAAACAAAAAGGGAATTATTACTATCTAATGACATAAGAATTTCCCCTTTGATGTCCAACAAGGTAGCCGTAGTTATTCTAAAGGGTCTAAATAGGGTTTTATTTTTGATGATGAAATCGGTGGATCCTCCTAGCTAGATTTGCAAGAAAAAAACTGTTTGACAGAGAAAGTGCCATCAAAGGGACTAGAGGCTATGGCTCTTTGCACAGACTCACACTGCTACCAGTCGGTCAGTCCCCCACACCCGCATCTTTTAGCTGAGCATCCTAATTAGTCTCCAACCAAAAAAGTGATGGGTGGAAGGTTTTGAATAAATCTGAACCACTGGCAATGCTCTGGGCAACCTTCCAGCCATATGCAAATCAGTCAGGTACTGCCACCAATGGCAGCAGCCTAGCCCAAACTGCTAGGCCAAGTCCCCTCTGCACGGAAACACAAGCAACCCCAAACATGTTTCAGCCGGGGCCCTTTTTGCAGTGGTGCAGACAGCTAAAATACGGTGGTGTGGAAGGTTGCCCAGAGCAATGCCAGTGGTTCAGAGTCATTCAAAACCTTCCACCCATTACTTTTTTGGTTCTCATCCTAAATAGATGCCATCTTCCATCCTGGATGACCAATTTGATGGTTTCCTAAACAATGTCTTGATGAAGAAAGAGATTACGTCCACTCTTACTGCATGGGCCCAATAAGCTAAAAAGAACAACACATACACAAGGGGAACTTTTATTGGCCAATCGTGTATGCAATCAATAATCTCCTGATTCAAGAAGAAACATACTGAAAATTAAATGCTAAAATGAAAACTGAAAGGCAGCCTCGAAACAAAGAAAATCTCTTGCACCCTTACACAACTTACCAAGTCCCGTTTGGTCTCACAGCGTATGCCGCGAATCATAGCATTGACATTCGTGATGCAGGTTTTCCAGTCTCTTCCATATTCACTGAGCTCGTAGTTGGGAAAAGCAGCAGCAAGAAATTCTGCAAACAAAATATGGGAATCATCCTCTAAGGCAATTCACACGACTAGTGTGTTGATTCAAAAAGTACACCCCAGCTATTTGATTATGAGAAACAGATACAATGTGAACAACAGTTACATATGCACCATACGGGGACCCTTGTGCCTTGTGTAATGGCTCTGGGGGGTTAGGCATGGGGTGACCATAGGAGCTAGCAACTTCACCCTCTATGGGAAGCAGGGGAGGGGTGTTTGTGGGAGAGAAGCTCCAGGTCCATACCCTATTTCAAGAGCATTGCAGGTGCTTGTCACATTACACCAACTAGCACTGCGTATTTAACAAACCCAAAGAGGTAAACAAACAGTTGTGCAACACACTGTAGATCTACTATTGCAGTATAGACTCCGGTTAAAAAAAAATATGAGAAGACACAATTACCCGGTTGAAGTTTGCGTGCCCTGCAGGCAGGGGTGGTCTGGCATATAGGGAACTCTGAAGATTTCCCAGTAGGACCCTTCACTGTGGGCCTCTTTTGTGTGGTAACTTATTTTATTTCCATATTTTCTCATAGGAAAATGGTTGAGCTTGTTGAATGTGGGGCCACTTTGAAAAGGATTTCCAAGGCCGCTTTTGGTCCCAGTCCATCTCTGCCTGCATGCAGATAAAACAGTTTGTGAGCTCCAGGACTCACAAACCTAGAAACTTTACAAAGAACACCGCTGCGCTCCACAGAGCGGACCACACAGTCGCAACTCACAAAATCAAGATGGAGCAAGCCCCATGTATTGGTTTGCTTCACAGAGCCACATAAGGAGCGGGCGGAGCACACAGCATGGGCAGAGTGCCACCTGCAAGTTCAAATCCACTGACATCATGTGACAAACTACTAACCAACACACCTGATAGAGAATGAAGAGGAGAGGTCTCAGAGGGAGGGGCAATAAAAGAGGCAGGATTTGGCAGAAACGTGTGCGAGTCCGGAGACGGCAGTGGTGCACCTGAAGAAGCGTGTTGGAGGAGATAATGTACATCGCACTTGAGTTATAAACAGGTGTTACACATGTTTAATCTTATTGGATAATTATTTCTGCCATAAAAAGTTACATATTATTTGAATGTAAAACTGTATTTTAGTTTGAGGAAAAATCCTTTCGTCATTCATGAAATTTGTTTAAGTCACGTTCTTACGGCATGGAAATATACTGGATAAATCTTTGTTGGGATAATGCAGTTGTAACTGATGTTTTTACACAAAACCGGCTTGTTTTTGGTGGTTTATTTTTCTGCTACGATATCCCTTTGTATCTCATGCATGTGTAAAAAAGAAAAAAAAAGGTAATGCTACATTACTCCCAGATAACCAGAATGGTGACAACTAAGGGACTACACTGTGACTGCATGACTGGGACAACTATGATCTGTTATGTAATCCAAAAATCCAAAATTATGCTTAGCTACACAAGCTCAATGTAAAAGGTGCTAAAACGTGCAGTCATGTTCATGAAAATAGATACATTTGTGGTCGCTGCAACATTAAATTAGTTAAAGTGAATTACTAGCTATTCATAGAAAAGACGCTGCAAATTGCAGCAAGACAGGTGGAGTGTTGACTAACTCATGTTGGTATTATTTAGCAGTAATCCTCATTACTCGTATGCTTACTCTTTGTCGTCCTACTCAACAAACCAGTTGCAACAGACATTACATTGTGTTCTTGTAAATTCAGTCATACGTGTTGGATTAAGGTATTTGGGTCAGCCTATGTCTTGAATTGGAACTCCTTGGTTCTATGCCCAGAATGCAGACTACGTGTTGGATTAAGGTATTCGGGTCAGCCTATGTCTTGAATTGGAACTCCTTGGTTCTATGCCCAGAATGCAGACACTCCCGATTAAATAAGAAAGGGGATGTTCTATGGCAATTTCCCATCTAATCCATCTGCTTATTGAGGGCATAAACACTTTTGCAGGCTATGATCCACTATAGGTAATGTAGAGGCTTTCTGTCCGCCTGATTGGTGCAGTTCTGTCCAGATATGTCAGAGTGACTTCACATCCAACATATGCTTTTTCTCTTCTTCTTCGGATGAAAAGTTCTGGAAGAAATCTGAAAGCGCAACTTCCTGAGATCGATGGAATTTTGAAAGAAACTTTAGGGATAAACTGAGGATCACATCTAAGAATGGGGAATCTGAAAAGACCTGAAAAAAGGGGCCTTGCACAGTAGAGAACCGTTTCACCCAACTTGCATGTTAAAGGCGACTAGAAAAAAACTTTAGAATCATCTGGCTTCAATTGAGGAACCTGAAGAGCTCTAAAGACCAAGGGCATGCCCCAGATGGGACTGCTGTGGCGACTTGATGTCACAGAGAAAAACTCTGCAAAAGTTTTTCCACCAATCCCTCACTATCTTATCCCAAGCTCCCGTGACAAGGGCAATGGCAGTTAAAAAAGTCTTGAACAAACTGCAAGGTTTAAGGAATTGGAAATCCCACAGAAAGCAGAGTTGTTTTTAAACACTATGCTGAAAAATGCATCCAGTGCCTCTCAAGTTGTCTGTGGAGAGGGCCACCTTGCAATCCGAACTGATTAAGAAAGCTTTGGAGTTGGACCCTGGTTTTTCCAGCCCCGCCTTTCAGTTTCCAATCACCCACAATGGGCTAAAATGCTAGTTTGTTTGCCTTAAATTCCCGGATTGGTCTGTTGGGGGAAGTTCTGCCAGGGAAACTAGAGGATGGCTGGGGGTCCGCCTGACTCTCAAGGGACCAACTCCTTTCCACAGAATAAAAGTGGGACTCCGCCAACGGCAAGTTAGAACTGCGGTTTATTGCAAAAACCAACAGGGATCAAGACAATGAAGATTCTCCAGTACATCTCAGCTCTCCATGGCGTGTGCTCCATTTTTGTACAAGTATTGCGTCATCACCTGGGCACTTGCCCGAAAAACCTATCACAGAGGATTGGGTATCAAGAGTACTATTACCTGTGGAGGTACCCAATAGAGGTAATTCTACTGGTCCTTGCATGTCAGGTGGTTGGCCTCTCACGTCCCCAAGAAACTATTACATTGTTGCATAGTAACAGGCTCACTATTGGCTCTTTCCCCTTCCCATCCACCCCTGAGTTTTTATCCAGTGATTGGCTAGAGCTGATCGCCCGAGGCCAGGGACTCTATTGAGTTCTCCGCTCGCCGTGCACCTCTTCAAGGTGATGTGAAAGATTATGTGTCTGTATTGTAACTGTCAGTGTCCCACCTTTGCCTATGAAAATGCGCTTTAACGTTGCAACACTTGTTGCTTCTTTCGTCTGGATTTGCTGGGCCCGGCTCTGCTTTCCCACCATGGGTAAATGCCCATTGTTGCATTCGGCTGCATCACATGCTTAGGGACCACAAAATCGAGCTCTTGAGCTTGCATTTATGAGGATTAATCCCATTTCTCTGCAGCTGGTCCCCTTGTTGTCTGAAGATTGGAATGCGTCCGTGTATCTCTGACAATGGCTGTGAGCCTGCTTCGTGCTCTGTACAGCTTGAATCATCTCTTCGTCTCAAGCTCTGTGGCTCTGAGGCCTTCTGTAATTTTCCTTAAGTTTCATAATATGATTTCTACATGCTCTTGTTATACTAGGTAACCTATAGGTTAGTCACACATAGTCCTATCAGGCTCCATATATACTCCTGTAGTTCCATAGGATTATTGCTCATAAGCATCTGCAAGCTTGCTCAGGAACTTGTTTGCCTTACGTTTCTACATTACTGCATTTGGCTAATGAAAAAAGAATAAATGCATGGACAGTATGTATATGTCCCCTAGCTATAGAACTGTGTGAGCATGTTCGTCCTGTATGCGAGTGTGTGTCAGTGTAATGCGATGCAGGACTGTAAGTGTGCTTCATGACTAATGCTGCCATGTCGTGGTGTCACTATTGACGTCCACATCGTAGATTCTTGGTGTTTAATCGAGACTGTCCATCAAGGTGTTTCCGTCCACGATCTCCTTTTCTTCCCCTATACCGGTGAAGACATATACTGGATTCGGTCTGTATGGCTGGCTGAGAGGGTACCTTTCTGTGTATTTGTCAATCATTGCTGCACTCGGGATTCGTCCAAAATAAGATGGGTGACTGCAAGCGTTTCTGGCTCTTCGCCTTGTCATGAATCTGGGGGTGAGGAGGGGCATTCTTGGGAATAGTGTACATTCTGCTATTCTCTTTCTCAGCTTATCTCTTTCGTCCGCTATTTTGTCCTTTGCTCCTCTTATGACAAAATCCATCATCACCTTCATTCCTATGGTTTTCTCTGCTGTCTTTTGACGCTGGTCGATACAGATCTTTATCACGCATAGTGTCACTAGTGCCAATATTAGTGCCCCTAGTATCACTTTCAGTCCATCTGCCAGCCATGAAGGCATCCATGACCAGAGGTATGCTAGCCAACTTTGATCTTTTCCAGTTCCTTTGGCATCTTCCTCTCTTTCGGCATGTATCTTTGACAGTTGGGTCACTGCTTCTGTCCGAATGCTATTCTCGCCATCATTAGCAGGTACGAACGTGCAACAGGAACTGACAATTTCTGCGTAAAACTCCGCCTTCCATTGTTGTGAGCAGGTCCAGAACATATCTATTCTTGTCATGATCACTGCTTCCAAGGAGCCAGGACCAGCCCAACGTCCTTGGAAGCAGGCCCCTAACCCTAATCCTAGGCACCAGCCGGTCCCCACTGGGACCTTTTGGACCTTGTCCTGGCGCCGGTGGCACCAGGCTCATCAAAACCATCGGTCCCGGCACTGGAAGCGCCGGGCTCATAATTGGTGTGAAGGTGCTTGGGTGGACTTACCTGCAGCAGACCATGCTGCTTACTTACCAGCCACTTAGAAGCCCTCTCTGAACAGGAACTACTTTCTTACCTGGGTGGGGCAGCTCCACTCCCTGGATACAGCACTGGAACTCTTCTGGAAACTGGAACTCTTTTCTTACCTAGGCGGGCCGTGGAAGAAGACGCCTCATCACTCTAAGGCTATTTAAACCACACCCAATAGATGAAGCGTGCTTCGCGTTATTCTGCATCTGCAGCAGAACGCTCACCAAGTCTGTTCCAGCCTTTCTTCTTTCTATCCTGAACCTGCAAGAATTATACTTACCATTCCGGTATCCAGTCAACATCAGCACCTGCAAAGACAAGAAACAACAGGTTAGCAAGGCAACCTTTACACGCAGTGCTTACTCACCTGATCCATCGGCAGCGGCCATGTCTTCACGCTGCATCTCCGCCTGCAAAGACAAAAGCATTGTTTACTTACCGGCACTCCGCGAATTCCGGATTTCTTCAACGCTGCAACCCTGCATCTGAAAGACAAAAGAAGAGACATTAGGCAGGTATTTACTTACGCCCATCGCGCTCGCCACAATAGGACGCCTGAAAATACTCTGGCGTTTTCCAGCATCTCTTCAGCACGAACTCACAGCTGCAAGGGAAAAGAGACAGTTAGAGTGCTTGCATTTACTTACGCATTTGCAAGCGCTTCATTCCAAGGCTCTGGCTCCAACTTCGGCTCTCCTCACACCATCTTCTATCTCAAGAGCCCTGCAAGACAAATAGAAAAAAAGCATTATACAGAGCCCAGTACTATATTAACGTGCCCACGCACCTAAAGACTGTAAGGACTAAAAAGGTGTCCGGAAACTCACCGCTCGTGCAGTTAACGACGGTAGCGATCCTCTGATGTCAAGAGGCCTACGTTTCACCCAGTGAAGGAACTGGCAACGGCACCCTGCACCAGACGCAGATGGAGAGTCCAGCATTCACCTATCTAAGGTGAGCACGTTGACCTGGGGGCTCTACGGAGAAGCTAGGAAGAGAGAGAGAGAGGGACCTTCAACAATCCAGACCATTAACCCCCATATTTTTTCACCTGCAGAAACCTCACTCTTCGAGTTCGACACACAGTGCGAAGAGGTTCGACTCCAGAAGCCAATCGAGTCCTGCACATCACTTTGAGTCACAGACACCTTCCTGCCAAGACCCGCGCCTCCGTGGGAATCAGGTGAGCGTTACAGAACGCGAAGCCACCACCACAAAACTCCTACCCAGGCGCAATGGAAACCTCAGACACTGATCAATTAGCCCAGTTGCTCGGGGAAATAAGAGCAGAAGTACATGTAGCTCGTCAGGAAACAAACTCTTTAAGAAGAGAACTGATAATTTCCAAGGAGCGAACAGAGGACCTCGCTAGGCAGTTGCTACAAACGCAGGCAGGACAGACACATTTGCCCGCTCCAGGAGGAAGTTATCCTTCTGCATCATCTTTAAATCCAGTGTAAATCAATCTGCCCAGTAATGTGCCCTTGGCGCCGCCAGAACGCTTTTCTGGTGATCCAAAGAAATTCGCAGTGTTCATCAACCAGTGCCGCCTACACTTCTTATGTCGACCAGCTGCGTTCCCAACAGACCAGACCAAGGTGGCTTTCGTGCTTTCTTATCTCAGTGGCAGCGCCGCAGATTGGTCGATCCCTTTAGTCACCCAGGATGATCCGGTTTTACATGATTTCCAGGCCTTCCAGTCCAGCATGGAGAAACTGTTCGCAAGACATGCACAAGGGCAGGCCTTGGACAATGAACTTCTTTCATTACGACAGGGTAATCAAGACCTCTTGACTTATATAGCCTCATTCAACAGACTTATAGTGGAAACTCAATGGCCCGAGGATAAGAGAATAACGCTTTTCTACAGAGGCCTGCGTGGAGAGCTCAAGGATGTGTTAGCTCAAGTTATGAATCCTCCACAAGAATGCTCAGACTATATTGACTTAGTTGTCCGATTGGACAACAGACTACAGAACAGGAAGGCAGATCGTTCCAAATTTGATACCCGAGTGTTTTCTAAACCACAGACCTCTACTAGGGGAGCTGACACTGTGGAACCTATGCAAATAGGGGGCATGAAAGGACCTTTCACCCAGAAAGAGGGAGAAAGAAGAAGGCAGCTGCAATTATGCCTCTATTGCGGAAACTCAGGACACTTTCTTCGGGACTGTCCAGTGAAACCAGCTAAGAAGGCTGTAGGAGCCGCGGATACCTGTACCACAAATTCTGAGCAGGGAAACGACCTAGCCCGACAAGAGTAGAGGTCCTCTTGCCGAGCGTTAAGATCTGTCCCGTGACCTCGCATTTCGTGGTACCCATGGTCCTCATTAGTCCTGAATGTCCGGATCGTTTGCATGCAATTGAAGCTTACATCGACAGCGGAGCAATCAGTAATTATGTGGACCGTGAAATGGTATCAAGGATGAATCTACCCCTTGTCCCTAAGGCAGTAAAAGACGTCATTACTACTGTGGATGGCACGGAGATAGCCTCCGGACCAGTAACGCATGCCACCCAAGAAGTGACGCTAGTGAGTCAAGATGGACACCGGGAGAGAATCGTGTTCGATGTGATCAAGGCTCCTCAGTTCCAGATCATTCTGGGAATCCCTTGGTTAGAGAAGCACAATCCTCAGATCGATTGGCGAGCAAAGACGGTTCAGTTTCCAGAATGTTTTACCACTTGTTATCCTCGGCCTGATGTTTCACTGGCGGAAATCTCTTCTGAGGAGGTTCCCAAATTAATTACCTCCCGAATACCAGGAATTCCAAGACGTCTTCCGGAAGGATCAAGCTAACACCCTGCCTCCTCATAGGTCTTACGACTGTCAAATAGATTTGATACCCGGAACAACTCCTCCTTGCAGCAGGATTTATGCCCTCACCGAGCCAGAGAATCTTCACCTCAGACAATATCTGGACCAATACCTGGCTAACAGATTTATCCGTCCTTCAAAATCTCCAGCTTCATCGGCTTTGTTCTTCGTTCCGAAAAAGGAAGGAGACCTTAGGACTTGCATAGATTACCGCACCCTGCATCAAATCACCGTTAAAAACAGATACCCGTTACCTTTGATCCCTGAACTCTTGGACCAAGTCAAAGAGGCATGTATATATACAAAGTTGGATCTCAGAGGAGCCTACCACTTGGTACGGATAAAAGAGGGCGATGAATGGAAAACAGCCTTCCGCACCAAGTACGGGCTATTCGAATATCAAGTGATGCCCTTTGGACTTTGTAACGCTCCTGCCGCTTTCCAATATTTTATGAACAATGTCCTTAGAGAACTCATAGACGTGTGTGTTGTTGTCTACATTGATGACATCCTCGTCTATTCATCATCTGAAGAGGAACATCAGAGACACGTTAAAAAGGTTCTCGAGAGATTGCGTCAACATAATCTTTTTGCTAAGCTTGAAAAATGCGTTTTCAACGTAACTGAAGTCGAGTTCCTGGGATTCATATTGTCACCTAACGGAGTCCATATGGATTCAAAGAAAGTTGATGCAATCATCAAGTGGCCATCACCAACCTCTGTAAAAGGAGTTCAAAGCATGTTAGGCTTCGCTAACTTTTACCGCAGATTCATTCCTGAATTTTCTCTGATAGTCCAGCCCATCACCGCTCTGTTAAAAAAGAACAAACGTTTTGAGTGGTCTTCTGAAGCAGAACAAGCTTTTCAGGACTTAAAAGCTAAATTCATTTCTGCACCTGTTCTAAAACATCCTCGCCCAGAACTCCCCTACATCATGGAAACGGATGCTTCTAGTCTTGCTATGGGGGCAGTTTTATCACAAAGAGATCCGGTCACACACCAGTTACACCCTGTAGCCTTTTGGTCCCGCAAGTTTTCGGCTCCTGAGATCAACTATTCAATTACGGACAAGGAACTTTTAGCTATCAGAACCGGCCTTTAAAGCATGGCGGTATTATCTTTTAGGAGCCAGACACACAGTCACCGTAATGACTGATCACCGCAATTTACAATATCTAAAGACGGCCAAAGCTCAGTCTTCCAGACAGCTTCGCTGGGCTCTGTTTCTTGCTGAATTTGACTTTATAATTACTCATCGACCAGGCAGTAAGAACGGAAAAGCAGATGCCCTCTCCCGGATGGGAGTAGATGAACATTTGACCAATCCAGAACCAATACCCATAATCCCAGAACAAAGGATTTTGGGTTTGGTCAGTACTCAATCTTTTGAAGACATCAAGACCATGGTTAAATCACTCCTAACTCCGGCCGATTTGCAGGACTGGCAATGAAAGGGAAAAGAATTCTCAGTGGATCAAGACCTACCATATTTCCGAGGACGATTGCACTTGCCCTGTGAGAAAATACAAAAACAAGTAATCTCCTGTTATCACGACTCTCTAATGGAGGGTCACCCTGGCATTACCAAAACCATGGAAAAGATTAAAAGACATTTCTGGTGGCCATCATGGAAAAAGGATATTAGAGACTTTGTAATCTCCTGCGGTGTGTGTGCCCAGAATAAAAGTCAGAAGGAGAAACCAGTCGGCCTATTACAGCCACTAGACATCCCTCCCTGTCCATGGCATACCCTGTCCATGGATTTCATCACGGACTTACCTCCATGCTCGGGGTATACTACCATTTTAGTAGCCGTGGATCTATTCTCCAAGATGGCTCACTTCATTCCCCTGAAGGGTCTACCTTCAGCCTCAGTATTGGCCCGGGAATTCTTAGAAAACATTGTTCGGTTACACGGTTTTCCCTCGGTTTTAGTCTCCGATAGGGGAAGTCAATTCATCTCCCACTTCTGGCGCAGTTGCTGTCGTCTAGCCCAAATTGATGTAAGACTTTCAACCAGTCACCATCCCCAAACTGACGGACAAACCGAAAGGACAAATCAGACACTAGAGCAATATCTACGTTGCATGCTCCAACAAACTGAAAACCCCTGGAAGGATATTCTTTGGATCGCTGAATACGCTTATAACAATTCGACTCATTCTGGAACCGGGAAGACTCTGTTCTTCCTATTATACGGACACCATCCTAGAACCTCTAACCTGGATCCTCCCCAAGAATTCGAAGCACCTGCTGTGGATCACTTGCACTCGGAGATCACCCGTGCTTTTAAGGAATCCACTGCCCATCTGCAAAGAGCTAAAGCTCAATTCAAAAAAGGAGCAGATCGACACCGTAAAGAGGCCCCTCACTACTCTGTAGGAGATCAGGTCTGGTTATCCACTAAGCACCTACCTCTAAAAGGACCCCGCACCTTCATCCCGAGATACCTTGGACCCTATCTCATATCTGCCATAATTAATCCGGTGGCTGTCAAATTGGAATTACCTACGCATATGAAAATACATCCAGTATTCCATGTCTCCTTATTAAAACCAGTACAACCAGAAACCCGATTGACTGAACTCCCAGAACCGGTTTTAATAGATGGAGAACTTGAATTCGAAGTTAAGAACATCCTAGACTCCAAAATCTCCAAATCTAAGTTATATTATCTGGTTGATTGGAAAGGATACGGCCCCCAGGAAAGGTCTTGGGAACCCTCAGAATATGTCCACGCACCTCGTCTGGTCAAGAAATTCCATCTGAATCACCCCGACAAGCCAAAACCCCCGGAGAAGACACGCTTAGGAGGGGCCTTGAGGGGGGGTGCTGTCATGATCACTGCTTCCAAGGAGCCAGGACCAGCCCAACGTCCTTGGAAGCAGGCCCCTAACCCTAATCCTAGGCACCAGCCGGTCCCCACTGGGACCTTTTGGACCTTGTCCTGGCGCCGGCGGCACCAGGCTCATCAAAACCATCGGTCCCGGCACTGGAAGCGCCGGGCTCATAATTGGTGTGAAGGTGCTTGGGCGGACTTACCTGCAGCAGACCATGCTGCTTACTTACCAGCCACTTAGAAGCCCTCTGTGATCAGGAACTACTTTCTTACCTGGGTGGGGCAGCTCCACTCCCTGGATACAGCACTGGAACTCTTCTGGAAACTGGAACTCTTTTCTTACCTAGGCGGGGCCGTGGAAGAAGACGCCTCATCACTCTAAGGCTATTTAAACCACACCCGATAGATGAAGCGTGCTTCGCGTTATTCTGCATCTGCAGCAGAACGCTCACCGAGTCTGTTCCAGCCTTTCTTCTTTCGATCCTGAACCTGCAAGAATTATACTTACCATTCCTGTATCCAGTTAACATCAGCACCTGCAAAGACAAGAAACAACAGGTTAGCAAGGCAACCTTTACACGCAGTGCTTACTCACCTGATCCATCGGCAGCGGCCGTGTCTTCACGCTGCATCTCCGCCTGCAAAGACAAAAGCATTGTTTACTTACCGGCACGCCGTGAATTCCGGATTTCTTCATTCTGCATCGCCGCCTGTGAAGACAAAGTATTGTTAAAACTTACTGGCATTCCGCGGACTCCGGCGCTGCAAACCAACATCTGAAAGACAAAAGAAAAGACATTAAGCAGGTATTTACTTACGCAAACCACGCTCGTCGCAATAAAACGCCTGTGAATACTCCGGCGGCTCTTTAACACAAACTAAGCTGCAAGGAAAAAGACAATTAGAGCGCTTGCCATTACTTACAAAGTTCCAGGCGCTTCACTCCATCTTCCATCTCAAGAGTCCTGCAATACAAAGGGGAAAAGCATTATACAGAGTCTTCAATATTAACGTGCCACGCATTTAAAGACTATAAAGACAAAAGGTGTCCAGAAACTCACCGCTCGTGCAGATAACGACGGTAACCATCCTCTGAATTCAAGAGGCCTATGTTTCACCAGTGAAGGAACTGGCAACGGCACCCTGCACCAGACGCAGATGGAGAGTCCAGCATTCACCTATCTAAGGTGAGCACGTTGACCTGGGGGCTCTACGGAAAAGCTGGGAAGAGAGAGAGAGAGAGAGAGAGAGGGACCTTCAACAACCCAGACCATTAACCCCCATATTTTTTCACCTGCAGAAACCTCACTCTTCGAGTTCGACACACAGTGCGAAGAGGTTCGACCCCAGAAGCCAATCGAGTCCTGCACATCACTTTTCGAGTCACAGACACCTTCCTGCCAAGACCTGCGCCTCCGTGGGAATCAGGTGAGCGTTACAATTCTGGAGCACCATTAACCTTACTGCTCAGAGCTCTTTTTTTTATTGCGTTTTATTGCGTTGAGTCCATTCACTGTAGAGTGTATTGCCATCATCAGCTGGTAATTTGCAGTCATTTCACGTTTGTATACGTCTGTACTGCTGGAACCTATGTTCTGGTGGTACATAATCTAGAGCACTTTCTGACGCCTCCGAGAAATAGTTGCTCCTTTTCACTCTACTCACGTCCTCATACCTTTTCTCGCTTCCCTGTGCTTCCGTTTTCACAGACCTCTTCTTTCTTGAGTTAGCGTCCACTTTTGGAAAGTCATTGAGCTTTATGTCCTCGTGGGGCACTACCAGTGATGGTATATTGATATGTAGCAACAAGCAAACTCCTCCTCAGTTGGGTGGCAGCTTCACGAATGCCATGGATCCACATGCCCATTAGTGGTCCATCAGTACTGCAGTGCTTATCTTCATTGCTGGGTGCTATTCCGCGTATCGGCATCCCGTGTTATCTCCAACTTTCACTTCTCCCTCGTTCTGGAAATGCAAAGCTTGTTTCTTCAAGGGTATTATAGGCATCGTTCAGGGTTCATTCTCCACCCAGGTGATCAACTTGGCGCTCGCACCCCATTCCTTCAGGCACTTGTCAGTTTCTCCTTGTACTGTACTCACTGGTGTTTGTACTAAGGTGTGTTCTTTGCTTCCTACCACTCCATCTTTTCAGCCTTCTGTTGTGCATACTTGGCCATACACGAGCATCAGTCGTCTTTCCCAACATCCTGGTTCCTCACCTATTTCCTTCACCCCCCCCTGTCCGGGCAGAGCTTCTCCTTCAATGTTATTGTTTTCTTGTTGCCTTTCTGCAGCCCGTCAGTTATGTACTGTATAGCTTGGTCTAACCGCCAATAATTGTTCATCATTTCAAGAGTCTTTATGTAACTGTCTTCAGATGGGACTGTCGCTCGAGACATCCATCTCAATGTTGCTGGTTTTCATTGAAATCTTCCTCGAGTTGTTACCATAGACAGGTACATCAGGTATTGGGCTCTTGCTGCTGGGATTTCAGTTGCTATACGCGTCCTGGAGGCACTCATGGCACAGGGGATTAATGAGCAGACATAAGAGCTCTCCCCAGTGATTTCCTTACCTACTTTGGTCATGTGCTTGTACCACATGTTGTTAGACACTAGAGCAGCAGAGCAGCGTCAGTGAGATAGAGATCCACCACCCCCCTCATGTTTGTGTCAGCACTGCACTTACCTCTACTTACTGTGCTTGCAGTGCTCTCCTATTCACCTGACATGGTCGCTCCACATGCTGGGGTTGGGGTAACGTTAGTGGAGGATACAGCGGATCCACTTCTAGTTTCTAACAAGGGAAATTCTACAGAATAGTAATACAAATACTTCACTTGGAAATAAGAGATATGACAAAATAAGCATTTTTTAAAATTATTTCACTCCTTTTTAACTGTGCTGCTGGATCCTTCTGCAGCTTGACAATATCAGTTGCCCACCTGAAATGCGCAAAAGTGAGCATTATTGCGTTAGTGTCAGATACATTTTTAAGCCCTGTGAACCATACAGTCGTTTACGGCGAAGATAAATAACTGCTCCCACTGATCTCTAATTCCAGGGTCCCTCAGTATGGTATGAACAGAAGCGTTTCCCTGTCCAAGTTATGGATAAGCTT
Source organism: Ambystoma mexicanum (assembly GCF_040938575.1). Lineage (NCBI taxonomy): Eukaryota > Metazoa > Chordata > Amphibia > Caudata > Ambystomatidae > Ambystoma > Ambystoma mexicanum. The sequence goes on along the minus strand of NC_090939.1, from coordinate 735,255,849 downwards.
GGGCCAAATTTGCTAAAAAAAAATGAAAAAAGATAATATACTCTAGGTGAACATGCTCAAAACCGTCTTGGTCTTCTAACATTATGAACAAATTGCCTTGAAAAAGTATCAGGGTGAAAGTCATTGGGTAACATAAGCAGTCATCAAATATCACAGTCGGCTTTCACAAAGAATGCATGTAGAGAATAAAACAACAAATAGACAGTGTATCCTCACTCTAGATGTTCAGGAAGTCCTTGCCCTAACCCTGCTGCCCTTGAGCGAGTAACCATTGGGTGTTCTCCACTCGGCAGTGTAAGTTCAGAATTATCGTTTTGCTCCTCTTGCTGCTGATCGTTGGCCCTGTCGATCTCGTTGCGAGGTGAAGCCATAGCTTTGTAGAGCTTGACGTCTGTGATATGGTTCCAAACCGTCTTTCCTTCTAACCTCACAGCCCTGTCGACCACGGCCTCAACAATGTATGGTCCAGTTAATCTGGGTGCGTCCCAACTGCTGATGAAATTCCTCAACAGTACAGTGTCACCAACGCTAACAAGTCTTTCTGTCACAGAGTCCTTTAGGTCGTTGTCACTGTTGCTTTCTCTGCTGTCTTCTGGGCCTCCCCGGAGCCGTATATGGTGAGAGATAAAAGAGGCACTAGCAATCAAATAAGTAATGTAATCAAACATTTCTTGTCCTAATACAGTTGCACTGCTCTCAGCATCTTTTAACGCCCTAGTGGGAGGAGTCAGGGGATGTTGCATGCGTTGTTCTATGAGGATCTCATGTGGGGTTAAATGGTGGTCTGACCCGGGCTTATTGCGCAATGTAAAGAGTGCCGATGGCAAACAATGGAGCCAGTTTTTGTTCGTACTCTTTTTGGTTTTGGCTATGCTCTCCTTCAAGAGGCCATTGAGGCGTACACACACCCCATTTGCTTGTGGGTGATAAGCACAGGAGAATTTATGTAAAATGCTCAGCAATGTTGTAATGTGCGTGAACATCATATTGGCGAAGGGCCACTGTCAGACCGCAGGACCTCACACATGTCCCATCGTGGGAATACTTCCCGGACCAAGAACTTCAATGCCCGGAGGGCATCAGGATGGGAACAAGGGCCTGCCTCAATCCACCAAGAGAATGGGCACACAACCACTATCATGTAGCGTTATCCTTGGCAGACTTGGATCATGTATGTCAACATAATCGACATGAAGATATTTCAATGGACCAGCTGGGCGAGGTATGGCTCCTCTCAACTCTCAATGTATGTCCTGCAGTGAACTGCTTACATGTGAAACAGTTACTCAAATTCAGCCACGTGTTGGGCCAAGTTAGGACAGAACCATGTTTCTCCAATATGGGCAGCAATGACCTCCTTCCCTCGGTGTATTGGATAATGTAACTGTCAGTGCAGTGTGCAATAATGCTAATGGCATGACCACTTTCCCTGTGTTGTTCTGCCACCATAGGGCATCTGTGGGCGAAACTGTACATCACCTACTAGTCCACAAGTCTTTCTCCTCCCTGAGTGCAGCTCCCTGCAACTCCATTATGTGAGTTTCTGGTAATACATTGTACCCTTCCTTAACATATGTGGGGCACTTTGCCTCTGAGTCTGCTGCTTCGTTTCCCCTTGAAATAGGGTCTTCAACTCATTTGCGTGCTTGGCACTTCACTATGGCTACCTGCACGGGATATTGTATAGCTTAAATTAATCTGCCCAATAAGAGTGCATGCTGCATTGGAGACCCGTCTGCCCTCCTGAAGCCCCTCCTCATCCATCGTGACAGTCCCGAGTGTACTGTTAACATCACATACGCGGAATACAAGTACACGGTCACCTCCCTTTTCCTGCTGTGTTCCAACACCAATATTAAGGCCACTAGATCTGCTGCCTGTGCTGAATAATGTGATGGATATTGTGTACAGACCACTACCTCACTTGTTCCATCCTCTCTCAACCTTACCACTGCCGTTCCTGTATGTCTGGCCCTATCCGTCTGATCAATTGTGGAAGAACTGTCAATGTATAGCACGTCTTCCCCCTCAAGAGCGTCCTCCTGTACCTTACGGGTGTCAATGAATTCCTGTATGTTTTCTCTGCAGTCATGTGCGTGATCATCTTCCTAGTCTGCGAGGAATATCACCGGAATAACTACTCTGCACCTCACCAGCTTGAGTGGTGAGTTTGATAGTAACACCTCGTACTATGATGCTCTTTGTGTTGTCAGTGTGCTCTTTTGTTTCTCCAGTATCGCATGCTCCACGCAGAGAGTGGTGCCGCACCCCATGGTAGTCCCTGCTGATTTGTCTACTGTGAATGCAGCGTCAGCCAAAGCTTGTTCGCAAGGATAGTGTCCTCTCATTATTCGGTCAAGCTTCCCACTGCAGTAGGCTATGGGCTTGTGCCCTAAACTTCTTTTGTGTCAGTACTACTTTCATCACCACCCCGTTGGTGTGCGAGAATAAGAAGAATTCCTTTTTGTAGACTGTGATCCCTAACAGTGGAGCTGTGCATATTGCTTCTTTCAGCTCATCAAATGCCTCAGTTATTTCTATTGTCCATTTTATTGTCTTGTGTCCCTTTTGTGCTTCCTTCAGAGCACCCATTAAAGGGCTGTTCTAAGTGCTATAATCAACGACCCATGCTCTGCAGTAATTACACAACCCCAAACATTGCTGCATCTCCCTCACTGTCATAGGTTTTGCTATCTTGTGTATTGTCTGCGCCCTTTCTGGTGCCACCCCTCGGCCATCTTGTGAAATTATCTGTCCAATGTATAGTACTTTCTTCCGACAATATTGTAGATTTGCTTAGTCCACCTTCTATCCCTTGTCAGCTAACACTGTTGGCATGTGCACTGAGTTATTTCTACACTTGTCTTCTGTCGTGCTGCAAATCAAAATGTCATCTACATACTGTTTGACTGTGTTCTCCATCTGTACATTGCCTAGGTCTATTTGGAGGACCCTATTAAATATGGAGTGTGACTCGTAGTACCCTTGAGGAAGTCTTGTACATTTCCACTTCTGGTTTCTATATATAAAGGAAGTCAAATCCTGTGAGTCTGGGTGTAGTGGTATAGAGAAGAAGGCATTCTTCAAGTCTATAACTGTGAAACAGACAGCTTCCGCCAGAATGCTGCACATAAAATCATTGCCGGATTTGGAACCAGAGGATACTCTGCTTCTAAAATGTAATTAAGGAGCGCAAGTCCTGGATAAAACGCCATGACCCCCCCCCCCCTTTTGATTTCTTAACTGGTTACACAGCGGTGTTGCATGGTGATTCTGATGGCATTAGGATGACTCTTTCCACTAGTGCTGCAATCGTCTCAGAACTGCCCTTGTCTGCCTCTTCTGAGTGTGGGTACTGTTTGACTGTGGATAACATTTCTCCTGGTTTCAGCTTCATCTTCATTCCCCCCACTCCTTTCAGAAGCCCCACATCATAGGCACTTATAGAACATAGGATGCAGGGCACCTTGGCCAAATCTTTCCCAAATCCTGCTTGCAGAAGGATGGTGGTACTTCAAGCGCCATTGGCATCCTCTGTGGTACCTCTCTGTAGTGTATCTTCAACCAATATGTCAAACTCATCTCGAACACCATCTCATGCTCTGACCGTTCGTCTCTGAATAGTTCTTCATCTGTCACTGTGGTTAGCCTGTACCCTTCAGCTACAGCGATCACTATTCGCCATGATCGTCCTGTGTCGTCCATCACATGTACCGCTATCCACTTGTCCCTCACAAGCAGTGCCTCAATCTCTATTGGTACTATTTTCCCCTCATCCAATGGTATCTGTGGCCGAACAAATACTCATTTGGAACGTGCCATATCTTCCCTTGAATCCCTGGAAGCCATGCAATTGCAATCTCAGTCCCGTACTGGAACAGCTCCTCGTCTTCTGGCACCCCACTCTGCATCTTCAGTCCACAATAGGCTTGAATGATCTCTCTTACGCTAAGTAGGTGTATCGCTGGTGTAGAGCACACTATCCCCTTGTCTGTGAATGAAATTGTCATGTTTAGTCTGCTCATACTGTCTCGTCCCAATATATTTACAGGTGTCTGTCGGGAGTAAAGTAAAGGCAGAAATAAGTTGTGTTCCCCTATAGACGAACAAGTTACTTTCTTACCTGGTAACGTTCTTTCGATGGGATGGTCCGACGACGTATTCCATATCTATGACATGTAATCACCACAGCTGTGCTGCTTTGGAAACTTTTTCGGCGTCTGCGTCCTGCGTCGATGACGTCGATGCGCCGTCGTCGAGGACCTCCTCCGACGTCCGACGTCATCCGATGTGATAAGTAGGACGCACGACGCCCAAAGCCTCAGTTGTAGGTTTTTCCCCCAGAACGTGTGACATAAGTCAACTGCCAGTCAGACACAAAGCCTTGCGGAACATAAGCTGCAATCGCAAAATAAATTCTGCAGCGGGGAAGGCAGGGCGGGAGCGATATGGAATACGTCGTCGGACCATCCCATCGAAAGAACGTTACCAGGTAAGAAAGTAACTTGTTCTTCGAGGGGATTGGGTCCTCCGACGTATTCCATATCTATGACAGACTCCCAAAGCAGTACCAAAGCAAGGAGGAGGGAAAGAATTTAGAATCAAAATGTAGAATAGCCAATCAAATAGCAGAGCAAAGGACCGCCTTGCCAAAGGCCAGATCCTGTGCTCGGATGGAATCGAGGGAATAGTGACGTACAAATGTATGTACTGAAGTCCAGGTGGCTGCATCACAGATGTTGCGAATAGGAACACCCCTCTGCAGGGCAGTAGACGCAGCCATACCCCTGGTAGAATGGGCCCGCAAGCCAGCCGGTGGGTCCTTACCCGCCAAGCGGTAGCACTCCGAGATGGCCAAAATAATCCAGCGAGACAAAGTCTGTTTCGTCACAGCTTGCCCCAAACGCTTTCCAGCGTAACCAATAAAGAGTTGATCATCCACTCTGACCCGGGACATGCGTGAAACATAAAAGCTTAAAGCTCTCCTTGGATCAAGCCTATGGAGCCTCTCCTCTTCCTTACCAGGATGCGGAGGAGGATAGAAGGCCGGAAGAACAACCTTCTGGGCCAAATGAAATTCCGTCACTACCTTCGGAAGAAAAGAAGGACGAACTCTAAGGACAACCCTGTCCTTGTGAAATACAGTGAAGGGAGGCTTAACTGAAAGTGCCTGTAACTCACTCACTCTGCGAGCGGAAGTAACCGCAACTAAAAACACAGTTTTTAGAGTTAACAGCCTCAAAGGGCAAGAATGTAAAGGCTCAAACGGAGCACCCATAAGAAACTTAAGAACAAGGTTCAAATCCCAACTGGGCACCAGGAAAGGTGACGGAGGGAACACATTAGTGAGCCCTTTCAGGAACTGTGAAATCAAAGGGATTTTAAAGTAAGAACACTCTTCAGACGAGCGCTTAAAGATGGACAGCGCCGCCAGGTAACCCTTAACGGTACCTACTTGCAAACCCCTGTGGTCCAAAGAAAGTAAAAAGGACAGAACCATGGGGATGTCACATGCAAAAGGATCCACATTCTGAACTCTGCACCAGTCGCAGAACTTACGCCAACGGCAACGGTACAGAGACTTTGTTGCTGGCCTCCGGGCCGAAAGCAACACCTCCATCACGTCCTCAGGGAGGTCCCAATCCTTATACCTCAACCTTTCAGAAGCCAAGCGTGAAGGTTGAGGGATCTGACCTCTGGATGGAGAACCTGACCCCCCTCCCGTGAGAGCAGATCGTCTCGGTAGGGAAGACGACGTGGAGGGCAGATGGATAAGTCGAGAAGGTCCGGGTACCACGTCCTCCGAGCCCACGCCGGGGCAATGAGGATCATCCGGGAACCGAACTTCCGTAACCTCTGCAGCACTTGCGGGATGACGGGGACTGGAGAAAACGCGTACAGCAGCGGGAATGACCAATCCACCACGAACGCGTCTCCTAAGGCTCCTTTTGGAGGAAATTCCCGCGAGCAAAACCTTTCGCACTTCCGGTTGACACTGGAGGCGAAGAGATCCACTTGAGGGGTCCCCCAAAGGGCGAAGATCTCCAGGAGAATCTCCTGAGCCAACTCCCACTCGTGAGAGATCACGCTCTGCCTGCTCAGAGCGTCCGCCGTCACGTTTTCGGCTCCGGCCAGATGAACTGCCGAGATCGAAACTTCCTGCTGGATGGCCCAGAACTCGAGCTGCATCGCCTCCCTGCACAGAGGAAGTGACCCTGCCCCCCCCTTTTTGTTGAGGTAGTGCATGGCCACTGTGTTGTCCGTCAGGATCAGGACATTCTTCCCTCGCACAGACGGCAGAAAAGCCTTCAGGGCTAGCCTGACAGCCCTCAGCTCCAACAGATTGATATGGAGTCTGGACTCCGACGGAGACCAACGACCGCTGACTGTCAGCCCGTTGGCATGAGCTCCCCATCCCGTGAGGGATGCATCCGTCACGATCGTCACCTCTGGCCAGGGAAGCCAAAATGGAGCCCCCTTCATCAAGTTGCCTTCGACGGCCCACCACAGAAGGTGCCGGGCGACCGAGGACGGCACCTGAATCGAGTCCGACATCCTGCCGGAGGACTGCGACCATTGCGTCTTGAGTGCCCACTGCAAAGATCTCATCAGCAGGCGAGCCTCTGGCACCAGAAGAATGCAGGATGCCATGAGGCCGAGCAACCTCAAGAACTCGAACGCTAGGAGCGTCTGGGCATGCTGAAACTTGTGCACCATCTGCTGAATGTGAAGAGCCCTCACCTGGGGAGGAAAACACTGCCCCAGGGAAGTGTCGAGCACTGCTCCGATGTACTGGAGCCGCTGCGTTGGCGTCAAATGGGACTTCTTTAAATTGAGGGAGAAGCCCAGCCTGTGAAGGGAGCGACAGGTGACCGATAGATGATCCAGGACTTGCTCGGGAGAGCTCCCCCTGATCAACCAATCGTCCAGGTAGGGGTAGACGTGAATCCCCCCTTGCCTGAGATGCGCTGCCACCACCACCATGAGCTTGGTGAAAACCCTCTGGGCGGAGGTCAATCCGAACGGCAGGACCCGAAACTGAAAGTGCGAGTCGCCAACCGCGAACCTCAGGTACTTCTTGTGCTTGGGATGGATCGGCACATGGAAGTAAGCATCCTTGAGGTCGAGTGACACCAACCAGTCCTGAAGCTGAAGGGTCTGGAGGACTTGAGAGAGAGTAACCATCTTGAACTTGTCCTTCCTGAGGAGTTTGTTCAAACCGCGCAAGTCCATGATGGGTCTCAATCCCCCGTCTTTCTTCGAAATCAAAAAATAAGGGGAATACCATCCCTTGTTCCTCTCCGCTACAGGCACCAGTTCTATGGCGCCTTTCTCCAGCAGGGCTTGAATTTCCTGCGCAAGGAGCGGATCCGGACTCTGCAAAGAGAGGTTCCCCGGTGGATTGTCGCGTGGCCTGTGCCGAAAAGGAAGACAGTAGCCGTGGGTTATGATCTCCAGAACCCACACATCTGAAGTAATGGCTTGCCACTCTACAAGATGCTGCACCAGCCTTCCCCCAACCGGCGAACCATGGGACATGGCCTCACGACAGAGTGGGAGCGGCTGCGGCGTTACCTGAGGGCAAAGAGGCAACTGCCCGAGCGGCCTTGGCACCACGGGTACCCTGTCGTCCACCTCTGGTACCCCTGCGTTGCCCTCTTTGACTGCCAGCTCCTCTCGCTTTACTGAAGGATGAGTAATAGCAAAAGGAACCACCCCTCCACTGCTGTCCCCTAGGATGAAAAGGCGGAGGTTGGCGAACTGCAGCGCCCAACGACTTCGCTGCAGCTTTTGAGGTCTGCAACCTCTCAAGGCTCTCGTCAGCCTTGCTGCCAAAAAGGTGTTCACCGTCAAAGGGCATGTTGAGGAGCCGGGACTGCACATCAGGAGCAAACCCCGACTTCCGCAACCACGCAAACCTGCGTATCACGGTGCTCGCCGCCATGGACCTACTGACGCATTCAGCTAAGTCCAAACCCGACTGAACGGACTCACACATGGCATCCTTACCATCCTGGACCATAGCAAGGAAACCATCCCGTTCGTCCCCTTCGGGAACATGTTCAGCCGCTAACGCAACACAGTTCCACAGAGTGTGCGTGAAACGTGACAAGGCACAAATGGAGTTGGCCGCCTGAAGCGCCATACCACCAGAAGAAAACACTTTCCTCGCCCAACCATCAAAACGTTTGTCGTCCCTATCAGGAGGGATGGTAGGGTACGACGCCTGCTTCGCCGGGGCCGTGGCCGCCTGCACCACCAAACTCTCCGGAGTGGGGTGCCTGGTCAAGTAGCAGGGGTCGCCACTGGCTGGACCGTATTTTCGCGACAAGGATCTGCCCACCGCCGGGAGACTCTCCGGAGCAGTCCAAGCCGCCGCCACCCTTCTCTGTAAAGCCATATGGAACGGCAGAACCGGGTCAGTTGGGGGACCAACATCAAGGATGTCTGTCAGATCATCCTGCACAAACTCCCCTGGGGGAGCAGACCATCCCAAGTACTCAGAAACCCTAGCCATAAGGCGCCGGGACAAGGAATCAGCAAGGGAGCCAGGCTCAGGCCTACAAAACTCCACCTCCGGAGAGGTGTCCAGTCCACTGGCATCATGCAGTGACTGTCTCAACTCGTCAAACTGACTATGGCCCGAGACAATGTCATCCGGAACCTGACTAGGAACCAGGCCATCAGAATCCTCATCCGCCTCTGAAATATAGTCCAGGTGGCGAAAAGAAGGCACTCGAGAGTGCTTGCTCTTAACCAGAGCCTTCCTAGGGGGTCCACCCGTGCCCCGGGGTACCTCCGTCACGAAAGGCGTCGATGGCGTCGAGCGAATCGGCGCCAGCGTCGAGAGAACCGGCACCGGCGCCAAGAGGATCGGCGTCGACGAAATCGGCGTTGACGTCAGATGCAGCGCCTCCAGAATCGGTGGCGTCGACACAGCCCTCGAGGCCGGAGCCCCGAGCGTGTCCCTCGACGACCCGAGCGTCGACGGCCTCGACGACTTCCTCGAAGCCGGAGCTTCGAGAAAGCCTGTCGACGCCCTCGACGCCACAGACGTCGATGCCTTCTTCGAAGACCTCACAGGAGCACACGGTCTCGAACGCGTCGAGGACCGGGACCTGGAACGGGTACACCGAGAACGAGTCCCCTTGTCCGAACGGGACCTCTCCCGTGACTCGTGCCGACCACTCTTGCGAGCGGTGTCTCTCGACCTCACACGACCGACCCCACTCGGGGGCGCGGACGGCTGAGTACCCTGCGACTTAAGAATCGCCAGCATCTTCTTCCCGAAGGAAGCCCATTCCTCCGGCGTCGCACGGCTGGAGGGGTAAGCGACGTGCCGGGCAGAGCCCTCCGAAGAGGACCTGGAAGACGACCGGTGACGGCGCTTCCGAGAATGCCTCGAAGAGGCTGAGGAGTGGCGAGACCGACTCCTAGAAGGAGACCCACGAGACTTCCGACGATGACACGGAGAGTCACCCCTCGAATCATCCGTCGAAAGCCCCGCAGACTTCGACTTCCGGGGCTTGGACACCCGACCTACCGACAACTTCTTCTTACGTTCGCGTAAGGCTTTGGATGTGAGCGACTGGCAGTCGATACAGTCATCCGTGTCGTGGGCCTCCGACATCTTGGACCCACACTCCCCGCACTTCTTGAAACCCGGACGCGGGGTCGAAGACGAAGTAGACATCTTCAGAAGGATTTTCACAAACGAACAGGTTCGAAGAACCGAGATAGAACAGAACTCCAAAGAGTCGAGGCGTTTAAACCGAGAAACACGAAGCAACACGTTCGCGGAAAAAACGGAACTGAGGCTATGGGCGTCGTGCGTCCTACTTATCACATCGGATGACGTCGGAGGAGGTCCTCGACGACGGCGCATCGACGTCATCGACGCAGACGCCGAAAAAGTTTCCGAAGCAGCACAGCTGTGGTGATTACATGTCATAGATATGGAATACGTCGGAGGACCCAATCCCCTCGAAAGGGAGATTTATGTAAAAGGAACCACTTACCGTGCCCCAGAGAATCCTTGAGTATTCATGGCTTCGCCTGACAACTTAAATGTTCCCTGTCGAATGCAGGAACTAGTTGCCCCTGTGTCTACAAGAAAGGAAAACATGTTGTCACCTATTGCCACCCCTATGCAAGGTTCCTCTGCAGGGTTGGGTGTGATGGAACACATCAAGTCCGTCTGTGGGCTGTCCTATTGAGGGTATAAGGACATCCCATTCCCTGAAAATGGATTGTTCCTCACCATGGTGCCCCCTCCAGTTTTCTAACAGGGACCGTTGCCATGGAGTCCATGTGTGACACTGTTGCCGCTGTGTGGCTGCACACTGTTCTCTATCTGTGGGACCTGCTGCGTGCTGCTTAAAATCTGGGGTGATTGCAAATACTGCGGTATGGGTGCTTGCACCTGTGGTATCTGTGTCATGGGCTGGTGCACCTGCGGATGTGCACTCTGCGTCTGTCCCTGCTGTAGCTGAGGTTGGTCCTGTGTGTAATAGTCATCTTGGTCCCCTGATATGCTTGCTGGTACTGTGCTCCCCAATTCTGGTGCACCCCCCTGCTTCTGTACACTCTCACAATGTGCCCCATCTGCCCACACGACCAGCACTGTGGTGGTTCACTCCCTTGCCCTTGTAAACCCCCTGCATAGTCCCCTGGGCCAGGCTGCACCTGTGGCACATATACTCAAAGCCCCCCTGGGAAACCCCTTTGTTTGTGATGTATCTGTGGCCCATACTTGCATCCTCAGGATGGCCCCCCTCTTCCTCGAAACCCTTGCTGCACGTTCCCCCACCCCATGAATCCTCAACCTGCAGGCGATGGTGTGTATGGCTGCTGTTGTGTCCCCTGCGCACCTGCGCTTGTCCGTAACGCCCCCCTTCCAATGCATACTTTGATAGTTTCTACTGTACTAATTTTGCTTCCTCTAGCATTCTTTCCTCAGCTTTCTTCCGAATTCTCTCCTGCAAGAGCCTACAGTGATGTACTATCGTAAGCTGTATTTCTCGCCAAGGTTTTGCCTCCATGCCTACTTACTTCTTCAGATGTTTCTGGACTGGTTCTGGAAGTCCCTGGCATAATATGTGGTAAAATACTGCTACTGTTTTGTCCCATGGCTCTCGTGTTTCAAGGAACCAAAGCTCTTGTATCGCCTGAATATAGTGTAAAGGGTCTTCGTCTGGCCCCATCAGGCGGCCCATAACTGACCAATGTCTGACGTGTTGGGGGTATTGTGTCCTTAATGCTTGCCATAGGGCATCTCTGCAATTTGCAAACGGAGAACCATTGTGCACGGTGTCATTTTGTCATCAGCGTCTTCTCCGAGGATTGCCACTAGTAACCCTTTCAGGTCCCCTATTGCTAGTCTCTATCCCGCGGTCATTCTTTCCATCTCATATATCCATTTCCCCGCACCCGCGATTAACAAAGGTAACCTACATCTTACGTTCTCCTTGTTAATGTGCTTCCATGAAAAGTACGGAGGTCGTCCCTCTCCCTTTTCCAGTAGGGGCATTTGTGTAAACCCTACCTCCCCACTCACTCCTCTGGTCAGTCTGATCTGCCTATTGGTGTTTCTAATGTCGGTGTACACGTCTATTGGTTCTTCTATGGGTATTTGAACAGTCGTCAGATCCCCCCATGATCCTTTCTCTGGAGCATACTATAGCTGTCTCCCCCTTCCTTTGCCCTGGAAGATCTCTCAGTCTCTCAATCTATGGCCCTAGGTCATCGATATTGCATAACTCGTGCACTGACTGTGGTGTTCGAATATGCCTGTCATCCTAAGTTCCCCTCTGTGCCAGTCCCCCTTTCCCATGTCACACATTTGATCGCACCTTTCCCTGTGGACTAAGGCTTGAATCGCTCACTTTCCTCTTCCCCACTATTTCTTCCTTCGTTGTCCGAACCAGAGCCCATATTACTGCAAAAGTCATCCACGAAGCTCATTCGCATAGTGGAGGTGTCTACGTTAGGCTTCATGGTAATGATGTCCTGCAATTTGTATCTGCTCCCTCTCCGTAGGACCCTAGGCCTGCTCTGTCCGGTACAGTGGTAGTACTATCCTGTGTGGTCGTGCTGTCTGGCTCTGCTCGTCTGCCCCTTCCTACTCTGTCAGTTCCTGTGCTCAGTGTCCATTGTGTCTTTATGTCCCTTATTGCATGCTTCTCCTCCTTTGCCTTGCATGCGCGCTCTCTGGCTATTCTCTCTACCTGCAACTATCTTCGTCCCGTCTATTAGCATGCGTTTTCCTTCTCCTCTGCTTCCCTCCGTCTCTCGATCTCTTCTTGCTCCCTTGTCCTCCTTTCCCGCTGCTCCTGCTCTTTCCATCCTCCCTCTCCCCTCTCTGCGCTTCCTCTCTAGTCTCTCTTCTCTTTCCCACTACTTTCTGTCCGTCTCTTCCATTATCTCTGCCCAATCACTTGCTTCGCTACTCTACTTAAGGCCTTCTGAAAATTGACCCGGTCTCCTCGTGTATTGACGGTGACACTAAGAGTCCTCCCCTGTCTTTGGGGTTCGGCTCTCAAAAAGAGGCTCATTATGGCTTGTTCCATGAGATAATCCATTCTGTGGGCCTCTTTTCATTCCAGCGAGGCTAGTCCAGTAAACTCTTGGAGCTGAACTTCCTCTTTGCCTGTCTCTGTCATTTTACCCAAACACACATCTTTCCTTTCAGTGGGTTCCAGCATCTCCACTTCTTCAATGAGGGTCCAGAATTTTCTTGGAGATTAGCTGAGCTATGGGTTGGCTATGATTTAGGATAAAGAGTTGATTCTCAGGGTTCATGCTGGGAACTGCAACGCGACTGACGAAACTTAATGCAGAATATTTATCCTTTAAAATTGCAGATTGTCATATCACTACCCGGAATAAGGTTTTTTTTTTTTTAAATATTTTATTGATTTTATATTTTAGAAAACCAAACAGCACACAACACAATACGACTGTTACAGCATGTCGTCATCGGAGCACCACATTACATAACAAAAACACAAAAAACACAAAAAACTCCCCCCACCCCCCATCAAGCCAGAGCCGGCTCCCCTGTATCATCAGTCGGGGCACCGTCGGGTGGAGCATTGTTCGTATGCCCGTCATCCGAATTCTCAGATTCGTCCAAACCCTGTTGTGGGTTGGTCATAGAGGCCACCAGTTGTCGCCAGGCCAGCAAGGGCCCTATCTCCTTCTCGCCCCCTCTAGTGACCGCTTCAAACCATACCACGGATTCCGCCTCCGCCCACCTCACGAGGTCCGCCCACCATAGTTCCACTCTCGGCCTGCTGGCCGCTTTCCAGTTCATAGCAATCCTGCGTTTGGCCAGAACATATGCCAGGTCCCTCATCTTGCTCATGTGCCTCGAGTGTCTGGGCCTGGGGAAGATCCCAAGCATACACGACCAAGCCGATCCCACGTCCAACACCACTCCCCCCCCCCAGCGAGCTTCATCTTAACCTCCTCCCAAAATCTGCACACTTCCGGGCAGGCCCAAAACATGTGTAGCAACCCTGCTTCCACCTCCCCGCACCTGGGGCATTTCTGAGTGATCGAGCCTCCAAAACTTGCAATCTTCTGGGGAGTCAAGTAGGCCCTGTGAGTAATATACAGCTGGAGTTGTTGGAGTCGTGCATTTCGGGACACCTTTTTATGATACTTCAGGACCCTCTCCTACTGACCCTCTGTCATGCGTCCACCCACCTCCTCCTCCCATTCATGCCTCAGATGGAGCAACTCTTTCCCAGCCTTCGCTCTAAGGAGTTCGTATATCCGTGATATTTCATGCCCGCCCTCGGAGACATCATACATAGTTTCAAGGGAGGCATCAGGGTCATCTGCCAGTGCCGTCTCCGGCCATCTCTCTCTTACCCGTTTCACAAGCCTGGCATAGGTTATGTATTGGCCTCTATGCACCCCCGTCTCATCCTGCAGCTTTTGGAAGTCCAACGCCTCCCCTTCCTGCCACATGTCCCCGAGCGTGGCCAGGCCCACCGGCTCCCAATGTCTACGGACAGACTCAAACAGTTGGGAGTCGTTTCCGCACAGCGCCACCAACAGGGCCTGCTGAGAGAGCGGCTCCGACACCCCCATCAATTTCCACGTTCTGTGCCAGATCTCCCATCCCAACCTCAATAGCCGCCCTCTTCCCGTCAGTTTATTCCTTTGTAGCCACACCGCCTCTTTTAGGAAGTATGGGGCCGTGTCCTCCCGCAGCAATCTAGATTCCGCCGAGTTTTCATCTGACAACCACCTGGCCACATACAACAGCTGCCCCGCCAGATAATATAGTTCAAAGTTGGGCAGGCCTATACCCCCCTTCTCGCACGGGTTCTGGAGCTTCCACAGGGCCACCCTATTCCTGGAATTACCCCACACGAAGCCCCTACACATGCTATGAAGTCGCACGAATAGGTTCCTAGGGATCAAATACGGGACGTTCACAAAGAAATGCAAGAGTCTGGGAAGGACCACCATTTTGAGCAAGGCTGCCCTCCCCATCATGGACAGGGGCAATTTAGACCAGAATGCCATGCTGTTCTTGACCCCATCTATGGCTCTCTCTGTATTATGCTTATGCACCGCCTCAATCTGGTGGTAGATGTTTACACCCAAGTACCTGAACGTGTCGGTCTGCCATGGTATTGGCAACACAGGCAGCCTCTCCAACGGGACATCCCTGTACCTGCCCAGAGGGAACAAGCCAGACTTCCTAGGGTTCACTGATATGCCCGAGAGAACGGCGTAATGATCCAGTACCTCCAGTACATACTGCAGGTTCTCCTCCGGGTAGCGCAAGTAAAGCAACATGTCATCCGCATACAGAGATATTAAGTGACTGCCGCTGGCAGTGCTAATGCCCACCTCTTCGTATTGTTGCCACAGGCATATCGCCAGCGGCTCCAGCGCGAGTATATATAACATAGGTGACCAAGGGCATCCCTGCCTGGTCCCCCTACTGAGTTGCCAGGCATCCGAGACTGTGGCTCCCGTCTTGACTCTCGCCACTGGGGTGCTATATAACAACTGGACCCATCTGATATACCCAGGACGCATGCCGTATCCCTGCAGGGCCGCCTTCAGCCAAGGCCATCTCACTGAATCGAAGGCCTTGACCGCATCTAGCGACACTACCGCCATCTCGCCCATGTCGTCCATAGTATGGTCGATAACATGGTGCAGCCTCCTATGGTTATCAGTGATATTCCTACCTGGGACATATCCCGTTTGATCCGGGTGGATCAGCTTGCCGATCACCTTCTTCAACCTATTGGCCAGCACCGCCGTGAGTATTTTGCTGTCCTGGTTAAGCATGGACACAGGTCTATAAGGTCCACACTCAACAGCCGGCTTACCTGGTTTCAGTAATGGGACAATCGTGGCCTCACGGAGGGACAACGGAAGTTCTCCCTGCTCGTATGCCTCATTAAACATGGCCAGCAGTGGCTGAAGCAGCTCCTGCACGTATACCTTGTAAAACTCACTGGGCAATCCATCCGATCCAGGCGCCTTACACATGGGGAGGCCCCGAATCACCACCTCTAGCTCGTCTGAAGTGACAGGGGCGTCCAATTCCTCCCGCTCCAGGTCGTCTAGGGTGGGCAGGCCAATGTCTTCGAGTGTGTTCAGGATGTCCTGACTCCTGTCTTCCCCAGTGTCCTCATACAAACGTTTGTAGAACTTGAGGAATTCCTCGTTTACCCCGTCCTGAGTGTTGCGGAGACAACCGTCCTCACCACAGATCTCATGAATAACCACCCGGGGGGCCTCGCTCTTGTACAGCCAAGCCAACAGTCTGCCCGGCTTGTCGCCCCCAGCGTGCAGCCTCTCCGTGTATTTCCTGTGGTTCAATCTGCACAGTCGATCCCAAAGAGCACTGCACGCTACCTGAAGGTCCCTTGCCTTAGTCTTGTCCTCCTGAGTGGCGTTCTCGAGACGAGCTAGGCTCTCCAGTTCCCTTTCGGTGTCCTGGAGCTCCTTCTCGATACCCCCTTGAAGCCCTTTGGATTTAGAGATGGCCACTCCTCGCACCACTACCTTAAAGGCCTCCCACAGAGTTCCCACAGAGCGCACGCTACCCGTGTTTATCTCAAAGTATTCCCCGATGGCAACCCTCAAACCCTCCCGGAACCCCTCATCCTGCAGTGCCTCTGACCGAAGCCTCCATGTACGGACCCGAGGCCTAGGGGGTTGGTGTCGCCACTCCACCACCAAGGGCGAATGGTCTGATAATACTCGGGCTTTGTATTCTGCCCCCACTATTTCTCCCGCTATCTCAGCAGTCCCGAACACGTAATCCAATCTCGTGTATGAGTCATGTGGCGCCGCATAGTGCGAATACTGTCTATCTGTGGGGTGGAGTTGCCTCCACACATCTACCAGTCCCAGGTCTCCCAGCAATGTCCCGAGCGCCCTGGCCGCCGGCGACATTTTCCCCTTTGTATCACCAGACCGGTCTATTCTGGGATCCAAGACGCAGTTGAAGTCCCCACCCCACACCATCGCACCCCCTACCAGGGGGCCTAGTTTGCCATAGAGGGACCTAAAATAGGCTGCAGTATCATGATTGGGGGCATACAGATTGAGGATGTGCACTTCCCTGTTTTCCAGGAGCCCTGTTATCGCCACCGTTCTGCCTTCTGGGTCCACTACCGAGTCAAGCACCCGAAACGGCACGTGCGGTGCCACCCAGGTGATAACCCCCCTGGCGTACGCCGAGTACGTGGCACCCACCACATTGCCCTTCCACTTTCTCTTGACCACCTCCAATTTCTCCCTAGTGAGGTGGGTCTCTTGTAGCAGGGCTATGTCTATCCGCATCCTTTTCGGGTATAGCATTACCTTGTTCCGTTTGAGGTAGCTATTGAGGCCTCGAACATTCCAGGTAACTATGCGAAGATTATCCGATGCCATCAGTTCGGTCTATACTCAACCCCGCCTTCCCTACAATGCCCCCTTTGTCTAACCCTCCGCCGGCTCTCCCATCCTTGATCCCCAACCCCAACCCCCCTCCCTGTTTCCAAACTACACACCACAGCAAACAACCCATCCCACCCCAACAAAAGCCCAGCTCCATCCCTGGATTTCAGGCCCACCCGCGTCTGGTCTTATCCCGTGTACGAGGAGTAGGACCCCGCGGGGCGTCGCCGATCTAACAGCGACCTAACTAACTAAATATGTTACTATTGGGGTCAAGGGAAGCCTCTCGGAGCTCCTAGCCATGTAACCAAAGGTTGGCACGCCCAATGGGCCAGCCAGTCAGAACCACATAACGCGCACCATGTGCCGCATAAATGACTATATTCAAGTCCCAATGTCTCGGCCCTATTACCCTAGGCGACACAGCCGTAAGCTACTTGTCTTCCGTAGTCTCCGCCTGGATGCCCGGTTCCTGAGGTCCGTCCAGCGTGTCCAGCCAGTCCATTGCTTCAGTCGGTGTTTCGAAGAACAGGGATCTGTTTCTGTGAAAAACTTTCAGTTTGGCTGGGTAGAGAAGCATATAGCGATGGCCAGCTTCTCTCAGTCTCCTTTTCACCGACCCGAAGTTCATCCGACTCCGCTGTACTTGTAGCATATAGTCGGGGTAGGCCGTGATCCTGGCCGACCCTCTGTCAATCGTTCCCCCTTTTCGAAAGAATTCAAGTATCTTTTCACGATCTCGGTAGTTCAGGATTTTTGCGATCACCGGCCGTGGGGGGGGCCCCAGGAGGCGGCCTCCTGGTTAGGGCCCTATGCGCCCTCTCGACTGAAAACCCCTGGGTCAGCACCCCGCCAGTAATCTCCTGCAGAAGCATGGATTCCACAAATTCCGTGGGGTCTGATCCTTCTGTTCCTTCAGGTAGGCCCACAATACGAATATTGTTGCGTCTGGCGCGTCCCTCTGCCTGCTCCGCTCTGTCCTCCAGGTTGCCCACCCGTTGCACAAGGGCGTGGAGCTCCCTCTTATGAGCGGCGCAGTCCGCCGTGTTCGTGGCCTCTCCTTCTCCATGGTCTCCGTGTGCTCCGAGATCGCCCTCACATCCTGTCTTAGCAGGTTTACCTCCTCCTGGACGGCACCGATCTTGAGGTCTAGGCCTTCCTGCAGCTCTTTCATGGCAAGGCCCAACTTGGTCTCCCATGACACTTTTAAGTCTGCAATCTCTGCCAGCACCTCCTGTATCGTGCCCGGCGACTCTGCGACCACCACGGGAGTCTCTTTGTTCTTGCCTCCTTCCACCCCTGAGGGGGATTTGGCGTAGGCCTCCATCGTGGGCTGTTTGGCCTTGGGTTTCACCCCTCTCGTGGTCATACTGTTGTATGAGTCGGGCGGAAGCCCGTCCCGCCAGGCCCCGAAGGAAGTTCACGCCACTCCGTGCGGGCACAGAGTCTGGCCCACCACACCATGGGGCACCCAACACGCCCAACACACACCAGCTCCCGGGCCCACGGTCCCGTTGTCGCAGCTACATCCGTTCGGCCCTCCAGCTCGCCGGGCCACCGTGCGTCTCAGGCGGTACTCGTCGTGTACTGGTCCCAACACAAAGGGACCAGTAGGTCCTGCGCCCGTGATCGCGACGATGTCTTCACGGCCCTCGATGTTCGCAGAGTGTCGCTGCCATTTTGTCTTCGTCCGCCTGCTTAGGGCTCATCCCAGTCAATCGCATTTATTTCGGCTTCCGGGCCTCCCGGACATCACAAACTTTCAGCGGGTGTGGTGGTGGCTTTCCCACACCTGGACATCAATTTCCAGCGTCGGCCGGCCCCCGTGGACGCACCTTTCCACAAGGATCAAGACAGGATCAACGGAGCTCCTCCAGAGTGCGACCCTTTACATGGCCGTCCAAGCCACGCCCCCTACCCAGAATAAGGTTAAGACAGTTTTAGCAAGAATTGCCTATGAAAACTCAGGTTAACTGTCTTGTCGCCAGCACGTGTTCTCATTTGAAGCACCTAGCTCAGCTACAGCGCTTCCTGTCAGCCAGTTGTGCCACAGTGGCCCATGTCATTATTGGAGATAAAATTGATTATTGCTCCAGCCTACTGCTAAGAAGTTCAAAACAAGATATGACCCGCTTGCAGGTGATCCAGAACAACGCGGTGCGTATTGTTGCAGGTCTGCAAAGGAGAGACGAAGTTACAACGGCTAGGAGAGCATTACATTGGCTCCCCATTCGCAACCGTATTACCTACAGAGCAATGTGCATTACACACAATTGCATCTCGGGGCAAGCCCCCAAGTATCTGGCCAGTCGCATTTCGTGTCTTTCAGTGTGCAGAGTGCTGATATCAAATAATACTGGTTTACTAGAAACTCCCAAAGCGCATCTGTCCTATGTGAGACAAGGCAGGATTCAGGAGCACAGCACAAGCTCAAGCTTTCCCAGCACGAGCTAACAGTTCCGTTCTCAGCAATCATTGGTGGTGAAGTCTCTTTTCTACAAAAAGGCTCTTGCCTCCGAGGACCTGATGTGATTCAAAATAATAAATAAAAGTTCCTTTCTGCTCGTTTTGTTGGGTGATAGCGTTTCACCCCTGGATCCCCGTCTTCCAGGCTCAAATCTTCAAAAGTTCGTAATGATATCAGGACCTTTGATAGTTAAGTTTTCTTGCTTCCGAGGGCCTGACCGGTTCAAAGTATCAAAATAATAGTTCAACAAAAGTTATTTTCTGGTTGCAATTTGGGTGATGTTTCCTCACCCTGGGATCCCCCTCTTCTGGGCTCAGACCCCTCTCAAATGTCTACCTCCCTCTGTTGGGTTTATCAAGACTTGGTGAGGTTTTTTTCATCCCTTGGTCCCCCTCTTCCGGACGCAGACGCTTGTTGCGATTTAGCCTCCTTCAGCCAGGTTCACTACAACTTCACAAACCCCCCTCTTCTGGCACACTCACAAATCTTAATGTCCTTTTCAACAGTTCACTGCGGACATTCCTCTGCCGGGTTCACTCTTGTCAACACACTGTATACCGGGACTTTAGACTTCGAACCCATGTTCATCGGCATCCTTCCTTCGGGTTCACTCTTGCGATGCGGGATTCACTTCCCTTTGCTTCACAACCATTTGTCGGTCAACGTCTCAACTGTACAGAGGATTTTACTAGACCCCTGTATGATCACTGACACCTCTCACGCCGTTCCCAAGGCCTTCTGGTAATGGTAGTTTCAACAATCGGGTAATCGCCCAGAGTTTCCGTGAGTGAGCACCCGCGTGGTGCCTGACTCCTCTGTTGCTGGTTTTCCCCCTTCTGTATCAACAGTTCTTTGTACTTTCACAGATCAATTAGCCATTGGCTATTTTCATTCAACACAGTTCGGTTTCTTTATCGGCTCTCCCCTCAACTCCATGGCTGTGATGAACCACTTGGCTTTTCTTCTCTCTGGCGTCAAGGTTGGTACCATGGAGACAAGCGTCTCTCCCCGGCTTGGTTATCAGTGGAGGAGGGCCCTGTGTACCGTTGACATCTGCTGCAACACACGCTGGCTATTTTTTGCGGTCTTACGTTTCCTTCTGCTGAGTTTTCACGGGCCTTGGTCGGAAAGGGCAAGGGCGTGTCTCTCCTTGTCACCATCTCGGTTTGCGCCGTCTTTCTCCTCCTCTTGAACTGCTGTGCTGAGTTAACTCTCACGTCATGCAGTCTGTCTTGCTTGTTTTGTGCTCTCATGCTTCACCTTTCATTCCCGTGGGGAAGGAAAAGTGCTGTCAGGTGGGTGTGATTCTGGTCAATTGCCTTACTCTTGTATTGGGACATGTCAAGTAGACAGCGCTGGTTTTTGTCTGTCGTCTTGTTGTGTGCGAAAGTGTTTGTATCGGAAGGGGAGGGAGGAGGAAGGAGGGTAGAGTGTCCAGTGGTAGGTTGGCGAAAAGGTGTTATAAGAAGGGGGATACCGCATCTTACCAGTCTGTGTCCCACTTCCACTCGCTGAGGACCCCCCCATCCAGATGATCCTCCCTCACTGGTCCATCACCAGGAACAGGATCCAATAGCGATGGCCGTGTCCTGGCCACCTGGACAACAGATCCCCAGGGACAAGCAAGTGAGACACCTTCAGGATTCCCACAATACCCCCTCTACGACAAATAGCATCGGACAACCTCTCTGTAACAGAATTCCCTAATGAAGAACATACCGCCCTCGTACTTCTCCATTTTCGGTAATCAGTGGCAAGGGATCCCTTTCTGGAGTCAGCCCCATGCCTCTTGTCATTAGGCTTCGATTCAATTAATTGTGGAGGAGCCAGACCTCAAACCAAAGGTGCACAGGATGGGGAAAATAAGTCCAGAACAACCGAGGGGGGAAGATCAGAGATTCAGGGGGACAAGGAAAATCGACCCTTTGTCAATAGGGAAGTATCCCTTGTTCAAGAAGTTAGACTACTGAAAGGGCCCGGCTTGGGGCTACTTCCTCTCCTAAAGGAAAGAGACAACCTCGACCTAACAGTTAAAATGGGTAGGCCCGAGTCTTCGTCTGTATGTGTGTCAATTAAAACAAAAACGACCAACCCTTTTGCGACTGGACCTGTGGCAGAGGTTTTCAAGGGCTCAGTCGACCGAAGAGAAAGTATAGCCAGGAGCAGGAGTGAAAGTGGGCCAGCTCAGACTAACACTGGTCTCTTGGAACACAAGAGGCTTTTCCCATTTGACAAACAAAGGAGAAAACCCCTTGTATGAAGCTGACTTTATATGTCTTCAGGAAACATGGCTTGCTAGGAACCCACTTCTTGAAGGATTTGTCACATTTCTTAGTCCAGACATGTCCACACAGGTGGACTTCCATCGGCTGGTCTGCTGACCTTGATAAAGATTGGAGCTTTCTTTGAACCTATAAAATCAACCAACCATGGCACCTTCATCCAATTTACCATCTTAAAACAAGTTCTTAAGGCAATTGGTTTTTATGTTTTATTTATATAGCGCACAAAGCCCAGGGGCACCTAAGTGCTTTCACTTAAGAATATGGTTACAGTAAGTGCAAAGTTAGACAGGTTACAATAATTACAAGTCGGGGACTACATACATGGAGAGCTTTGCCTCAAGTTACAGAAGGCTTTGCTGAAGTACATAGGAGGCCATATTAGGTACACAAAATAAATACTACGGAAAGCTGGCCTCTTATTGCAGGAGCTACATCAGGTACATAGTAGGTATGCAATGTATATACTGGGAGGCTCACCTCTTGTTATGGGGAACTTCCTCAGGTACATATTGGATATAATAGGTAAGCAATATATATACTAGGGAAGCTTGCCTCTTGTCGCGGGGAGCTACATCAGGTACATATGGGACATAATAGTTATGCAGTACATATACTAAGGAAAGCTCGCCTCTTGTTACGGGGAGCTATGTCAAGTACATTTGGGGACATAATAGGTATGCAATATATGTTTACTAGGGAAAGCTTGTCTCTTGTTGCTGTGAGCTACATCAGGCACATATGTGGACATAATAGGTATGTCATATATGTACTAGGGAAAGCTCGCCTCTTGATACGGAAAGCTATGCCAAGTACATAGGGGGACAAAACAGGTATGCAATATATATACTAGGGAAAGCTCGCCTTTTGTTCCGGGGACATGCATCAGGTACATATGGGACATAAAGTGCAGAAAAAACATACATGAGACATTTCACATCTTACAAAGGTATGCGTGAGAGGGAGAAGGTAGGTACTTACAGTACATGCTGGGGGCATGTCAGTTTCAGAGAATAGTGGTTAATAAACAGTCATGAGATAGCATGTAAGGCGGTTAAGTACATATATGGAAAGAGGCAATCTCGGCATGGAAAGCAGCAATTGTCAAATAAGTAAGGGGGAAAGAGTGTATAGTAAGGTAATTAAATGGAACAGATTTGTCTGTTATGATAGGCGAGGGGATGCATACTGGGTTCGCCTCGAATTAGCTGCAAAAGACATGTATGTAGTTTAGTAGACCGAGAGGCAGTGGCATGGCATGAGTGAGACACAAGGAGTAATACAGGAGAGGCTGGCAGGGTGGTCTTGTGACGAAGTGAAAGTCAGTACCATCACACTTAGCAAGCATGTAGAGATAGTGACTGGATAGCATTGAGGATTAATGACGATGGATGGCATAAGTCTGAGATGCTTTGTAGGGTAGCACATAAGTTTGTGATATGGGCATGAAGTTCGTTGAGTCTTACATGGCACGAAGGCAAAAAAATTATTGCCTTTAGTAGATAACATTAAATTGTAAGGAAGTCTGGCGAGATGACGGTCGAACTGCATGTGATTCAAAAACGTTGCATTTAGTAGCAAGGCCACACACAGGGTGAAGTGAACAGAGTGGATGGGATGAAGGATAGAAAAAGGATGTGTTGGACATAGACGCAGGAATAAGGGGTACTTTTGCTTGCTAGACCGTGAATTGCAAAAGTGATCCCATTACCTGAGAGCTGCACGAAATTCTGATGGATACCGGAACAGATGCCTTAGGCGCACCATATGTGCATATGAAACTAGTTGATAGTGGCGTGCCAAGTAGCCATGGGTTAGACAGGGAAAAGACAGGGGCTTGAAAATGCGGGCTTTAAAGTACCGGGCCTGGCTTCGCCTCACAGCTCGGGCGGGTCAGAGTATTTACTGGCAGGATGATCCAATCATGAGGCGACGTGACTCTCCTTCTCTCCGCAATACAGAAGCTGGATTTTAAATGTAAAAGGTGGCGGCCATGGCTGAAAGGGTACCCAGCCACGAAGTAGATGGTGGCAGGCTGCAGGAAGGTAGCCGCGATGATCACAGGGACATCCTTCTGCCAGGCGATTAACTTGTATTGAACCAAAAAAAAAAAAAGGATGAGGAGTGAAGATCAAATGCTGGAGGACACTGCGAAGATCATGACGAGGCGTACATTGTGGACAACATATGTGGGGACCTAAACCTGCTCAGTGGGGCGGGGCTAGAAGCTTATACGACTGGGCCTACTAATGCCAGGGTCCAGAAGAGACAAAGAGGCCTTCGATGGTCTGAGCCGATCAAATCTTGTGACCGTCATCTGCTTAACAGAGCCTTTGAAAAGGAGAAGATCTGTAATCCAACATGGCATAGAGGGCAATACTCCTTGGTAATTGACTATGCCTTTCTTTCAAGGAGTATGATGGGCATCATCAAATCCCTGGAAGTATGCTCTACAGAACAAAGTGATCACAACTTGCTCAGAATCCAGTGGAACACTGAGGAGAAGCACCCTAAACCAACCTACTTGTGTCCCTTGGAACTGGAAAACAAAGGGTCAAGAATTAAAATGAAAAAAACACTTGGTCCTGAATCTGGGTTTCACCCTACAGAACCAACTAAAAACTACGGAAGATTTGGCCTTAACATCTATGGCCAAATATATTCCTTTACTGGCTACCTATCGAAAACCTAACACCCTGAATCTTGCTAAGCAAGTGCTCCAAAAATACAGCTATGACATAGAACAAACAAAAAAAAACAAATCAGCCCTGAGAAGAAAACTGGGACTCGTAAAAATATCAGACCCTATCTTGACCAAAGAAAACATAACTAGAACAAAAAACATTTTTAAAAAACTGGATGAAAGGTAGGAAGCTTGAGATGACAAGAAGAGACGCCCAACTAATGCGGAGAACGCTGTCGAAAAAAAACTACACAAGGGAACTATGGTCAATTAACTCCAAGAGACCTAATCAGACCTTACCCCTTACAAATGCAGTATCAGAAAGGGACTGGATACAGTTCTTTAAAGAACTTATACGCGGACTCTAAAACAAGTGTGCTGCCCTTAAACACTCAAGCGCCATGGATTTTGAATTACAACCACATGCTCTTACCGTCCAGGATTAAGGAAGCCAACTTGTTGCGTGCACCAGGCCCGGACAGGATTTAAAATCAGATGCTTAAAGAACGCCCAGAGGAATGGGCAACGGTGCTGGATTAGATACAGAGGATGATTGTGGCAACTAGATAGATCCCACAGTTTTGGAAGGGGGCAATCGTAGGCCCCATATTTAAAAGTGGGAACAGAGCCGAACTGGGGAACTATCGTCCCATCGCCCTGCTTAATGTCCTGGGGAAATATTATGCAACTCTCCTCGAGAGATTGAAAGCCTGGGCCCAGGATAGTGGGAATTCAGACCATCTCCAATTTGGCTTTGCAAAGGGCCTTGGAACTTCTCCCCAAGTGATAATACAATCACTACTAAAGAATAAAGGATTGAAAACCAACTACAACTGTTACTTGGCATTCGTGGACTTCTCTAAGCTTTTGATAGCACTAGCATACGTCTACTCTGGGAAAAACTAAGGTGCTGGAACTACCCGGATGATTTGAAAATCCAGAATAAAGAACTTCATACAGACATATTCTTCAGGGACCAGCTAAACACGACTGGCCTGCTAAGTGATCAAATTAAAATGGAGAGAAAAACAGGGCTGTTCAATTGCGCCCTACATCTTTAACCTTTAAATCTGAGACCTCCCAGCATTTATGAAATCATAAAGGAGCATATATCCGAAAATAGGAGGAGTGAAAATTATACATCTCCTGTACACGGATGATTTAGTCTTGCTTGATAGGACCACATGGGCCTTCAAAGGCAATTGAGATGCTTGGAAGAATACACAACACAGAACAAGCTAGCGATCAATATCAAAAAGACATTCAACTTAAGAAACATGTAAAGAAGACTCAGAGCTTTTGCTGGTCTATTGGTCCGAGAACGGTAGAATGTGTGACATCTTTTAAATATCTGGGTATACATATCTCTACCAAAAGCCTGGAAAGGGAAAACATGCTTTCCCTGAACGGGAAAACCAAGGCCTTGGCCAATCAGGCCTTAATTCTCAAAAAAAGGTTTTCTAACTTCTCGTTAAAACCTGTGGTGGATTTCTACAAAGCAAAGGTGGTCCCTACAATAACATATGGGCCAGAGGCGATGTTAATCATCCAGAACCACATATGGCCTCAGTTGTTAGGCAGAAATCTGTGCAGTTCCCTCTGGGACCACTGCAAAAGATTTAAGACTACAGGTGTTTGGCAGTAAACCCACTTGGTAGCAGTCTGTACCACACAGATTCACTTGGTAGCTGTGGCTGAGCAGTCAGCCTTCCCTCAAGAAGAGTTAGGCAGTATACCGAGTATTCACAATAGGTCAAGAGAACCCAATAGAACAAGTAAACACTGACCAGGGCTTGGTGTAAAAGAGATATAATTATTTATTTAAAACCACATCTAGAAAAACACACAGGCACCAATAGTAATCAATTCAAAAACACGGTCACTGAAAGATATACACTCCCTTAAAAGAATATTAGACAAGTCTTAAGTAAAGCCCCACTTATTTTCAGACAGCGGTGAGCGCTTAAGGTAGATGGCACTCTAATAGTTCGTTTTTTTAAAGGGAGAGAAAAGCAGAGAACAAGTTGAAACAGATCCCAACACTTTTACAAGAACATAACAAGAGAGGAAGGCAAAGTAAGACCGTGAAGTTAGAGTTCAATAGGCCGGATCCACTTTCAGGGGATCAAACGAAATGTGTCCAAGGTCACACGGTTGCAGTGCACAAAAGTCTTGTAACAGTTCAAAAAGGAGTTGGACCAAAGAAAGGGACCAGTTAGAGGGTCAAGGCAGCCAGCCCAGTCCAGAAGGTTAAGGAGTTATTATTACCTTGTAGCAATCTTTAGAAAGGGAGGCCTGGCGGACACGGTACTTTAAAGTGGTGAAAACACTCCAGCGGGGGCAGTTGTTCCTGGCAGCGGATGCAAGTCGGTGCTTTGTCCGGGGGAAGAGAGGATCTCGTCGGGGAGGAAGATAGGAGACCGTTGCACTTCCAGGGAAGAAACCAGCCGCAGAGTTTCTCAGGTACAAGGAGCGGTCCGTTGATTCGCGGTTCAGTGGTGAGTGGTTATCCGGCCGCCGGGTGCTTGGCACAGGCGGTTCGACCACAAACCGGTCTGGGGTGCGAAGAAGGAAGGTAAAACTGGTTGTGCCCACCAGTCAGGGGAAGAAGCCTCTCCAACCGGGAGATCTTCTCTGTCGTCGGGAAGTGGTGAGTCGGTTCCGCAGGGCTCCACCGGTGGTGTTGTCGTGGTAGGTTGGCTCAGCTTCTCCCTCGTCGGATTCTCAGGTCCTGTGGCGACTTCTGAAGTTCCAGTCCCCAAAGCCCTGCTTTTATGCAGCATACCCCCATTCACTCAGCTTAGCTGTCAATCAAACATGCTAAGTGGTGAGCCAGCCGGCTCACCACTTGGGCCAATCACACAAGAGTGCGACTTGAGTTACCAAGGTAACTCAGTCCAGGGTGCCTAAACCCCCTCCCACACCCCCTGTGGTACCCAGACATAGTGGCACCACTTTTGGAGGCTTCTGTGGAGAAGCCCGCCATAAAGTGGAACAAAGGGCTCGACTTGGGTTGGAGTCACAGAAGAGAACACAGACGCCATTTTAGAATCGAGTCCTGGCAAAAAATACCAACCGGCGAATTAATATTAAATAAATAAACCGGCGGTATGTTCGAGGCTATGAGAATTAAATAATTAAAGTTGGTAGCCTCGAACAATGGGAAAATCCCATAGGAAAATATTCGCGGTCGAATATAAAAAGTAGTTTCCACTGCCACCAGCCAAAACTCGATCAGGGGGGACGGAGACGTGCCCCCTCGACTAAAAGACCCCGGGGCAATCGAATTGCCCCGACCAGTACGTCCACAATATGATGGTTTGTACTGGTTTCTGTTAATAATTTGGGACTAGTGAAAGCCAATGGTGACTTTACATGCCCTGGGAGACAGTAGTCAGTCCCAGGGTATGGAGTCTATGGTGGGGGGTCACTATGACACCCCTGTGTTACTGCACAGAGGGTGCTGTGTAACACACATAATAAAAACACATGAGACCCTATGGAGTAAAGGACCCCATAGCCCATAAAACACATTAACAGTCAAAGGAACACCATAAACATGTCCAAGAGTGGGAGAAAAAGAGTTTCACTCTTGGCAGGAGGAAAAAAACAAACTCCAGAAATCCAGCAAAGCTGTTGGGGGACTCACTAGGTTAGGAAATTCAGCCTAAAGAGAGAATTCTCTCCAACACCAGTTTGAAGGTAAATTCTGGAAACGGGTGCTTTGCCTACCTAGGTCAATTCTAATCCAGACAGTGAGACGAAAACTTGACCTAATCTCACTTAAAGCTTTGGTAGAATGGAAAGTTGCATCACTCTTCAAGAAATATACAGCCTCAAAGCCAGAAGTTTTAAAATGATCTAAACAGAAATAATGAATGCAAACAACCGAAAGACGAGGCTTGTAAAAAAAATATTAGAAGAAATTGGAGCCTTGCAAGAGGAGCTGCTGGCAAATCCTAATAACGCTAAGAAGAAATTCTGGGAAACAGACTGGATTCGTACCTGCGAAACGGCCAGTAAGTTCAAACTTTATCACCAACTCTCCAAGGAGACTAGACCTTACAGACACACACCACTGTATTTAACAAAATATCTGGACCCGGCTTACAGAACCCAACTAATGAGGATCAGATTTAACCTGTACCTCACAATGGAGATCCTAGCCGATAGATCAAAGGGGAACTCTATTAAACTTTCATGTAGGTTGTGTAAGATCAAAGCCTCTTTGGAGAACCTAAAACATCTATTGACAGTCTGTCCGGGTTTACAGAACTAAGATCTAAATTCTTTGGAAGGTTTGTGGAGGCCACTCCATCTTTATCAGCTGAAGAATGGTGGTCGCTCTTCCTGAGAGGTGAACAAGTGGGACTTACTATTGTTGCAGTCGACCTCCTAAAGGAATGTTTGGAGCAGTAATGTCCTACAGTATAACTGACGAAGAGGTCTAACTATGGAAAAGTAACATCGCTATACTCTATGGACAAATACACCCTTGTTAAAGGGTTGGATATTGGATGACCTTAAAGGGAGTCCACTTTTTTTTATTTGCCTTGCTAAACATTTTGTATTAAACTAAATATGAATAAATAAAAAGAAAAAAAAACAATGAAATATAATGTATTGAATATTCTAACTTTGGTTTTATATTTGATTGATTTTTAAAAGCATTACTGGCTTCCCGAAGATGTTTGCGGGCCTGATTTTGTCATTTGGTATGTGAATCTCCAGCCAAGGTGCTTCTACATCGATAGCTCCTCGTGATTACTTTTGTCAACATTTTCTTACTGTTGACTTTTAACTTTTAAGAGTTAGTTGCAAAGTCCATCCTCTATAATTCCAAAATAGTGGGATAACCCCCTTTCTCTTTTTTCAGCGTCCACGCTTGTGTTAGAGGCTTGGCTCTGAGCACCTCCTCCAGCCCCCCCACCAGTAAGTACAGTTTATTTGGAGGTTAAGATCCCATTGTAATGTCCTTAGTATTCTAGGGGAGGAACCAACGGCTCTGGTGCATTGCTGCCAGCACAAACGAGCGCTGCGTAGCTTCTCCTGTAGCCTCGATATTGCTTTTTGTGGGCTCCCCTCCCCTTGTTCTCTTCTTGCGGCGGCAGGATGCAGGTGGTGCTGGATATTGGAGGGTTGCATTCACGTATTCGGGTCCAGGCATCCGATGATAGGCCGCAGAGAGTGTGGGGCTCTGAAAGGCTGTTTTCTCTTCGATGCTGATGGTTTTCTCTCCTTTCTTATTCGTTGCTCTACAAGAAAAAGAAAGATTGGCAGGCGCCTTGTATAGGAGACATGGTGTGAATCAAATGAGGACTGATTAACAGCCTGCTGGCACAACAGGGGGTGGGGGGCGGGGGATAGGAACTGGGATGCTCTTAACTGCCACCACCCTCCACAGGGGGAATACTGAAAATGGATTTTTTTCCTGGTAGGCTTCCCACCCACGGGTGAGAGGTGTTCTCATCCCTGCTTGACATGGCCAGAGTAATGGCCTGTTCACAATTTACTGCACTCACTGTGTTCATGGTGGCCTATCCTATGTTGGTTTTGACTTTTGCTCCCATCACAATCAATATTGCACAATATAACTTGATCTACCACCAAATGTCAGTCTGTATCACCTTTTTAAAGACGTCTGCTTCACCCCGACAGTGGCTATAGAGTTCTTTGCCTTAAGCCCCAGCACTTTGGAACCAGAACGGCCTACAGGTCTTATAGGCAGTGAAATCATAATCATAGGGTGGAATGCACCTAAGAGCTATCTCCAGTTCAAGAGCATCAGGTGCAGCGCACATTTGAACTGTCAATCGATTACCATCCCAGCCAACTGACTGGATGGAAAGTACAGATTGCCAGGAACATGGCTCCTCAAAGCAGGATTCTTATCCATAAAGATGTGAAACTCTGCAATGGCAATAAAACGTAATGGCATTTTGTAAGTAGTTGTGAAGCATCCTCAGTGACAAAACTCACAGATATTGCTAGGCAGAATATGGAGATGTGGCCCAAAGGTTAAAAGGCAGATTCACATACAGTGATCTGACTCTTGCAAGTGCATCCTTCAAGCCTCAGAGCTCAGGCATATGAAAGAGCTCAGAAACATGGCAGAGGAGGCCACACTTTGAAAGGTGAATCCAAAAAAGACCAGTATAAACAAACTTCATGTCAGTTTAAAGAGGAGAAGCAAGGCAAGACGCATCAAATCATATTTGCAAGAGAAAAAAAGGAGTGCCAGAGAGAAAAGGAAAACGAAACTAGGAAATGAGTTCGAGGGGATGGTGCTTCTCTTCTTCATATACTACTTCGACAAGTGCCCTGGTCGCTTCCCAGCCTGCGAAAGATGTTGCATGCATATGAAGGAATGCTATGAACAAAATAATATTTCGTGGGGCAGAACAGGAAGCATTGCTGCAGTCGGTATTTCTCATAGGTGGGTCTGAACAATAAACCCATAGATCATGTGCAGAGGCCCCCAATAACAAAAGAAGATATTTGCATTTTTTAGGGGAGTGTTTTCATTTGCCTGCCCTCGTGGAACAACATGAAGTTTGTGGGTTCATATTCTCACTTCATTGTATTGTAAATAACGGATGTTAATATTATCCAACGCACTAATTTTATTGACTGTGAAAGAATTGAAGACATGGTGAGATCCTTTTTGGGTACAAGGAAGTACATTGAATAAATACCCTAGTTTACCTGTAGAATAGCAACGGCTTCTATGGCGTCCTTTCTTAGAAATGTCTGCACCTCTTGCAGTAGGATTTGCAGGTGGTCTGGCGTCAGGCGTCTTGATCTTGGCGGTCTGTATTGGGGTGATCGGGCAAATTCTATACAGTATCCGTGGGCAACCGGCTTTAGAACATAGAGTTCAACAAGGGGATGGAATGGCTGGCCGGAGGTTTTTCTTTCAGTATATCCTCCACGAAATTGGAGTCTGCGAAGGCCTCTTGAGTGGCGATCTGAAAATTGTCAGCCGCCTTCTTCAAGATGGCGTTGAACGCCATCTGATCGTCCACTGGGGAGGCTTGCCAAGCCAGGTTGGAGGGGTGGGGGTCTAAAAACAGGTCATCGGGGTCCTGGATGGGGGTAGGGGACCTCCAGGGCTGAACATCAACCTGACGACTGCCCTCCCAATTGTCCATAAGACCTGTCGGATCATCCACACTGTAGTTTTCCTGAAAGGTGCCATCTTCATCCTGGTCATAGGTGTCCATAACATCCTCATCTGTGAGGACACAAGTGAACTCTTCATGTGGATCCTCCTCCTCCAATGTTTTCCGAAACTTAAGATACATGGGCAGAAGGAAAGTCTTCTCGGGGTCTCTTGGGAGTAAGGCCCTCAGAATAGGAGACAAATTTCTCTAATCTGTCCATACATCCTTCAGATTTCTCTCTGGTCAATGAGGATGAACCAGAGGGGTCCAGGGGAGGAAATGGTTCATCATCTTCCCTGTGGCGTCGAGATTTATCGCCCAATGTGCCTGACAAAGGCACAGGACTATCAACGTAGTCCTGGAGGGGTTCAGGGCGTTGTGGCGTGTCTTTCGACATGTCTCTCGGCCGTTCTTTGTGTTTCGCCGCCTCCTTCAACCGCTCCTTCAGTCTAACTGACGAAGGAATCCTAGCGATGCTGTCGGCAATGGTTGGAGAATCTGGTTGGTCTACCGGCTGAACCGGAGGCTGAGCGGAGGATTTCGCCACCACCGGGACCACCGGAGGCTGAGCGGAAGATTGACACCACCTGAGGAACTGGGGGCTGAGCATAGGATTTCCTCGCCACCCAGCCCTTAAGCGGCATCTGCGCATTCTCCTGGAGCGCTTCGACATCCGCGTGTCTTTTAGTGTTAGCACCCTTAACTTTGTTCCATTGGCGCTTTGGTACGCTTCGACACAGTCGCTGAAGCAGAACCTTGGGTTGTGTGCTTGGTGTTATGATTGTGTGCGTCCCTGGGTGTTTTCCCCGTAGCGTAACTCGCCTCAGGCCTGGTGGGGTTGGGGACAGGCATTGTGGACCGAGAGTGGTCCGCAGTCAGGTCAATGGCTTCTGACACGGAGGCCTAGTCATCGCTAGTTCCCCCATCACTTTCGGCAGTTATAAAAGCGGGCGACGAACATACGGCCTGCGACATGCTGTAGGCCGCCCATCGCTTTAAGCGGCGCTCCTTAAGCGTTTTAGGGCGCAGGAGTCTACAGGCTACGCAACTCGCTTCTTTGTGGTCGAGAGGCAGACAATTGTTGCACAGAGCGTTCTTGTCCTTCCAAGGATATTTGGTTCTGCACGAGGGACAAAACCTAAAAGGCGTCTTTTCCATAGCGAAAGACAATTAGATTGATGATGAAACCTAGGGAGCAGAGAGGGTGAAAGAGGAGAGGCATACTTGTAAAGGATATGTCCAGCCCGACCCCAATCTCCCTACTGTCTAGGCCGGCCGGAACGCCCGGCCATGTGGACGGCAGCGCCGCCGTGATCAACAGGCATCAAAAGTCCACAGCAGCCTTCGCCTTGTTTCACAGGATTCAACAGTCGAAGTGACGTAATGAGAAAAACGACGAATTGGATAATAATGACAATAACGATATCTCTATTAAGAGCTCCGCTTTAGGGCGACCAGTAATCTGGGCGGAAAAAAACAATCTGAGGGACCTCGGTGCGTGAGGGATTTTGGGTACACTACACGTCACGTTAGGGATAGTGTTACAGACACGTCTATGCCGACGTCCCCTTTCGATCCTCGAAAGACAAGATGCAATACTCTGCGGTTACCACTGGATGTTGGATCATATGCACAACATGTGATTCTAAGCAGATTAACAAGCATCAGAAAGGTCTTTATTTGTAGTGGATTTAGAAGTCATTTCATGGCCCCACAAATATTTTGAAAGGGGGACGGTAGGAAACTTACCTCATTTTGGGTAATACAATGCTATAAATGTATCAACAGTGAACTATTTGAAGAGATGCTCTCAGTCACAACCTAGATGGAGCCAAATGAATTGGCATCCACATAAAAAGACACATGCAATGAAACATTTCAATTACGGTAGTGTCAAATTACTGAATACTACATGAGAAATCAGGTTAGCGCACCTTCAACACTATCATGAACTAAGAAAAACAGGAATGAAACTAATGTCAATTAAAGGTGGGAAAAAATGATAAAATCAAGGTTTGGGAGACAGCAATGGGAAAAATAAAGGTGATAATTACCAGAGAGCCTTAAAGCAGCCTAGAATAAATAATTTGTTGCTGTTAACTATTTCATAAATAGCAAAGAAAATGCAAAAAAAGCAAAGAAATGAAAGAACGTTAAAAAAATAGGGGCAAGCAACTCTGTGCCAAATAAATAAAATCCAGTGAGGTTTTCAGGAGACATTTACATATAACCGGTTTAGTAATTATTTGCAGATTTCTCTTTCTGCAAAACCATCTAAATTTTACTATTTGTAAAGCTGGGAAACCGAAAAAAAGTGAATTTGTATAGAAGAACCTAGATGCAAATCACAGAGGTGCCTAATGTTTGAATTATTCTACAAAATCATTGGATACCCGATTATGAGCAGAGGATTTAAAGAACTATGTAGTGAATACCTTAGACTGGTATTTTATACTCTTAAAATTTTGACAGTTTAAAAAAAAAAAAAGTTCTGCTTTTTTAAATTTAAATTTAACTGTAAGAAAATCTTCCCACAGGAATCCCACAGGACATGGCGGGTGGAGGGTACAGGGCGTACTACCCTCCACCCAAGTAGGGGCATAAACATACATCTTTGCGCACAGCAAGACCACTTTTCGAGGGCGGGTCTACATCCTATGGGCACTCCAATCAAGGCCAGACGAGTGACTCTTGGATTAACAACATGCTACATTACTAAGTGACATCTCTCACATGATACTACGCCCTGCACACTCAAACTGGACAAATCTTCGCCCTCCTTAAACCAACCCCGACCGTGCATTCCCCGAAAACTACTGCACCATCACTATCCTGACATACCTCACCAAAATCATGTAACGCTTTGTTACAGCCCAGCTCCATCAACACATTACTACAAAAACCTATTCAACCCCTTCCATTCTGGTTTTCGACTTGGACATAGAACCGAGACCATTGTCCTCGGCTGGTTCACCTGCTTCCTCACTAACAAAACACACTCTGTCTCTTTATGCCATTCTTGATCTTACCCACCGGATCGGGGTTGAAAGCCTGTTACAGAAATAACCTTCGGTCTTATCTCCCCTGAATATTTCCGACTTGGCCCCCGCCCCCAGGCCCTTACTTACCTTGCTGAGGCACACTTCGCGGTGTGCCGCAGACTCGCTGTGCTCCTGCAACAGCTGTTCTCTTTCACTTCCGTGATCGGGAACCAGCGCCGCAGGGTCCTTCCTTTTTTTTCCAGGACCAGCTGCGGGGGACACCCCCGCAACCCACTCACAATATAGTGAGCAAGAGTGCGGGGGACAGCCCTGCAGCCCCTGCCACCCAATGGGGGATTTGGTCAAACCTTTCGGCCATTCGGTATTTTCAAGCGCCCGCAATTCAGTCAAATCTCCCATTTGGTCTTTTATTCTCAGTCTTTTTGAATGATTCCACCCCACCCCAGAAAAGTACAAGGTTTGCAAGGTTCCTTCCTGTCTCCGCTCCTCTTTACCCTATATGTAGAATCCCATTGACAGACTCTTAACAAATGCAGCTTATTTCCACCAATTATACAGACAGCAAACAAATTTACTTCTCCTTCACAATTCTACACCTTCAAAAGCTGTCTCTTCACATCACCACCTGAATGGCCACGCACTTCATAAACCTCATCTCTTCCAAAATAGTATACAGCTCAACTGCCCGCCAGGCACAAAATCCCAACCTCACCCCTTGGATCAAAGAACTCGCCACTGACAACCCACACATATCCCTCTCCACACCTGTCAAATCCCTTGGTTTCACCATTGAAACTGAAAGCATGCCCCTGAACCCTCATATTGAACAAATACAACCCAGTAGGGATTTTGTAAGGATAACAGGTTTTAATCTCACACCCAGATAAGAGCAACAGAAAAGAACCCTGCTGCTAAGAACGTTCTGCCGAAAAACAGTAGAAGAGAGGCTTAAGAGGAGACATATCATCATTGTGACGTAATACATACAGTAAAAACCAGAGTGTCTGGTTGGTGTGCGCCTACAGAGGATCCGCCTGCCCCATAAGGGATGCTAGGTCATTGGTTCCAGCCCAGTTTGTCCGTCTTCCATCACATGGTGCTGCAGAGATCATCTTCTCTCCGACGAAGGTCAAAAAACAAATTAACTACACTGCTAATACAATGCTACTTTATCATTTTACTGTGCACCGGGGAGGCTTTGAGACTGGCACAAGGCAAATTCTGGGACACACTAACCTCGACACACACATATCACTCAGTCCCTTCGGCGCCACCCGGCTCCAACGTCTCGACCCTCATTTTGAACTATAATTTATCCCTCCCAGTACCTTGCAATACAAATCATATGATTGTAGCTCAAAGACTTGCAATGTCCATCCTCTTTGAACATTTCAGGACTTGTTAATTTGGGGTTGGTGGTCAAAGGGCACCTGGTGCTATGGAATTCAGGGATCTTGAGGTTTAGTCAGTTATATGGGCTATAACTCGTGGTCGCTTGGGGATGGGCTGGGTCATGCTTTGGCCAGTGTGAGATAAAGTGCACAACTGGCGCTGGTCTATGATCGCAGCCTTGTAGGGCACATTCCTTGCGGATAGAAAAACATCTTTGCAACACTGTTAGAACAATTAATGATCTTTATGGCGGTTGGGGGTGTGGGTTGTCCTCACAGGAGCTCAGGCATGGCTGGAGATTTCCCTTGTCTCGCAATTAGGGCCTAGTGCATGAAACGCCATATTCGCCACGCAGGCCTTGTCTCCAACTATGGTCACTAACATCTACTCAGAATGCACTAACATCTATACAAAATGACAGTCTTGCTTGTGCCTTGGGCTACACTATGTGGGTTGATTATATTGGGATGGGATACTACCACTGTCCCCACTAGCCCGCTGGACCATCATAGTGCTTTGAATGCCGCTCGCCTTACTCTAAAGCGCTTAGGGGTTGAAACGGGGGTCGCCCCCTTCCGAACAAAATCCACCTTTCCTTCACACACCACATAGCTGCTGTCACCGGAACATGCAATCTACAACTGCACCTCCTATGCAAGATGAGGCACATCCGCCCCCTCCGTAGTGTCTAACGTACTCTTAGTCCATAGTCCCCTTTCCTCCATACTGAATGGGGCGTCCCTTCCAAGGGACGGGAGACGGAATATTTTTCACCAGAAAAAACCTTCTTCCCCTTTAAAGTTAGAGGTGCGCGGGGGTGCGGCCCAGGGAGCATGCACTACCCTGACTCTGCCCTCCAGCGCCAAACCTCAGTCCCCACTGACACGTCGACAATAGATCTAACATTGCCTAATGGCACCAGTATTATTAGGGGGGAGGTTGGTGGTACGTAAGGAGGAAAGGGGACTATGGACTAAGAGTACGTTAGTTACTACTGTAACTTATATTTACAATTAACGTCCCGTCCTCTTTCTCCATACTGCATGGGCGATAACTGATTGTAGCCCCAGGGTGGAGAGGAGACCCTCCTTAAGCAAATAGGTTCCTGAGAACCGCCTGCCCGAAAGCCGCATCAGATCTAGAGCCGGCATCCAAATAGTAATGCTTGCAGAAAGCCGAGGGAGAGGCCCAAGTGGCCACCCTGCTTATGACTTGCCAAGGGACATGGCCCTGGAATGCGATGGCCGTTGCCTTGGCCCTGACTGCGTGGGCATGCATGTTAGCCGGGAGCGGCTTGTGCTGACCCTTATACGCTTCCTTGATGGCAGAGACCATCCAGCGGGATATGGAAGCCTTAGAGGCCTGATAGCCTGGTCTTGAGCCTCTGAAAGTGACAAACAGGGCATCCGATTTGCAGAAGCCCTTAGTCCTGTCCAAGTAGAATTTCAGGGCACGCCTGACATCCAGGCAGTGCAGTACTCTTGGTGCTTCGTCCTTGGGATTGGGAAAAAACGTAGGAAATACAATTTCCTCGTTCAAGTGGAAAGCAGACGGACCCTTGGGCAGAAAAGACGGGTGTGTCCGCAGGACTACTATGTCCTTTTGAAAGGTAGTATATGGTTCCGAGGCAACTAGCGTCTGGATTTCGCTGACTCTACGAGCCGAGGTGAGGTGAGGTTGACTAGTAAGGCCGTCTTGATAGTGACCAGCCTGATGTCCAGAGATGCAATTGGATCAAATGGTTTGTGCGCTAGAGCCCCCAAGACTATGTTAAGGTCCCACACAGGCCTTCCCAGGATCCGAACTGGGGACACTTCTTGTTGTGCCAGGTGGCAAAGAGATCCACCTGGGGGTGACCCCACCTGTTGAAGATCTCCCGAATAACAAGGTTGTTTAGCTTCCACTCATAACTGTCCGCTCCCAGCCTGCTGAGCCTGTCCGCTTCCAGGTTGGATTCCCCCGGGAGGTGGACTGCTGTGAGATCAATGTTTTCCATGGCCCATTCCCACATGCTGATCGCCAGTCGGCACAGAGGAGGGGACCTGGTGCCTCCCTGTTTGTTGACGTAGTACATGCTGGTCGAGTTGTCCGTCTGGATGAGGACAGCCTTGCCCATGAGAAGTGGTAGGAATGCCCTGAGCGCCAGCCAGATGGTGTTCAGCTCTAGCCAATTGATGTGGTATCCCTGCTCCTGTAGAGTCCAGGTGCCGTGGACAGAGTGATCGTCTAGGGTGGCTCCCCAGCCCCAGAGAGAGGAATCCGTGTTGAAAGGGCTTGCCCTTCCGTAGGTTGTAGTCTCTGGACCACCAAGTTAGGTCCGGGTGGAGAGATGGAGGAACGTTTATCATCTCGTATTGAGAGCCCCACTCCTGGTTCGATGAGGCTGCGAAGTGCAGCTGAATCCTCCTCATCCTTAGTCTTGAGTGCTGGACGGCTAATAGGACCGCTGCCATTAGACCCAGG
Source organism: Ambystoma mexicanum (assembly GCF_040938575.1). Lineage (NCBI taxonomy): Eukaryota > Metazoa > Chordata > Amphibia > Caudata > Ambystomatidae > Ambystoma > Ambystoma mexicanum. Next base: position 735,217,471 of record NC_090939.1, on the reverse strand, counting down.
AGACGTTGGCACCACTATGCCGAGGTCACTTCTCTGTTGAGGAGGTGGGTGGTGGCCCTCTTGATAGCCAAGATGTTGTCCTCCGAAGGAAATACCTTCTGGGAGCACGTATCCCAGGTGAGGCCCAAAAATGTCAGAGTCTGAGTGGGTTGCAGCTACGACTTCTAGAGATTGCGCGAAAAGCCCAGATCGGGCAGTGTGTTCATAGGGGCATAGGAAGAGTGGTGAACCGCTTCCGGAGATGTAGCCCTGACAAACCAGTCGTCGAGGTATGGGTAGATGTGGAGGCCCTGCACTCTGAGGAGGGCCGCCACTGCATTCATGAGTCTGGTAAAGACCATGGGGGGTGAGTTGAGGTCAAAAGGGAGGACCTTGTATTAAAAATGGTAGCCCATGATCCTGAACCGTAGGAAAGAACGATGGGGCTGCCAAATAGGGACGTGTAGGTACGCGTCCTTCAGATCCAGGGAGCGTAACCATCTTGAATTTTTGCTGGGGTAAGGAGAGGTTGAGGGTGGAAAGGTCCAGCACAACTCTCAGGCCCACCTGGTTCTTCTTCTGAATGGCGAAAATCCTGGAGTAAAAGCCAAAGCCTTGCTGGGAGGCTGGGACTTCCTCCACTGCCTGGCTCTCTATGAGCGACCGGATCTCTGCCTAAAGAGTTGCTGTCCCAACCTGTGGGAGCGGAGAGGAGGAGGGAGGGGAAGCTGGGATAGGAAGGCGGTACCCTGTGGATACTATGGAGAGGATCCAGGGGTCTGCGACATTATGGCACCAGAAATGTGCATGGAGTGCAAGCCTGCCCCCACCGCAGACACGTGGACCCGAAGAGGCGTATCATGCCTTCTTTCTGTCGCGGAGGAGGGGGACTGGAAAAAGCCCTTACCCTGCCCCCTTTTTGCTGCTTGCGCCGGTTCTTAGATGGCGAGCGGACTGGTGGCCTGAATCTAGGTTCCTGGAAACCTCTGAACCCTCCATACGTACGACCCCTCTCTCGGAGTGCTGCTGAGATGGGTGTACGCTTTGGGCGTGGTCTTTGTAAGGTTGGATAAAGACTTGGCAGATTGTGAGCTGTTTTTCTTTTTGTCCAGCTCCTGGTCCGTGGAAGAGTGGAACAGGCTCCCCCCCCTGAACGGTAGATCTAGTATGCTTACTGGACATCTGGGTTCAATTTTGTTGCCCGGAGCCAGGCTGTCCTTCTGCAGATGGAACGGTCAGAGGTGTCAATATGGGCCACTGTGGATTCCATGAGATCATGCGCCACCAGCTTAGCCTTTGGTAGCCCCGCCTTAAAACGTGATTGGCTCTGGGCGGGGAGTTCCAGAAGGAAGTCTGCAATTTCCCGCCATAATCTTTCGTTGGCGGCAGCCAGCATGGTATCTGCGTTGGCCTGACGAAGATGAAAGGATGCGTTGGAATAGAGTTTCTTGTCGTACGCCTCCAAAATCTTCTCCTCCTTGCCTAGCAGCACCGCAGAGGAGGAGGCTGAGGACGACTGAGGCCTGGTATACAGTGATGCCACAGTGATCACCGAGGAGTGCTGCTGGGGATGGGCCGAGAGCAAGAGTGTATCCCCCTCCATCTGCCTGTACTTTTCGTCCAGGCGTCGATTGACTGGCTGGGATGAGTGGGGTTCAAGCCATCCCTTCTTGGCCAGGGAGACTACATCGGTCTGCATAGGAATCCCCGATTTGGCAGAGGGGCGTCATGTGAGGACATCCGCCACAACCCCCTCTGCCGGTTTCTCGACTTTGGGTTGGGGTAGGCCCAGATACTCCTCCAGACCAGCAAGACGTTTGTGGAAGGCCCTGACTGAGGATGGCGTGTCTGGATCTTCCTCTTCATCTGTATCCTGCGGATATGGGGGATCCTGTGGAGGAGGAGTTGGCGCCGGAGGCTGGGGTACAGGGACCGCGGCCAGAGGCTGAGGAGGCAGCGGAGGTTGAGGAGTCGGCCGCTAGAATGGTTGGAATAACTTCCCTGATGGCGTCTGTGAGGATAACGCCCATCTGAGGTGACATCATGAGGCCGAGGAACCTCTTGAAGAAAACCTCCTCACTTGCTGAAGCGGTGGCAGGGGGTGCTGACAGGGTAGCGGGAGGCTGCTGTGGCTGCTGCATACCCTGTCCATATGGACGCAAAGGAAAGCTGTCCTGCGCACAATAGGGCTAGGCTGTAGGGCATGTAACTGGTTGAAGCCAGTCCCACCTGGACACTCATTCATCGCCGAATTTCTGGAATGGCGTCGGACAGGTGCCTATTTCTGGTGCGGCGACCATTTTGTCGGGCTGCCTGCCACGTCCCTGCAACATGTTGCTCGGACTGCTGGGCCCGGCCTCCTCCAAGACTCTTGCGTGTGGATCACAAGGTCTACCCTGCTCCTCGGGCCTAGGCCGGGTAGGTGTGACACCCTCGACCTGGGGGTCGGTAGAGCTGCGTTTTGTACGTGCTGGTAGAAGGACCCGAGCGGTCCCTCCCGCGCAGGAGAGTCCCTGGGAAGGAGTCTCCCTTGAGGGTTGCAATGGAGAATATCGGCCCTACCTTGGGCCTGTTTCGATGTTTCCCGAAGTTCTTGAAGTCCTCTGAAGGCGACCTCTGAAAAAGCTCCCTCCACTTGGCTAGTCTGTTCTTCAGCGCTTTTGAGGACAGTGAGTCACATGCTGAGCAAGATTGACAACCGTGGTCTGGGCAAAGGCAATGTAGGCAGAGGGCGTGGGGGTCTGAGGTAGGGAAGAGACCGTTGCAGGATGGACATCTGCTAAACCCCGTAGAAGTGGGCATGCACCGGGGAGGAGTGTGACGCCTGAGTACCGAATACCTGAATGATAAAAAGACAAAAAAGAAGACAAAGAGAAGTAGTATCCACGCGTGGAATTACATGGCTGAAGCCAAACCCAGGAGCGCTGGTCAATTTGGCCCGTTCCCATCGATGTGGAAAAGAGGACCGAGGTCTGGCACTGGAGGGCAGAGTCAGTGCAGCGCATGCTCCCTGAGCCGCACCCTCGCGCGCCTCTTAATTTAAAGGGGAAGAAGTTTTTTTTCTGGTGAAAAAGGTTCCATCTCCTGTCCCTTGAAAGGGACGCACCATGCAGTATGGTGGAAAGGGGATGGGACGTAAGAGTATGCTCTGCACACTAGTCTCTCCAACATCATCCTTGCCCAATGCAAACCATACAAAATGCAGCAGCAAGCCTTACCCTCCCACCTACCCAAACACCAACACATCACACCAGCTTTTGCCAGCTCCATTAGCTCGCTGTACCTCTGACAATTGCCTTCAAAAGACTCTGCATTGTATTCAAAGACATCTACCTAAAAACCCCATCTTACCTTCACAGCAAATTGAAACCCATCAAACACAGACACCAGGCAAGCTAGCCAGCATTTGCTACATATGCACAACAAACACGCGTTTAACCAGTGGGCACCCGGAGCCTAGCACACCCCACCACTTCAGATTCACACTGCATCCTCCACCACCACTTGCCAAAATAGTTGCAAGCTATAACTGCTTCCTCACACATAATCCAGCACCCCACATGCGTGCTGTTGCCAGTCTATCCTAATCTTCACATTCTATCCTGAAAACATTTTGTAACTGCTTTTGCACGCCTCACCTTTTGCACTTTTGAACATTGTTAGGTGCTCCGAGGCCCTCTGGATAGGGCCAGCTCTGGATGAAAATTTTAATCAGATCAAATCACTAGAAAGTAAACAATGAGTTTTCTTTTTAAAACTGTAATCAGGAATTTCAACTGACCATTGGAAGACAGCATTATTGATTGAGCACATCTCAGTTTCAAGCAACTGGAAATAATTTATTTTAAAATTATGTGAAGCATTGTCCTGCCAATTTTATAAAGCATGAAGTGCCAAGGAACAGCTGACAGCATGTCTAGTGCTAACAGTGGAAAATACGTGAGCGTAAATCCACCATTTTGCCACCCAGAATCCCTCGCCTTATCTGCACCACTCGGTGCTCGTGAACTGCTTGACCACACCTTGCCATAAAAACTTTAAAAACGACAGAATCCTAAAAGCCATTAAACCAGCCATGGTAGAAAACCTAAATGTGCTAAATGGCAAAGAATTGTACTCTTGCCTTGCTCTGCAATCCATCAGAGCCTTTTCAATTGACTCAAGATGCCATTTTTGTGCAGTGTTGAAAAATGCAGCCCCTCACTCTGCAAACAAGGAGGACCGCTTGAATTCATGTACTAAAGCTAAAACATGTTGATGCACCCCAGGAAGTAGAGTGCACTATGCAAATCAGATTTCTAAAAATGTCCACCATTGTGATCAATTTTAGCATTCAATAACTAAATGATGATACTTTTAAAATGCATAGACATTTAGAAAAGAGGCAACACAGCAAGAAGGGTCAGAAATGTGAGGTGGACAACTTAGTAAAGGTTTTTCATAAGACGTCATTTTATTAACTTAAAAGGGTTTGGCACCTTACTATCCCTACCCTAAAGAGAATTTCCCTACCTCTAAAAAATAACTAAAGGAAACAGTAACAAAAGCAATCTGTCCATCACACTTTTACATACAATAAACATATCAAGGAAATGTATGGCAATTCAAAGTATAACAAAACCACAGTTCTATCAAACATTTACTTAATAACGGTTTCTCCTTATGACATGTATAATATTCCCTTCCCAGATTCAAAGCAGGAATTTTGTATCCACTATTAAAAATAGGAAAGTTCACTTTTATAACAGTTCTGTAAAACAATGTTCTTCTTGCTCCAACAAGTCTCTCAATGGAACTTCCCAATAGTTCCAACAGAAATAACAAATCTGCGTTTTTCACGGATAACAAAAAGTTCAAGACAACTTCCACAGTTCATTAGTATCAACAAAAAGACTTCTGTCAAGAAAATTCTGTAACAGTTCACCAAATACTTGCATCAGCAATATTCATTTGCCAGGATGATTCTACAGTCATTCAAAACGTGCTTTGGTGGTCTTGCCACTTCTTTAATACATTTAACCACACCACAGTACTTCAATGACTTCCACCTGATCCACTCACTTGCCAGGTCTATAACTAGAAAGTCCATTGCCCTGGTGAACTCTCCTGCCAGGACTAATAAAGCTACTACTTCTACAAGCATAGTTTTTCTTTAGAATTTCAGCAACTTCAATAACAACGACTTTGTAAAGTCTTTTGGCTTTCACCAACTTCAGAGATAAACACTTCTTCTATAGACATGAACCACATTGATGCCGTTTATTTCACTTGTATTGTAGCCTATGCTCCTCTCCTCCTGAGTGTTGGGTATCAGAAGGGCAGCTCTTCTGCCACACGTGCTTCCCCACCTTCACATCAGTTAGATACTAATTATGGATTTTTATCACCCTCACTCTTCTTGGGTCTAGGCAATGCTTGTTTGGGTCTTTCTTCATTATTGCCACTTCCTTGTGGGGACAACAGAATTTACAATTGTTCTTCTTAACTGCTCTATTTGGGTTTGGGCAATATTGGTTGTTGTAAAGTTCTTTTCCTATTTCCTTCTTTTGGCTTTGGCAATGTTGGTTTTTATCATCTTCAGAATTACTATTGCCCCCAATGCCCTTATTCTGACACTTTAGCTGATAAGCCTTATTTTGGTATGCAAAGTTAGGTTCAATTCTCCACTTGAAATTGGTATTCAAAATTGGAAGCACGGGCCAGCGGGCGAGCGCAGAGCATTTCGGGGTCACATCCAACTGGCGAACTCACCAGGGTGCTGCATACGCGCCCGCTCGCTCTGACGCCTTTGTGTCTTCTGCTGTCTCTGCTTCCCTTTTTCAGCTAAGTTGCTTTCTCCTGCTCCCTGTAGTCCGCGCTGGTCAGGGAAAGAGCGGTCCTCGCTCCAGGAGTGCTACGGTGCTCGCCTGCCACCGGAGCACACTTTACTTTGGGGAAAGCATTCCAAATTAACGCTTCCCGCCGCGCTCTGCAGACACAGTGTTTGAGGGCAGAGACCCTCATGAAACCGGTATCCGCTTTCCAGAACACGGTGGCCCCGGCGTCTGTTGCCCCTCAATCTCGGCTGCTCCAATGTGGTATCATGAACAGTACTCCATCCTCTGCTCCTTCTGCTACTGCAAAAACTGCAACCACGACAACAACAACTTCTCATGGCCTGCACCAGAGGGGGATTTTTATACTCCTTTGTCCCTCCTGGGTGTGGCCCATTGGAATCATTAGACAGCACCTTGTAGTCTAATTCCTCCAGATCCCTCTTCCTCATCACAGTGCTTTGGGCATTGTGGGACTTGAAGTCCCCAATGTTACAATTAGCTTCTTTTTCTTTCATATCACTTTTAAATGAACTTCACTTCTATCATTAATCATGTTTTGAGGAGGACCTTTAAAAGCAGTCAATGAGTATTTTGAAATAAAAGGAGTACTAGTTCTATAACAACCTGGGATAGGCATGTTCTGATGTTCACATTTAATTTCCTCTTGTTGACTGCAGGAGTTCTTAGCATTATAAATGTGTACAACGTTATAAGGGGGAGCGCTGTGTCTAATAAATGACTGATTAAGACAAGCCTCCCCACTCCCAGGGTAAATAACTTTAGAAAAATAAATCTCACTCTGACAACAAGCCATAACATATTCTGGCATCACTGACATCTCTTCTTTCAAGGGAGACAAATACTGTGTCCCACCCAACGGATTCCTCCCACTCTGTTGGGGCCCTTCTCTTCCCAGGTGATCCGCCAAGCTTGTACCACCCCCAGAGTTAGGATCTGGTAGTGGCTGCCTTCCCCATGCCACCTGGGAGGATACTTTAGGTAGGTTTTCTGTGGGGACTCCACAGGATTCATCACAAATGTTGTTATAAAAGGGAAATTACTTTTTTTCATGCCACAATTTAATAATATTCACTTAATCTCTGAGGTATTTTAACTGATTGTGCACCATCAGCCCTGAGACATAGCATCCTTCATCAATTCCCACTGCACGAGAGTGAGCAGAGGATGGAGCCCTAAGAGGGGCAGGTGGCACAGAACACAGAGAAAACAGTCACCAGAGGGGTACAGAGAGCATGGAAGCTAGGTATGTGAGGATGGAGAGGAGGAAGGAAATACAAGGGGAAGCTGGCATCGAGCAGACCGGGCATGGACACTGAGAAAGTCCCCTAAAGGTCCACAAGGAAGTACTAAGGAGAAATAGGGGTAACATGGGGAGTATGGGGTGAGCAGCAGAGAATAAGGTGGGGAGAAAATCTCCAGTTCCTTTTCCATGTAAAAAAACAGAGAATTACTTGATACATCAGCCATACAAAACTGGATTGGTGTTGATGCCTTCTTATATTTAGATCCAGCAAAACCTTCACACACACTCAAACAGACCATTTAGCAGCAACGCCATATATTCATTTTTTACCTCTAAACTCCACCTTAAGCAATATGTACTTTCTAAACAATTAATGCTTGTTTACGATGAGTACACTTGAAGGAAACAAGTAACAATGCTGATAATGACATACATGGCTTTGTTCAAAAGACTGCCTTACCTTACAAATTTACTATTATACCATCAAAAAATAGCCTACCTCTAATAGCGGCAACCTTGTTGGGATCAAGTGCTCTGCGTCCTCTTGCACCAGCCCCCATTGTGCTGCATAGCAAAACCTCCTTTGTAAACAGCATTCGGACCAAATAGCGTGCCGCATATTTTGGTTTGTTCTTCTGCCGTGCCTTCATCAAATAGCTTCCAAACAACTGGACGTCTCTCTTAGGATCACCAACAAATTCTTTGAACGAAATTAAGTAAAACAGATTCATATACAGAAGCAGCTGTTGCATGGATGTCAGTACGTAATATTTTTCAATATAACAATAGGTTTTACTAAATAATCAACAATTATTCTTCATGCAACTGACATCACACAAAGCAAGAGCCCCAATAGTGCAAACTTTCTTTTGTAATATTTGTTTTTATGCTATCCTTATATGGAGGAGTAATGATCAAGAAGGACTGGGAAAAAAAGTCCTCTACCTGACCACCAACACCACCACAGATTCTTGCATTTGCAGAGACTTTACAAAGAGGAATTCTACCTGGTACCCAGAGAAACAAACTCTTGGATGGAAAGAGTAGGAGTCTACGAAGATGCCAATAATGGACCCCTGCAACAGAATGGATAAAACTAGGATGTTAACATTTCGGAGGGCGCTGCTGATGACAAAGTACCCCAAAACAGTGAGGGCCTCAGGAGGGTGGTATTAAAGGCCCAATAATCATTTTCTTAAAGGGGAAATTAGTCGCAAATCCTATGAGTATAAGTCTGCAGCACTTAGACAACATTTCTCCATAGATGGTTCTCTGGGGCCTGCAGAGTATGATCTCTCGGATGTGACAGATGAGCATTTGCTCCAGAAAAAAATATCCAGGTGCATAGGGTCCTGTTCTAACCTGTGACAAACTGCTGGGTGATGAACGACTTCTTTGAGGTGATCTGCTTGGTAGCTGCAAAGAGCATTTGCCCTAGGATGCGCCTCACTACCACTGTGTGCCTCGACGTTGAATGGCATTGCAACCAAGAGTTCAGTTTTAAAATGAAATGCTCAAAAGCCAGAGGTTTTGAGAAGGAAAAAACTAGTGATAGCAAATGCTTTGTTTGACCAACACCTTGTCACCACTCAAGGGTACCTCACTATCAAGTAGGAGCCTGATCTGGGGGACTCAGTAGCCATATAAGGCAGTAAAGTAAGGGATTTTAGTTAGAAATCCAGAACAGCCAGGTGACAGATTTGCACACAGGCAAGGGCGCTCAGCCAATCAGGTGTCTGGAAAAGTGGGCCGAAATACAAAATCCCTGTCCGCTGTCCCAGTCAACAAGGCCCTTCCCGGGTGGGGCTTTTTTTTAAACCTTTTTTTCATTGCGTGGAGGCAACAGGGAGTTTCTACCTGTTGCCTCCCCAACCCTTCCACTTACCTGCGGGACCGGGGCATTGCGCTACGGTCCCAGAGCTTCTCCAGTCTGGCCACCATAGACATGTAAAAGGTACTTAGTCCCTTTTCCATATGGTGGGCTTCTTTTTTTTCCATCGGGAGATCGGCTGCGCTAGCAGCGCAGATCTCCTGATGAAAAAATGGTGAAAGCCATTCGCACCCAGGGTGTACCAGAGGGATGCAAATGGCTTTCATACCCTGCTAGGATGGCAGACCTGGTCTTTAACGGTCCACAGACCGAGCCATAAGATTGCATATCTTCCCCATAGCTCAGCGAAAACACGCTCCTTTTTTAAATTTTTTTCTTACAAGGTCTGCACCTGGACTGCATAAATAATATTTCTATATTAGACCGGGGTATCCTTTTACACTTTACTACACAATCTTGTAAGGAATTTTGCTGGAATTTTGCTAAAACACAAAAACTTGGCAGTGCCATGACTGAATGAAGACATTTATAATGTACACAAATAAAAGATGAGGTACTCTGGACACAATTAATCAGATGGTCTATTGAAACACAAATTCCAATGGTTAGGATCTAAAACAGTGAGAACTTCGAATCTAAAAATGATGGGAATTGCAATTTTTGGGATCCCCTTTAATGAAATGGCAACCATCTTTGGATAATCTACAAAAAAAGTTTCTACCATAATCTTAAATAACAATTTTATTCCAACTATATAAAAGAGGTACCAATCAAATATTCTCAAAGGACCAAACACAGGCACATTTATACAATTTAGACTTCATACTTTACTTACAAAAACACATATACATAATATATCAAGAAAGTGCAGTGATAGTGCAAAGACAACACAAAAAGATGTAAATATGCACTCAATACATCCCAACATTTAATTCTAGAAAATGATTAGTTAATAGAGAATTCTTCATGCAGACAGAATCAATTTCTGATAATTTACGGGCAACCTAGTATCAAAGTTATATTCCACTTTGTTACTTTAGACCCGGTTATATTTAGAGTGCCATTGTAATGTGTCATGTATTCCAGTAGGTCTACAGTAATACAAACATTCCTGTTACTTTAGGTGTTTTTTTAACATAACGTTTCGGCTCTATCCAATTTGGATCGCCTTCTTTGGGACCTTACAAATACAATCTTTATCTCCAAACAAAGCTATTTGATCTTCAGTGATCGGGTTATTTCTTTTTTTCTTTTTGTCTTTGGAATAATTAGAGCCCCCCCTCTATAGAGAGAAACGACCATTAATCAAATTGTCCAAAATATTATTTTTAAGAAGACATTTTATATCAATGAGGTCTTGCTCTGTAAAGAGTACAACCTACTCACCCTAAATAAAGTATGTAGACATTTATTTTTCAGAGATACATTCTTATTAAGTCCACTAATTCGCAATATACAAGGCTCGCATAAAATCTAGCTAGGAGGAGAAGCTTGTCCTTTTCAGGCAGAAGAGGTCAAAGAGGACAAATAACCAGCCACAGAGACGAAGATTTTCAAACCTAGGCACTCCAGAAATGTTTCAAACCTGACAAAAAGCATATACGTGCAGATAGGCGTCCTTCGGATCCAAGGAGCACATCCAGTCTCCCTTGCATAATGTTTCCGCAATAAAAGCTGGCGTCACTATCTTGAACCTCTGGAGAGGTAAGGAGAGTTTGAGGGTGAGGGTGGAAAGGTCCAGAACAACTCTCAGGCCTGCCAGGTTCTTTTGCTTCCTGGGGTAGAAGCCCGATCCTCGCTGGGAGGCTGGAACTTCCCTCCACGGCCTGGCTCAGGACGAGGATACTACTGACAGGATCCAGGGGTCCGCAAAGTTCTGTCGCCAAAAGTGTGTGTGAAGAGCAAGCCTGCCCCCCACTGGCAACATGTGGACCCGAGTGGGTCTGTCAGGACTTCTTGCCCTCGGAGGCAGAGGCGGAGGAGGGGGACTGGAAAAAGCCCTTATCCCACTCCCCCTTGTTGATGCTTGCGCCGACTAGGGGTCGGCGAGTGTTCCGGCTGTCTAGACCTCCGTTCTTGGAAGCCGCGGAAGCCTCCAGAGGAGCGACCCTTATCCGAGCGTTGCTGAGACTGGGAGTACGCTTTGGACGTGGGCTTTGTCAGAATGGATAAAGACTTAGCCATATGAGAGCTATTCTTCTTGTCCAGCTATTCATCTGTGCTGAAGTGAAAGAGGTCACTGCCTTCGAACGGCAGGTCTAGAACGCGTTCCTGGACATCCGGGTTGAACGTGGTTGCCCGGAGCCAGGCCATCCTTCTTATGTCCGTGGCAATACAGATGGCACGTCCAGAGGTATCAATGTGTGCTAGAGTGGACTCCATGATATCCTGAGCCACGAGCTTGGCTTCGGCTAGCCCGGCTTTGAAACGTGATTGGCTGCGGGTGGGTAGTTCCAGGAGGAAGTCGGCAATTTCCCACCATAACCTCTGGTTAGAGGCTACCAGCATGGAGTCTGCGTTGGCCTGTCGCAGGTGCAAGGAAGCATTGGAATACAGCTTCTTACTGTATGTCTCCAAGGTTTTCTCTTCCTTGCCTAACAGCGCCGTCGATGACGAAGACGAGGACTGAGGCTTGGAGTACAGCGATGCCGCAGCGATCACTGAGGGGTGTGGCTGAGGATGGGAGGAGAGCAAGAGTGTATCCCCCTCCATCTGCCTGTACTTCGAGTCCAGGCGGCGGTTGACTGGCTGGACAGAGTGGGGTTTGAGCCAACCCTTCTTGGCGAGGGACACCATGTCGGTGTGTAGCGGAATTCCCGTCCTGGCAGATGGTCGCCTCGTGAGGACATTCGGCGAGGATGCCCTCTGCCGGCTGTTCTACCTGGGGCTGGGGGAGGACCAGGTATTCTGCCAGGCCCGAGATACATTTGTGGAAGGCCCTGGCTGATGATGGCGTGTCAGGATCCTCCTCCTCATCAGTATCCTGAGGGCCTGGGGGATCCTGTGGAGGAGGAGGAGGAGGAGGAGTATCCGGAGCCGGAGGCTGGGGCACAGGTACTGCCGGCGGAGGCTGAGGAAGAGGCTGGTATGGAACTGCCTGTGGAGTAGGCTGAGGAGCCGGAGGAGGCGGCTGCGCCGGGGCCAGAGGCGTCCTTGAAGATAGCCCCCATATCTGGAGACTTCATGAGGCCGAGGAACCTCTCAAAGATCCGGTCCTCGCTGGCCGAAGAGGAGGAGGAGGAGGGCACTGACAGGTTAGCTAAAGGCAGCTGAGGCCGCTGCCGACCCTGAACATACAGACACAAGGGAAAACATCCTTGCGCATAAGAAGGGTAGGCCGTAGGCCACGTACCTGGTTGATGCCAGTCCCACCTAGATACTCGTTCTTCGCCGAAGTCCTGCAGAGGCGAATGGGTGTCCACGGCAGCCATTTTGTTGAGCTGCCTACCACGTGGCTCCGAAGTGTTGCTCGGCTCGTTGATGCGAGCCTCTGCCAAGTCACTTATGTGATCGGCATGCGACTTGCCCCGCTCCTCAGGCCCGGGCCCGGCAGGTATATCCACCTCGACCTGGTGGTCATTAGAACTGCGTTCAGGCGCCCACTCAGATGTGCTGCCGGTAACAGGGCATAGCCCCTCAGCCATGATGCCGGTACAAGGGTGGAGCCCCTCGGGCTCAAGCCCGGTAATAGAACCTAGCAGCCCCTCAACCTTGGCACCGGGAGGATCCGAGGACCCCTCAGCCCGAAGGCCGGTAGCTGTGACAGCCTTGGTGCGTGTGTTGGTATAAGGACCAGACCGGTCCCTCCCGCGTAGGAGAGTCCCTGGGAAGGAGTCTCCCTTGCGAGGCATGGATGAAAATATGGGCCCTATCTCAGGCCTGGATCGATGTTTCACAAAACCCTTGAGATCCTCATAAGGAGACTGCTGAAGGAGCACCATCCACCTGGCTAGTCTGTTCTTCAGTGCTTTAGAGGACAGAGAGCTGCAACCCGAACAGGCTTGCTAACTGTGGTCTGGGCCAAGGCAACGTAGACAGAGGGCATGGGGGGTCTGAAGTTGGGAAGGGCGTGTTGCAGGATGGGCACCTGCTGAACCCTGTCGAAGTCGACATGCGCCGGGGAGGAGCTGTGGCGTGTGAGGACCGAGTACCTATTGAAAAAGGACAAAAGAATAAATAGAGGAAGAATCTGCGTGTGGAATGACATGGCCGAAGCCAAACCCAGGAGCGCTGCTGAATTCGTCCCGTTCCTGTCGACACAGAAAAGCGGACTGAGGTGTGGCGCCGGAGGGCGGAGTCAGGGGTGAGCATGCTCCCAGGGCCGCGCCTCCACACACCTCTAACTTTAGGTGAAAAAGGTTCCGTCTCCCGCCCTCGCAAGGGACGCCCATGCAGCATGGAGGAAAGGGGACGGGACGTAAGAGTACCAAGAGAAAATGGCACAAGATTTTCTCCAAATAAACTAAAATTATAAGACCTTGAACAGTGAACCTACTAAACAGATTCAGGTATTAATACCTGACATCATGTCCTTTGCCTTAAACAGACAATGGATGAATAAAAATGTATTTGGTTTGCCTCAATGTTGAAAATCCGAGAACACCAATCTTCTCTGCCATGCCCAAAATTCCTAATAATCTTGAGAAACCTCGGGAAGACCAACAGTGGCAGGTTGTGTTTCGATTTTAGAACCAGTTAGGTAGAATTTTCATCTTGTGTGTCATTCTCCCCACTTGGTGTGTCCCCCAGAGTTTTGTGCTGGACTATTGGGTTTTTGTTTCACTCTCCTGAGTGAGTGGAAACCCTTTTTCCCTAATTTTTTTCTGTGACTCTCGGAATCCTTTTCGGTCATCGTAGATGGAGTCTTCTTCCCTCCATCTTTTTGTGGCATCTATTTTTTACTATTGCAGCATGCAGCACCTTTTGTGCAGTGTTGCTGGAAGCTTCTTGAGCTTCCCTCTTTGGTTTTCTCTTACATTCCTGTGATAACATACCAGAGTAGGGGGATATTTTATATCCTACCTATGGTTTTCTTTTGTGAGATCACCACACCCCAACTTATGTGGAGATCTGCGAGGACACATTGTATCCCGTTTCTCAATTCTCCAGTCATTTTTTTGTTACACTGGTAAGTCTGAGTGGCTGGTGGCACTGGATATTTTCTACTGACTTTTGTGAATTTTACACACAGGCTGCTGTCGCAGCTGCAGTAAGACACACATGGGTTACCAATGACCTAAAACGGTGCCTGCCTTCTTTTTTCACCAACTCACAATGGCTTGCCCTTTCCTGAACCTTCCTCTGCTAACCTGGATGGGGAAGTCCTGCTCACACCTTGTCTTCAATGGGCTCCCATTGAGGAGCCGCCCAGAGGTGACAGTGTGTCTGGGAGGACAGGAAGCTGGGTGAACACCAAAACTTTGGAGGTCTTTGTCCTCCAATATGTCTGCTTAGATCCAGTTCTGATCTGACTGGATGCCTGTTTGAATGTTGCATGCATGCTGATTGGCTGGGTTCCTGCATAAAAGGAGAGGGTCTTGATGCTGAAGCCAGAGCCGACCAATGGAAGATGCATTCCAAAGAAGAAAGAAGAGGGCATCTGCAGCTACCTCCAATGACTGCCAAAGCCGACTGAGTGACCAATGCTGCTCCAACCCTCTCTTCTGTGCAACGGGAAACAGCCAGACCAGACAACTTCCTCCCTTAGACTGGTGGGCCTAACCAGTCTTGGGACCAGCTACAGCTTGAACCACCTAACAAAGTTCTGTGACCTTCCAGGCATGTAATACCCAAATACCCTAGGACCTCCTGCACTGCTGTGGTGCATCGTCTCATCCAGCGTGGTTCCGGCTGCAAACTGGTGCGCATCTGTCTGGGCCTAAGGAGACTCCACCCTGATCATAGAAGTCCCCTCAGAAGAGTTGAGGACTGACAAAAGGAAGAACGTCTGCTGGGTGACAACTGTCGCTGCTACAAAGCTTGTGTCTAGCCTCCACAACCAAGTGCCGCGAATCATCTGCTGGGCATCCCTGTGACGGAGTCTGACCATCTGCTCCTGCCAAAATTCCTCCTCCAGTCACCAAAGGCAGAGTCTCGAACTGGACAATAGAACAATGGTTCCACCGTAATAAAGAGTACGTTTATTTATTTTATATTTTTAAAGCGCTCACACAGCTCGCGGGCATCGAGGCGCTGTTACAGGAATTGTTTTTGTTTATTTAGTTGCGTAAGTGTTTTTGTCTTAGTTGCATATTTATAACACGCTTAAACACCAAGAGGTTTCTAAGCGCGGACCCGGGGATCGAACCTGTGTTGCTTCGTGTTGACTTGCTTCCAAGGCGTGCACGTTGCCGCTGAGCTATCCTCCCGGGAGTTCTTAAAGAATCTCAAAAATAGCTTTTAATTTATAGTTAATTCACTGAGATTTCTGATGTATTTCAAATCAAGATTCAAGAAGCCTACAAGAAAATATATGTAGGATTTATTCAATAAGTTACAAAAAGAAAAAAACATATAAACAGTATATGTGCAAATTGATACTCACAATGAAAAAGAAAAAACATTATGACATAATACAGCCAAATCACACTTAAGCAAGTAAATAATATCCAAAAATGAATAAAGTTAGGGAGAGAAAAAAGTGTGAAGAAAACATTTGTTAAAGAAAAAAAAGGGAATTTTAAAAGAAAGAGTATAGGGACAGGAAAGAGTATATTCTTTCTATTTCTAAACTCGTAATTTTTAAGGTTGATTGTCCTTCTTCACTCTTTGTTCATAATTCTCTTGGCAGGTCTGCCTACGTGCAGGTGTCCAATTGGACATCTACCACACGTTTTGGCAACAGTGCCTCCTGCCAGGCAATGATTTCAAAGGATGCCTTCCTCAGGGCAAGTTGTCCCCAATCAATGGGACACGGTCTGTAGGGAACTGGCCAAGTAGGACCCTAGAGGAGCAAAAAACTGCCAATCAGGAAGGTAAACTGCTGACAACCCACAGGTGGAGAATCCACGTCGATGCCTTCGGTTCAGGTGCAGCAAGTTTAGAATGGTCAAGAAAAATGGAAAAAGTTCAGTCCTGCGATTTGTAAAGTTTGACAATCGCCATGAAGCTCAGGCAAATGATGTTTCAAACACAGAGGAGAGACATCTTAGCGTGAAAGAGGTCCAGCATGGACTGGGGACTGTTCAGCGTTGAACTATTTCTCAGCAGTATTTGTGTGTGTCCTTGCTCCTCGGCCGCCGGGCATGCACTGGGCTGCAGCTTGGCCGTAAGAGCAACAGCCTGATTGGTTGAAAAGTGCAAGCCTCTAGCTGCGCATTAACTAATCAGTTATGGAGGGGCGCTTGTGATTGGTGGATAGAAAGGGAGCAGGAAGTAAATGAAAATGCTTGCAGAATGTTACTAGTGAGCTAGAGACTCGAACTGGAGCTGCAGTCTTGTTCTCGTGGGGTCCTGCTGGTGACATCATTGTTGTTCATCATAGGAGCTAGTGCCTGACTCTTCGGTACTTACCTGGGTAGTTGTGTTGCTGTTCACTCCATCTGAGCTTCCCAAGTCACATTGGTGTGGACGACCCAACTGTGTTCTCCCGGGTCTAAGGACATCTGTCCTGGAGGCTGAAATCCTTCAGGTGGTGTGAGGAACCTGAGGGCTTCCTCACTTTTCCCCCTGCATTCTCCTCTCAGGTGGCCAGGGAAAGACCATCACTCTTGGATCCCGGCCCTGGGGTGGATATGCAAGGGAGGATGACCTCCTTAGGTGAGACATGGTATCCCCCATTCCCCTTTCAAAATGAAACTTCCGTCCCAACAGCATTTGTAGGTTAATGTCAGCCTTTTCCCTTTTCTCCCCTACTAAATGTCCCCCCAGAAATATCATGTGTACACTGGGACGAGGAAGAGACTAACTAGGAGGACACATCCTCATTTGTTTTATGTAAACCTCCCCAAATACCACTCTGGTACTGAGACGAAGAAGGCGGCTTTGGAGGAGTTCAGATGGAAAAGCCAGGCATCTCCTGTTAACTATGGTCAGGCAATTGGACTAAATGACCTCCACCTGTGGCCACTTAGCAAGCCTAACCGATATAAAAATGCAGGCTGTCCATGAGCGAGGAAGAGAAGAAACAGCAGGCTGGAGTGTGGAGCCGGCTGGATCTGGAGCGAGGCAAACCTGAGAGACAGGAGCAGGAGACACGGGTGCTGGAAGCCGTGTCAAGCAGGTACAAGGGACACCTGGGCCGGCCTAGAGAAGGTCTGGAAGGACTGCACACCCTAGGTGTTGGACGCAAGCAGTAGGAGCTGTGGGAGCACCGAAGCACTCCAGTTGCTGGGGACCTCCCGGAGAGCGAGATGTGCTCTCTCTAATCTCCGCAAGGGAAGAGTGGAGTCAGTGGAAGCTGAATGCAGAGTGAACAAGGAAACAAAGCCAACGGGAGCTGCTACATGATGCCGCCGAGTATAAATAGGAAACACTCATACCAGGGCGCTCCGGGAACCCGAAGCAAGCATTTCTTGAATATCCAACAAATTGGAAGTTGTCATAAGCACTTTTGAATGATGAAACAAGTGCCTTTAAATCTCAAATGAACTGAACCTAGTTGCAAGGCTGAAGCAGATTAATTTTGAATACCGAACAAATTGAAAGACTTAATAAGGTTTTATGAATGCCGTACATAACCAAATCAAGTTATGAATCTTTCTGAGTGTAATGAAGCATTTCTGAAGGCCGCATAGAGCTAAAGCAAGTAATGATCATGACTGAATTGAATGAAAGCAAGGTGGTTAGAGTGGCAACTACCATAGAAATTAACTTGTTGAAATATAAGTGTTGGAAAAGATAATAGAATCCCAAGAAAGGGATGAGAAGAGAAACAAGTATTGACACAAGCAAAGTGTTAAATGAACTGCAGGTTACGAAGAAACCTGTATGGGCCAAGGGAGTACAGAAAATGTGACAAAGTGAATGGTGGGCAAACTAGCCACGGCAAAGTCTTGGAAGAGTATATCTTCACTATCAAGGGAAAGCAGTGGACAATTGCAGATGAGCAAGGGTATCTGTTGCGTGATCTGTGATGGGTGGACCGTGTGGTCCAACAGCTGAGCCTAGACCAAGTGGCCCTTTTGGAGAAAGTCAATGAAAGTAACTAAGATTTTGAAAAATCAAGAGACAGAACTATTTTGGTGAACCAGTAAAGAGTACTGATGAGAAGAGAGTTGGGAAGTGTCCCATGGAATTGTGTTGTTTTTGAAAGCTGGAAGATTTAAACTCGTTTGAAAGCTTGAAGATGCGAACCATGGGAACCCTGATACTTTGTGAACTGTGTTGAATTTTAGAAAGGGAAGCTGAATACAAGCCACGAGCTGTTAGAACTCAGAACTTTGTTTTGAACAATATTCATGTTTAGGATGACATCCTTACACATTGTATTAATTTAATTGTGAGGGCAATATAGGTTTTGGACACAGACTGACTTTTGATTTGGGCTTCCTCTCGCAGACTAGCCTTCGTTTTCTTTAGGTAGGGAAATCTAGGCCTTACTCCATCCAGACATTTAAGCTAAAATAAAGTTTGTTACGAAGACTTGAATCTGTTGTCGGAGTCATGATTCCTTCACAGTGGTCGATCTATCCCCCCTGAAGCCTTTGAATCCAATTCCATTACTTACTTGCTACGAAAATGCTTCTTCTGATATTTGACAAGTTTGAGAGTGTCTGCGGTCCTATGTTCTGCCGTCCAAGAGTCACTCATCCCCCATTGTCCCCATCTGACTTTTAAGACACTCATTCCCCAGATAGGGATGGACTCCTAAGGATAAGGTTTTTCTAAAGTTGCCTACTTACCAGTATTGCTAATTCAGTAAATGTTGGGTGATGAATGATTTTCTAACCTGAAGCTGCATACTTACCTGTTTATCATCTAAAATGTCTACTATTGAACTGAGTATTGCAACAGAAAATATCTAATGTAATTGCCTACCTGTGTGATCTATTTTTACTTACATGAACTGTAGTTATTTTAACATTGTCCTAGTAAATATAATAAATAACCAATATTTTTGTATAACTACATTGTGTACGTGTTTCCTTGACTATATGTGTGCTCAAAGGTCTTTGTACTCAACTAAAGACCTTCTCCCTCCTAGACTTAGCCTGGCTGCTCAACCATAGCTACCAAACCTGTTTAGTAGTTCAGGCCAAACATAAGAGTTGGAGCCCTGTACTCCTAAAAGTGAGTCTTCTACAGTCCTATCATAGGTGGAATTTAGTAAATCTCCCTAACAGAACCCATCTGTATATATGTTGATTATTTTCTAAAACTGATTAGTTAGAACACTAGCACCTATTTAAAAGGCAGCACATCTGTGATAAACATCTTTGAAAATATGGTATTTAACAAACAGGAGGATCTCCCGGGCACAATGTATATCAAACCGTTCTATACCAGTATTCCGTAAGGGGAAGTGATTGAAGGGATTAGAGACACCTTGTCTGCAGCAGATCAAACAAATAATATACCAAATGAGTTAATCACTGAACCGATGAAGCTGGGATTAAAAAAAAAAATGTTTTGGAATTCAATGATGCGTACTATCTTCAAGTGAGTGGTACTGCCATTGGAGAAGGTTTTGGTGCTAGTCTGGCCACACTTTTCATGGCTAACTTTGAAGAAAAATGTATTTTTCCCAACATAATCACTATTGTGAAAAGATTAAGATATGGAAACGGTATACTGATGACTTGATTATGATCTGGCAAGGCGAAGAACATGAATTAAAATTGTTTGGTGATTGGATCAATCTGTGTAATGGCAATATACAGTTCACGAAGGATTTTAGCAAAGTAAAGATACATTTCCTGGATCTAGAAATTAAAGTTGTGGTCAACCATGTAATACATTTTTTGTTCAGAATACCAACCAACTGAAACACTCTTTTGTGTTACCATAGTTTCATCCACAGAATCAAAGAGATAACCTACCAAATGGGCAGTATTTAAGATTACGTAAAAAATGCACCAGAATTGAGGATTATCAGGTCCACGCAGAGATATCTGACATGAGACATAAATGTAGGGGATACCCTAACAAGATTCTTAAACACTAAGAAGAGAACATTTTATACTTCAAGAGAAGCCCTACTTACTAAGAAAGAATATAGCCCAGAGAAGAAAGCATTAACAGCTTTTCAACTTTTTGAGCTACACACAAGACATTAAAAGGATTGTAAAATATACAGGTCTTTTGTCCAAAAAAATGTCCAGAGATAAAGTTACCTCTATTTGCATTAGAACAATTTTGAAATATCAAAAAACAATTGGTACACTCAAGACACTCAATTGTGCAAAAAAAAAGCAAACATTTTGGAAGTTATGTCCATGAATGGGTCACTTTCCATGTGGAACGTGCTCTGTATGTCACTTTACAGGCAAGGCTAACACTTTTAAAGCAAAACAACTACACTGGGAATTGAGAAATATGACCAATTGTAAATCCACGAAAGTTGCATACTGCATAAAATATCTCTATTTATTAGAGAGACACATTCATTTGGAACAATTAGAGTGGGGCTCTAATTATTCCAAAGGAAAAATAAATAAAATCGCCCATCAATGAAGATTAAATAGCTTTGTTTCTTGATAAATAATTGTATTTGTAAGATCCCTAAGAAGGCGATCCAAATTAGATAGCTGTCATGAGGGGGCAGGTTTCGCTGGTCTTTGTGCATAAATGGAGGCAGGCTGGATATTAGCCTTGCAGTTTCACTTTGCCTGCACCGGTCTTCCACGTCTCCCAGCTGGTCATGCCTGATCGCTTTGGGAGGGGGTCTTTATGTCATCTGCCTCCTGTTTCCACTGCCTCTGGTCCGGAGTACGAGGTCCCTGGGATTTGTCACTCCCATTTCCATTGGGGTTCCTTGCAGTACTTAGTCGATTGGAAGGGCTACTCTCCTGCTGATCGTTCGTGGAAGCCGGCCTCGGCTGTTCATGCCCCCAGGCTGGTGCATAGATTTCACCTCTTTCACCCCAGGAAGCTGGGGGGTTCTCCCCTTCGGGGGGGGGGGGGGCATACTGTCATGAGGGGCAGGTTTTGCTTGTCTCTGTGGCATAGGTGTATATATATTGAAAGGAAATCCCAAGATGGCTCCCGCACTGGAAGGACAGAGGCTCTACATTACAACTGCAGCCTTGCAGTTTCACTTTGCTTGCAGCTGTCTTCCACGTTCTTCTGGGTAGGAACGGTACGAAGCATTTCCATAGTAACCGCTCAGACTCTCTCTCAGTATTTACATAGTTACATGTCTTGCTTCCGTAGACACTCAGGATTCTGTGTGTACATTGCGACACAATAGGACAGATTCTGCTATCAGCGTCTGCTCACCTCAGCGCTGATCTGGAAGGACAGAGATTCCGCCACAGTACGGCCATTCTTGCTATCGAGCTTTGTTACTCAAGCAACAAGTAGGCAGGTTTTTCTCCTTTGTTACCTCGTTTCACTTCGCTTCAGGGCTAAACACTATTCTCTCGATCCTGCAGGCACACAAAACTATCAGTCCTCAATACTGCCAGACAGCACGTTATTCCTAGCCAGCAAATCAATACGGACTGGGTATGCACAAGATCCATCAATAACTTTCTTACATACTGTGTCATCACTCTTTCTCAGCTCTCTGATAATAACCTCTATTAACCTATCATTCTCTGTAGCACTCCATTGCTTTGCTGCTCCAACTCTAAAGAACCATCGCCTCTATTATCCTCCTGTACCTCAGCCTTTCACAGAAGGAATCCAGAACATCCTGAGAAGACACACAGGGGTTTCTTCCCCAGGGGGTTTCCCTGGAAATCCTGTTCCTTGTGCATCCATATCAGGAGCAGAGTGACCAGGTGGATTCTCATAGCCTCCGATTCCTTCCTCTGGTTCAGATCGGTGGAATTATATGGTGACAGCCCAATTGCATGTTTAAATCTGATATTGCATACAATAGTGCTGAAATGCAACGTACAAAAAAAACACCTAAAGTAACAGGAATGTTTGTATTAATTTTTACATACTGGAATCCAAGACACATTGGAATCCATTAAAAATGTAATAGCTAAAAATTATGGAACACTAAATGTAACAAGGTCTAAACTAACAGAGTGGAATAAACCATGATACTAAATTGCCTGTGAATTATCCAAAAATAAGGGTTCAATAACAACTAATCAATTTCTAGAATTAAATGTTGGGATGTATCGATTGCATATTTTCAGATTTCTGAATTATCTTTGCACTATCACAGCACTTTCTTGATTTATTATGTATATGTTAGTAAAGTATGACATCTAAAATTGTATAAATGTGTCTGTGTTTGGTCCTATCAAAATATTTGATTGGTACCCATTTATATTTTTGGAATAAAAATGTTTTAAGATTTTGGTAGGAACACCTTTTTGTATATTATGTTGTAGTCCTCAATTCCTAGCTGAGCCCCGTCAGTAAAAAACGTCTTTAGATGACAGTTTGAAAGAAGTATTAAGCTAGAGTTGGTAGGTGAATGGGCAACAACACACAAGTAATTTTGATGATCAAGTAGGCCGTGATGAGGGATCAAGCATCTGAAGGCAAGGCACAATGATTTAAACTCAACTAGATTGGCTACACTCAAACAATGTAAAGATATTCTTGCTTCGGAAATGTGATCTTTTTTACGCAGAACACAGACCAGGCAAACTGCCATACTGTTAGCTCTTTGAAGCTTACAAATCAGCTGGGAGGGAAGATGTTAATTACAAGTGTTTCCATTTCCATCAATATCCAATTTAACAGATGCTCCCACATTCAAACCCTTGTGTTAAACTAAAACAAAGGAGTCTGTTTTTTTATACCATCTTAAATTGGTAGAAGCAGCTGCTAATCATAGAATGTAGCTGTAGATTTAAAGACATCTGGTCATCCAAAACTTTTCACTAAGTACTTAGTACTTACAGTACTTAGAAAGTGCATAAGGAGCAGAAGAACAGAAATAGCTTCAAGTTCTTTCAGAAATGTTGTCCAGAAAGGTATAAGCTATCTTTTGGAGCTATTAAGTTGGAGATAATGGTCAATTATTCAGGTTAGTTTGGTGCCCCAACTATTTTGAATGGCCCAGAGTTCCCCCTCAGACCCTGAAACCTTTAACAAATGTGTGTATTGTCAGCCGAAGATTATATAGAAGCAATCAAACATGGAAAAATCACAAGCCCTCCAGATATTAAAGAGGAGAACCAGGGGATGATAAAGAAAACAGGCAATAGAAGAGTGAGGGTGCAGCCTTTGGATTAGAGCCCAAAGAAGCCCCCAAGGAGGCAGACATCTTGCAAGGCGCCACAAGAGATTAATCCAGATTCTCCATCAAGAATGTGGACATTTGTACTTAATGCCCTTGCTCCAATTGATCTATAATTGTGATTCTTTAAATATCTTTTAAGGTGCAAGATATTTTTATCTAGACTGGTTATGCTTACAGTAGGGCGCAACATTTGCACTCGCAGCTAGCAACTGGATATTCATAATTGACTCCTGGCGAATAATAAAAAATGGTGTGCTGTGCGTATGTGTAGATTTGAGGTGGCGAGTGACTTTTTATGGCTGGTTAGTAGCTTACAAAGCTTGTAGCCCTGCTTATAGGTTTCATGTATTAGATAATGGGAAAATGATATAGGAGTGAATATCAAATGTGTTCACCTACTGAGCCATTCAGGATCGCAGTATGAATATTACGTGTTATACCAGCTTACAGAATGTATACTACATATTTGCAGAGATTTTCAAAAGAATATAAGAAGGTAATGATAGATATTTGAGTTTCCAGCATGGCTGCACGCCCATATTTCACTCAAAAGCAAAGTTTAGGTGGGTTAATAAAACAAGTACATAATTGGATTTTTAAAAAAAACATTCAATGAAAATATCTTTATATTAAACAATGCTACTAGCACAAGCCCTTGTTGGGCGAACAAATTGTGTTCTAACTTATGTTCTCGTAGGAATTCATGGTAAATTAATCCATATGCATGTCCTTTGGTTCTAATTCAGGTACATATACTTCAGCCGCTGATGGGGAAAGTATGTCTGATACATGATAACCTGAGGCCACAATTCATTTTTCACACTGAGATGTGAGCCGTCAACAGATGTGATACTCATATTGGACCCATTAGCAAATAACAACTGCATTAAAATGTATAGCCTTATATCACAACAACATTAATCATTTAATGAAAAGAGCCAGGGTTTTACAGCATCTTAACTCTCGGCACCCTGATGCGGTTCTTCTTCAGGTGACGCACCTCACCCCTGAAGAGGCAAAAGAATTAAAATGACAATGGGTCAGAAGGGTATATCATTATTCCTTATCTAATGGTAAATAATGTGTCGATATTTTGAAACATAGGTGTCTACACTACAAAATTTCGAAAAAAGGCCAGGTGCATAGGGAAGATGAATCATGTTAAGGCTGCATATGGGAAAGGATACAAGTGTTTTAGGTTTCACCTACACTCCCAATACGGAAAAAATCATCTCTTTTCTTCAATATGAAGAGAGCCCCATCTGAAATCTACCAGACACGGATGATGACATGGGAAAATTCGAACATAACGATCAATCCTATTATAGCTAGGTCTGGTCGTTCAGACTCTTCCCATTTAAAAGAAAGAAAGCTTCCATTAATTAATAATAAGGAAAATGGGTTGGTAGAACCATGGAGTTTATTTTAACTGACAGATCGTTATTTCACATACTTAACTGGTACACAAGTACACTCACCAGAATAGATTCTATGGCGAGACAGGAGGCGAGCATTATGCTTTTCTTTCTTTATTACTGCATGTCAGCAATTTCAAATCTTGAACATTTTTAAACTTCTGAACACTTTAACTGGCCAAACATTTTGTTTCCTCTGTATTGAAACCAAAATAGGATTGTCAGTTCAAGAATTTTAAAATGTTCTCTTCCAAACCACAACTCCCATGGGTCTTTGTTTCCCCGTAGGCTTCCACTGTCCCCAGTATCCAATCAGGCTCCGGCCCAAGGTATATATCACCCCCCTCTGTAATCATCTTCCTCTTTCTTTGTTGCTGCAAGTCGAGATAAGTGCCTTTATGTGTATTTAGATATGCATATGCCTTTATATGTATTTGGATTTGGATATGCTTATTTTTTTTTTATAAGAAGTAAGCGCAGCGTACTGGCAATTATAAAATAATAAAGCAGGAGAAGTGCGCAAATTTGTTTACACTGCGCCCGGGTCAAATGGGAGATTTCCCTCCAGAACGCTCGGAGGTAGGGGCCGGAGCCACAGGCGTACGCACCAGTGTTAGGCGACCAGCCCCTTCTTCTCCTCAGCACGACAAGCAGAGGCCGTGAGAGAGGTTTTCCCCTCATACGCAGTGCACAGCGCGCGAGGGGATTAGGAACCCGTGACCACCGTCAAAGGGATTCCCCTCACGGACCACACACGGCGCGCGTAGGTCTTTAGGACCAAGCGGACGCCAGCAGAGGGATTCCCCCACAGGCACGGCACGCGTAGGGCTTTAGGACTCAGTGGTCACCAGCAGGGAATCTCCTCTGACACTACGACGACGCAACGTATCTCACCATAGAGATTTCGTTTGCGCTCGTTTCAAAAGGGGCAACATACTTATCACAGCGGCTTGCGCAAAAGCATTAAAACAAATTTGAAAAAAGAGGAGCGTTGATTACACGCTACATGTGGTGATTAGCCTGTGTTCCCTCTATCAGCTTTCAGCTCAAGAAGTGAAATGGCAAAATACAGAAGCCACACAGCCGGAACACAGTACTTCACCTGAATGGAGTGCTGTAGAGTGGGAAGAACAACCTGCACCAGAAGAGGACCTCTCACTCAGTTTTAAGAGGGTCCTGAGTGATTCACTGTCACAAGCAGTGTCACAGGGCATGATTCCCCTAGCACAGAGGCTAGATCACCTTGAAGCCATACATTATAAACAGAAGGCAGAGGACAAGACACCCAGGAGTAAGAGGGCTTTGAGCCCGGGGGAGGGAACATTAGGAAAACACCCCGAGGTAGGGGTGGAACAGGGCAGTAAAAAGGCTCAGAAGAGAACCACATCTTTGACTCCCCCCTGCACAGCAGAAGAGGTGGACCCAACACCCCAAGAGTCTTCCGACCCGGTGAGCAGGCTTAAGAAAGCCTTTATGAGGAGGGTGGTGGTGCCAGACTCTCGACCCCCTGCCCCAGGGGTGCACAATGAAGGGGATGAGGAGGATCCAGGTTACTCGCCAGACGATGAAGGCGAGGAAGACATTATAATGCCACAGCCAAAACCGGCTACACAGCCTCAAGAAGAGGAGGAAGAGAGCCTACTGGATATGTTTGATCCGGAGGCCATTGCCCATCCTAGATCCTCAGAATGGGTGCGGTCACCAAGGGAGGCCCAATATATGGCACAGCACCTACGAAAGCCGCTGGAAAGAGAAGGGCAAAGATGAAAGCAGAATGCCCCCGACCGCTCCTACCATGGAAAGTCACAGATACCCCGGAGCTAGACCCCAAAATGGTGACATTTGTCACAAAAGCGACCAAAGATATAAGGAAAGGGGTTGACAGAGCCTGGCGAGGGTGCCAAGACAGGGTCATAGACCTGGCTGGCCCACTTGCCAAGATAATGGAACTAGCGGAGAAACCAGTGGACGTAGTAGCCCTGGGTAAATGGGCACAAAGAGCAGTTTGCCTTCTATGCAATGCTAATTGCGCTCTCTCGGCCGAGAGGCGCCGGGGAGTGTTGCTGAAGATCGACAGCAAGTTAAGTGATCTTGCCTCGTACGAGGCGGGAGGAGAAGCAAAAAGGTCTGCTTTTTCGGCGACACGTTCACAAAGGAGATGTCCCAGTTTGTGGGGATGTATTAGGCGCTCGAGAAAGCGCAGAGTTCTATCAGACGAATATTCCCAGGATGTGTTTTTGGTGGGACCGGACGGCAGAGAGGTCGGGCGTCTGGTCGCTTTGGACAATTCAGAAGACCTCAAAATCATAGAACCCCATACTGGAAGAATCGCCAGCAAGACAACTTCTTCCCATCCAGAGCCCACTTCCTTAGGAATCACAGAGGCAGGGGCGCCTACAGACAAGCTAACAAACCACACGCGGAGTGTTCAGACACCTCCTCTCCTTACAATCAGAGGCAGGACGTGCTGGTTTTTGAATGCATGGCGAAAATTGTCAAGCGATGCTTGGGTACTGCAAGCAATAACAGGGATGCAGTTAGAATTCATAGGCTCTCCTGCGCACGCGCGAGAACCTGCAAGGATACATATACAGTTAGAAGAACAACGACAGCTAATTGCAGAACTGCGCAGTTTAGCAGACAAAAAGGCAATAGAGGTAGATCAAACAGAAGAAGAAGGTTTGCTCAGCAACATGTTCTTGGTACACAGAGGAGAGAAAGTAAGGCCAGTTATCAACCTGAAAGGTCTCAACGATTGGGTAGTATATTGCCACTTCAAGATGGAAGGCATACAGCTTCTACGAGACCTGCTCAGAGCAGGAGACTGGTTATTGAGACTGAATCTAAAGGACGCCTACCTTACCATTCCGATCGCAGTAGAGCATCAGATATACCTTCACTTTCGTTGGGGAGCGGAGGTGTGGAGGTTCACATGTCTCCCATTCGGCTTGGCATCAGCTCCTTGGGCTTTTCCCAAGATCAAGCGTCCAGTAGCAGCAGCTAGTCTAGAGAGGGGAATCAGGATGATCCTCTACCTAGACGATATCCTCATTCTAGGACAAGACGCAGCAAGCCTGCAAGAGCAGGCGTCTTGGGTATGTCGACTCATGTCCTCCCTCGGCTTCATAGTGAACGAAGAGAAATCTGACCTAGCACCATCTCAGAGAATGGAGTTCCTGGGCTTCATGGTAGATACCCGGAAAGTCACGCTAGGCTCCCACCAGCAAAAATAAAAGATATAAAGAAGGAGATCCAAGCTACAGCAGCAAAGAAAGTAGTTTCCCTTTACAGCCTAGCCCGGTTAGTGGGATTGCTAGTGGCATCCATACAAGCCATATTTCCTGGGCCCCTACATTACAGGGCACTCCAGAGATTGAAGATACGTCACCTCATAGGAGGTATAGGGTATCACCAACTAGTAACGTTGGATCAGGAGGCCATCCCCGAGAACCATTGGTAGCTACACAACATGGAAGCCTGGAACGGCAAGGCCATCTTTGGAGACACCCCGGACCTTGTGATCGAGTCAGATGCGAGCAGGGCCGGGTGGGGAGCACGGTGCGGTTCCTTAGAAACAGGAAGAAAATGGTCAGAGGAAAAATTGTCACTTCACATAAACTGTTTGGAACTTCTAGCAGGGTCCTACGCAGTGCAAGCTTTTACCAAAGAGCGAGTGAAATGTTGCGTGCTGCTTAAGAAGGACAATATCTCGGTAGTACGATAAACAAACTAGGAGGTACATCTTCCAGGATGTTGGCCGAATTGGCGAAAGATTTCTGGCATTTCTGTCTCGACCACCAGATATCAGTATCAGCAGAGTATTTGCCAGGGCGTCAGAATACGATAGCGGACTGGAATTCGCGCTATTTGGTAGACTCCAGCGACAGGAGACTCCCGGCAGACGTGTTCCAGCAGTTCCAAGAATTATGGGGCCCTCCTGACACAGATCTATTTGCGTCCAGACTGAACGTTCAGGTTCTGAAATTCTCCAGCT
Organism: Ambystoma mexicanum; assembly: GCF_040938575.1. Classification (NCBI taxonomy): domain Eukaryota; kingdom Metazoa; phylum Chordata; class Amphibia; order Caudata; family Ambystomatidae; genus Ambystoma; species Ambystoma mexicanum. The sequence continues at coordinate 735,188,861 of NC_090939.1, read as the reverse complement.
GGAGAATAGACCCAGCGGCAGCAGGGACGGACGCATTTCTGCAGCACTGGAAGGGAGCGGTTCACTACGCCTTTCCCCCGTTCATAATGTTGATGAGAGCCTTAGCGAAAGTCTGCAGAGAACAGGCAGAGCTAGTGATAATAGTCCCGATATGGAAATCACAACCATGGTTTCCAGTAGTGATGGAACTTTCTATGGATTTTCCGAGAGTGATTCCTCACAGAGTAGACATTCTTCAGGGCCCGAACGGGCAGCTGCATCCACTAGTGCTGGGAGGAACACTGAGTTTGATGGCCTGCAGGATTTCGGGCAGAGATGGCAACTCCCAGGCATTTCGCTGCCGAGTGCATCAGAGACTTGTGGGCACCATCAACCATTAGGAGCTATGGTGCAACGTGGAGGCAGTGGAATGCTTTCTGCACAGGAGTTAAATCAGATCCCGTTTCGGCACCTGTAGTGCAAGTGTTAAACTTCCTAGCACAGAAATTTGCGGAAGGAGCAGCCTACAGAACAATTGGTGTGTACAGGTCTGCCATTTCAGCGGCCACATTAAAGTTGAGGACAAGCCATAGGAGAGCATCCTACAATTTTGGGACTATTGAAAGGAATGAAGATGCGTAAACCGCCAGATCCCAGATATTCTGCTTTGTGGGACATGCAAGAAGTCTTTAGATTATTCCTTTCCTGGCCACAGAATAAGGATCTTTCTCGATCCCAGTTACTGGGAAGCTAGCGATGTTGCTTTGCCTCATAGCATGCAGGAGAGTATCAGAGGTGAAGGCTTTAGAAGTAGACAGGGAAGGAGTAGCACCCGAGTTCTACCCGGAAGGAGTAGCATTTAATGTGGCAAACAGAACAAAATAAGGTTCAGCAGTAATATTTTATCCATACTTCCCCAATAACAGCAAGTTATGTGTGGCGCAATGCATTAAAGATTACAAAGTAGTTACAGCTCCGGTTAGACCGAGAGGGGTTACACAGCTTTTGATAGCGTGTAGGAAGCCTTTTCATGCTGTTGCAACAGCTACAATAGCAAGATGGATGCGAGAAGTGATGCATTGGCAGGCATTGATTTATTGCAGTTTGGAGCACATCCAGTAAGAGGCGCGATGGCTTCTAGAGCGTTTTCAGCAGGCGTACCACTGCAGGATATTATGAAAGCGGCAGATTGGTCAAATGAGACTACGTTTAAGACTTTCTATTTCAAGCCTAGATCTCAGATAGCAAATACAGTGATTAACAGCTTTGAACAAGCATAATGCTCGCCTCCTGTCTCGCCATAGAATGAAGATTGTCCGTGCTGAGAGCGCTGGACAGTCTTGATTCTATTAAAGACAAGAAGGTGAGCATTATATCCCACTCAGGGATATATGATATAAAAATGCATATAATGAACACAAACTAGTTTTGCAGTGACAATACATGTGTCAGACTGTGTGAAAACCTGCCCTTATAATCTGTTATCTATTGGTTTCAGGGGAAGACCACAAGCAAACATGAATACAGTTAAGCTAAAGAGCGAGTGTTTTGTTCTACAGTTCCGCCAGAGCATGGGGCTACGAGAAGGAAGTTCCAGTTGATCTTATGGCAAAGTTTCCAGTTGAATTGAGAGTTATATAGACTTTAACACCAAAAAAAGAGGAAGATGATCACAGAGGGGGATGATATATACCTTGGGCCGGAGCCTGATTGGATACTGGGACAGTGGAAGCCTACGGGGAAACAAATACGCATAGGAGTTGTAGTTTGGAGGAGAACATTTTAAAAGACTTGAACTGACAAACCAATTTTGGTTTCAATACAGAGGAAACAAAATGTTTGGCCAGTTAAAGTGTTAAGAAGTTTAAAAATGTTCAAGATTTGAAATTGCTGACATAAAGAAAGAAACGCATAATGCTCGCCTCCTTGTCTTTAATAGAATCAAGACTGTCCAGCGCTCTCAGCATGGGCAATCTTCATTATTTTGTAACATCACAGTCACCACTACCTGGGATTTTGAAATGCGAAATACGGGCTGCCTTTGTTCTGAACCACTCACTACTAGTAGTTAGTCTTGATATGAATATAGCAGGGCCCGCAAAAAAAATTAACCTAGATTATATATGTGAACCACTCTGAAGGAATATTTTGATTTAAACAAAAATGTTAACAAAAATTTGAAATCAGAGACACACACTCTTTGTTAGGGATCTTATTATTTGTGTTGCTTCTGCTAAAAGACAGTTATGGCCTCAAAACAACAGCAAGCCATTAAAACATTGGCGTAGGAATATGTTAAGACACCTACCAAATCATTACTTGAAACACTCACTAAAGATAAATACAATCTTAATGTCATCCGTAAAAATGTGCTAAATGAATGCCATTTTATTTCGAGTAACAGCACTAAGAATAGGGGGAGAAGGGAGGCTGATTACTAACTGTGCAATTACACCAGAAAGAGAATATGACTGGAAAACCTTTAATTAAAAATGTGAACTAGCTCTACACTTTTAATCCCGACAGAAACAATGACTTCTTGACATTTAATAAATTCCTTTATACGTTTGAAAGTCCTCAAGATGTATTCGAAATCTGGCCTTGTGTCTGAACTGCATACATTTAACACCCCTTAGTGTTTTGAACAATGCTTAACGAGGAGCCCCAATCGCTGAAGACTATATCATAAATCCCATAAAAACGTACAAAAGAATAAAGCTGCAGGCTCAGATGGCCTACCAGTGAATTTTATATGATTTTTGAATCAATGATCGCCCCAGTTCTAAAACATCTATTCCAAAACACAATTTCAAAATGTTATTAGACCAGAATTCAACCAAGCAATTATTACTGCAATCCTTAAGGCAAATAAAGATCAAAACCATATGTACCAACTACAGGCCGATATCCCTTATCAACATAGAGATTAAAATAATAGTGAACAATTTAGCAAATAGACTCTGTAGCGCAATCCCAATACTATTTCATGATGCCCAGATCAGTTTTGTACCTAATATTTTCATCTTATCTTTCAAGCAATAATCCCCACGCTGGGGGGACATTACCGAGTCAGGTAATGCCTGGCCCATAGTTACTGGCCCGAGCATAGCGAGTCCATTGGACCGGGGTACTAAAAGCTTCTTTCTTCGTTTGCGAAACGCCTCAGCGTTTCGCAAAGGAAGAAAAAAAAGCAATGCCTATCGTGGAAGGGAAAACAAAGTGTTCTCCCTTTCCATGGCGGCCATTGAAAATAATTTTTAAAAAGTAAACAAACAAAATGCCCACCATGGAAAGGAGAGAAGGGACTATCCCTTCCTCCTTTCCATGGCCACGTGTTGCAGAACGGGAGCAGACGCGCTGAAGACAGAAGTGTACCAAGCGCATCCACACCCAAAAAGGAGCCAAATGAAGATAAGTTTGGGGGGGGGGGGATCTGTGAATGTGTTGGGGGGAAGGGGAAGGAGAGGAGCACATACCTTGTTCTGCGGTAGGGGAAGACAGCGGCCTTACTGCCTGGTAATCCCCCGTTCTGAGCCTCCTCATTGGTTAGGGGGGCTGCCAGCCCCCCCGCCCACCGACGGGTACTAATGAATCATAATAACTTGTTCTATGACAGGAACGAAATGTCAAACAAGCTGCATCCGCTCCGTTTCTAGAGACGGAAAAATCATTTGATATGGTTGAACGGCACTATTTGAAGTTCTTAGGAGATTTAGAATGGGCCACAACTTTATTTCTAAAGTGCAACTACTGCATAATAATCCATCCACCAGTGTCTTTACACTGAGGCATGAAAGGGGTGCCCATTACCCCTTTACTATTTCTACTAGCATTAAAACCCCATATACTCAGGTGCAAATAAGTCAGTCATTGACAAACTCCAGAGATTACAAAATAATGCCCTAAGAGCAGCTTTGAATATCCCACGTAGAGAGCATATCTCCAAACACTGGACTGAGGCCCACTGGCTAAAGATAAAGGACATAATCCTCCTTAAAACTATTTCTCTCACATCCAAATGCCTCAACAATCAAGCACCCCCCTACCTAGCTGAAAGAATCAACTGGAGACCCTCAAACCGACTGACGAGATCTGCCAACACCTTCTTACTTGAAGTCCCGAGATTCAAACTTACCACAGCGGGTGGATCAAGCTTCCCTGTTAGAGCTGCACAATCATGGAATATACTCCCACCTGACCTCAGACGCCCATTACCCTACACTAGATTTAGATGTAACGCTCTCAAATGGCTGCACAACAATGATATGTAATGATATTCACCCTTATCTAGCTGATCATGCTATACATATGTTAAGACGGTATTCTTCTACGCTTACCCATCTTGATCCTATATGTACTGTATCACTTGTATAATTTGTTGCAAGTTACATCTGTTTTGTAATAGCCTGTGTCAGGCACTGTAACTAAGTTTCGAGTCTACTTGTATTGTTGCGTCCAGCTGCCCAAGGGCTTGGAGCGCATTATCAAATAAACAAACAAACAAATAGCAACAGCAATGCTCCAGGATTCACAGGTATTATACTCCCACATGAGAGGTTAAATTAATGTTATATGCTGATGATATTTTGCTTTAGTGAAGGACCCAGACAACTCAATACAGCATATAATTGATTTAATCATGACATTCTTGGCTTTTTCAGGTCGCAAAATAAATTTGGGATATTTTGAAGTCATGGGTGCAATAGATTCTTAATGATTTGGGAGTCAAGGTGAAATCCCAATTGATATTATGTAATGAAACCTCCAGCCTATCTGGAGGAAGACTGAATATACAAATATATAAATATCGACTTGATTATGCCTTCCAGTATAGGGGAAAATTCAATGCACTAAGGTCATAATACTCAAATTAAACTATTTATTGGGAATTTTTGTGATCCACAAAGCCTGCTGTAGAACGACTATTAAAACCGATCTTAATAGATTCATATTGGAAAATACCAACCCCAGACACAGTAGAACCAAAACTACAAACACATAAAATGGCTGGGTGTTTACAGTCACTGAATCTAGATTGAAATTTTCTAGCAACTCAATTAGATTAGATACTTCAAATCACTTATCCCCCAAATGAATCCCAAAATGAGAGAAACTAGAAAGAAAATTACAAATCAAACTGTAATCACTCAATGTATTAATCAGGGAAAGAGCACACACTACTATGGATACATCTATATCTAATTAAATAAACAACCATTTGGTAAATTAAGTTGCTTAAAATACAGAATCAAACTTTGAAATGGTCAACTTGGATAAGTTATGCAATAGGTCTGATTTATAATCTATTCAATTACATAAATAGATGTCCTTTCAATACTTTATTTCACACTACCCAACTCTGAATTTGTGAGATCCCATCAGCTTCTCTCTAATTGCTACAATGTTTACCTCACACTCAGACCACAAACCGTCATTTTCAATGTATAATCATTTGTAATACTTAGAATGTAGTCTAAGACACTGTCACTGAACTTGGAGAAATAAATGGGAAAAGACAACTGCTAAGATGGATCTTCAGAACGAGCCCCGGATGATGGTTCTAAGAGGCCACTAGGCCTCTCGGGGTGAACGGGGTAAAATACACTCAGGTGTAGCCACACTCAATCAAGGTAGCGTAGATGAGCAGTAAGACTTCAGGAGCTATTGGGGTGGTGTAGTGGTACAATGACAAACACAAACATGCAATGCACTCAAATAAATCAAATCAGACAAGAAGTATAAAAAGAAATGATGTTATAGGCCCCAACACCCTCTAACCAAATACAATCACAGGTAAGTAGTATTACTAAAACACATCTATAAACATATATGCATCCACAGTTGGTGCTCTCACTAAAGATCACCTGCACTTTACATTCAAAACAGTTAGACATGATTAGGCAATACAAAAGTAACACATGTAGACTTTTAAGCAAATGAGAAACAATTCAAATGTCTGTAAAAAATGAAGAAACCATTATTGGCAAAGCAAACAAGTAGGTAAAATGTTTCTTTGGTGAAAAACAAAGGTACATTCAAAAGATTTGGGGTCCTCTCTGTAAGGAAGGCATAGTATCAAAGCAAGACAGACAAGTGATCACAGTTCAAGGATGTTTATGAAACTTTAAAAATGGGTGAGATAAACGCCTAATCTAAACCTAAATCTAAGATGGGAGCAAGCTACGGCCATCAAATAATAATAATACAGTCCTAGTAGAGTCTAGTCAAATAAAAAAGGTCCTATACTAAAAAACCTATTTGCTCTTTACCACTATGTTACAAAATAGTGTGGTGTAATGTTTCACAAGAAAAGAAAGAAGTATTCACAAAATGATAAGTCAGGATGTTATGGCCGGGGTCTATCTTCCTCACATTTTTAGCATGGGACAAGGCGGGACTCTTGAGCACAGCACACTCCTGGGCTTCTCTGGCACAAGGCCACAAGTCCTTTTCACTATATCAAGGGCTTCTGTGCCCAAGTCTCTTCTCATGCAGTCTCTTGCTTCAGAAGGCCTGATATGCCAAAACAACAAAACAAATGTTCATTCTGGTAATCTTCCCGTCAGATGATTATTCTTCACCCTAGGATCCCCCCAGTCGGGCTCCAATCCTTCTCTCAGTGTTAGCCTTTCAAAACAATATCACAGTTCGCACAGCGTTCTCCTCAGCTGGGAGCAAACGCCAGTTTCACATTTCCCTTGGTCGGGTCCACACTTTCCTCAGTTCACAATTTCTACAACGTTCAAGGTATTTAGATTGTACAAAGGGTTTGGCTTGAGCATTGTATGTCCACCCCGACACCTCACACCGCCCTTCACTATAGCCTCTTGGTAATTGTAGTTTCAATATCTTTTACCTCAATACTTTCTTTGCTCAGGAGAGGGGTACCAGTCAGAGACCTTTGAATGAGCGCCCACGTGGCGCCGGACCACTCTATCTCTGGTACCAAGTTCATTCACAAAAAGCCTCTGTATCTTAATCTTTTAATGTTGCCACCGCAACCTAGAGCCTGACACAGTCCGGCCCACTATCAGGTTCTTCCGATTCACCAGCTTGCTGAACTCGTTGGCGTTTCTTTTGCAGCTGGAGTCAAGGACGGTACCACGATGGCAACCGCGTCTCCCCGCCCTGGATATCAGTGCAGGAGGGTTCTATGTACCGCTGACATCCGTCACACCATTCGCCAGCTGCAATTCCTGGTCTTATGTTTCCTTTGTCAGAGGCTTCGTGGGTCTCGGTTGAAAAGGGCAAGGGCGACTCCCTCCTTCACGTCCTATCAGGTCTCACCGCCTTTCTCCTCTGTTTGAACTGCCGTCCTGGAATGGCTTCTTCCTCGTGCATTTGGCCTTGCTCAGAGTGTGCTGTCGCTCTGCCTTTTATCCCAGTGGGGAAGGGAAAGGGCAGTCAGGTCTGTGTGTAGTTGTCGGCAATTGCCTGGCGCTGCTTGACCCTTGTGTTGAGACATGTTAGGTAAACGGCTCTGGTATTAGTCCGTTGTCGCTCACGGTGTGACAACGTGTTCGTGTTGGAAAAGGGGGGTGGGGTAGAGTTTCTAAGTATCCTATTGGGCAGGATGGGGAAAAGGTGTCATAGGCAGGGGATACTGCGTCTCACCCTTCGGTGTCCCACTTCCATTCCCCGAAGACCCTCCAACCAGGTGATCCTCCCGCACTGGTCCACCCCCAGGAACTGGATCCAATAGCGAAGGCCGTGTCCTGGCCACCTGGATGACAGATTCGGGGGACTAGCTGGTGAGACACCTTCAGGTTTCTCACATCTCTGTGAAGAATCCAATGGGATTCCACCCCGGAATCTGGTCTGGGAATATTCTCAAGTGGACAAGGAAAGGTAGATGCTCTCTGAAGCAGACCATGGAACTGGTGTACTGCGGGAGGATCACATGGGGACAGTGATGGGGGGAAGGGGATCACACCAGGAACACTGGGAGGAACACTTTTTTTAACATTCCCCATAACCTCGCCCTTCTGATGGCCTTTTGCCAACTAAAAGAAGTGGAAAAACCTAATTTCCTTAAAATGGACTACATGTACCGGAATCCCTCAGTGACTGTGACCAAGAAGAGGGCTGAAGAGGCATGCGCAAGCAGACTTAACAGCCTTTGCCAGTGCAGGCAATTAACACTGAAGCCAATTGGCCCACCTGAGAGGCATAAAACAGACCCTCCAGCTTATAGCGATTTTGCAATCACTCAAAATGCCACGAAAACAGATGTTTTTTAAAAAAGCGCAATAAGGGCAGTTTTTGCAAAAACACCCACAAAAATTGCCATTTTGCAAAACAAATAAAAACTCAAGGGGCCAGTTTCTCAATTTTTTTTTTAACTGAAGAATTGAAATGCGCAAACACATCTCATCACGTGCGCATCCGAGAAAAAAAAGCAGTGCAATCCACGAAGGACATCTGAATGAACGCTTCATATATGCACCCAATTCAGATGTCATTTTTCACCCCTTTGCGCAAATCAGGGGGGCGTTTCTGCGGATTTAAAAGCGCATCCCAAATTGACAAACAAGATGCACTTTTAAATGTGCAGAAATTGGAGCCCACCTTATGCTCCCACTTTGAATCGGTGCACGAGGGGTGCCACTGCATTACAGGGTCTTTACTGAATTAGGCAATTTTTTTTTTTTTTTATAAAAAAAATGTGAGTGTGACAGCTGCAGTCTCACTTGCATTTCTGTTCCCCAAATGGGATAGAAATGTGTTTTTTTTGGGTTGCATTTTAAGGGCAGGACCCTTAAGGGCCAGTCATGGTGAAATGCACACGGAGCCTGTAGACCATTGTCAGGAGAGTGCTTCCAACACAAAGGTTTTCAAGGCGGCTTGCCAGCGCATCATTTGTGCTAGTGCTCAGCCCTGTGGAAATGCACAGGTCATCTTTGAGAAAAAGGTGGCCTGCTCATTTCCAAAAATGGATTATCTAAAAACAGCACATTCTTTGCTCTATTTTTAGATGCCCCATTTTTTGAGGATCTGGGCCAAAATCTACTGTTTTAAAAAATTAAAACATTGTCCCAATATGTGAGAGAAAGGATAGAGAGTGGAGTGATGGGTGAGCTGTGTAGTGGTAAGCAAGAAAGCAAAGGGAGATCAGAGGCAGAGCAGTGGGTCAGAGTGGAATCAGTGGGCAAGAGAGCAGAGGGGATGCAGTGGGCCAGAAATCAGAGAGGGAGCAGAGGCACAGAAAGTGGAAGGAGCGTGGGCTCAGCGGTAGTAGTGGGCCAAAAGCAGAGAGAGGTTGGCCGGAAAGAGGCAGTAAGCTGCAGATTGAGAGAACGGATGAGGGAAGAGTGTGATAGAATGGGAGAAAGGATGCAAGAAGCAGAAGTAACACACAAGAATAAAAGATTGTATAGTGCGGTGGGAATTGGGGAGCATAAGGTGTGAGTTGGGAGTATGATTTGGAGTTTGGCTGTTACAGGTGAGCGCAACTAGCGACCTGGCAGTGTGACAGAGCATGTGAGAATTTGTATGAGAGTGAGGTTCGAAAATACAAGTTGTCATGGGGAATTGGTGAAATGTCTGAGGTGTGTTGGGTGAGAGGTGTGTGTGTGGGTGTTTGGGGGATAGGAGAACATGGAAGGGGAATATTTTCAGCATTACAACCGATAATGATTAATACCGTTAATAATATTAAATAGGTATGCACATTAAACCAAAGAATGTAGCCAAAACAAACACTGTTCTGCCAAGCCAGACATATCTAGGACTCTTCCTATTAAATGGATACAAAAGATACATATAATGACATCCTGGCTCTCTTGTAGCCTTGCACACAGCCTCTTTCCTGCAATGTACCAATCTTGCACACTCCAGTCATTACATATTGTGCTGCAAAAATACTACCATCAAGGTTTGTGCCGCAAAATTTGCTATTTCATGCCGCAAAATCCTGGTGGGCCTGATAAAAGGCTGCAGCAGGAAGACGCAGTAGAAAGAAGCTGGAACAGGAGCTGGAAGGTCAGCAGTAGTAGCAGAAGAATCAGAGCATGAGGCTGGCAGTTAACAAGTAAGTGTGCCCACTTAAGGGGCGCCGGAACGAGAGAAGAGCAGATTTCATCAGCAGTTTCTAAGTTGGTCCTGTGATCACAAACCCCGTTTGGCCGTAGGTGCATTGAAAGAGGCTGGGAAAAGTTAACCGTCTGTCCAGGTGTGCCCAGTTGCTGTGAATGCAGAGATGAAGGTGTGCAACTATCAGAGGTGTGTGTGCAAAAGCAAGCCGAGGGATGAAGGAGAAAAGGAGACTGAGACCGAGGCTGAGTCAGAGACACCTGTACTGCAGAGGCTTGTGGGTCCCAAGAGTGCCTGAAGCAGTAGAAGCAGAAAGAAAGTCAGGAAGCAGCCCCCAACCGTTGTGACTTTAGAGCTGGTGAGTGAAGCTCCGCACTCCAATACACAAGAAACGCCTCGTCAGTAACTGTAACCAGCTAAATTTACATTCGCGTAGAAGTGGGATTGAGTAAAAGTTGTTAGTTGCTGTGGGAAGTTTTTACAGCAAAGTAATTGTACCCTGCGCGTGTTTACCACAAGTTTAAGTACTCTCGTAGAAGGAAAGCCTTGTAATTTCCATTGCTGTACTAAAATCATGACCAGAGTGATTGTGGGTCTACTATTAAGAAGGAGGTGGTTAATGGTAGTCACTCGAAAAGTAGCAGCCGACATTCCCGAATTGTTAGAAGAAATACTAACATCACAGAAAGGTTGCGTGGAAGCAATTGTGATTCCTGATTCACGCTGAAGCAGAACTCTATATAAATAAAGGGACCACAAGACTAAGTTGAAATTCATGGTCATGTGTACCTAATTTTGTTTCTCTTATGAAACCTGACTCTTACATTCAGAACAAATACTTTGTAGCTATAGAAGTTGCTGAAGTCACAAGAAGAACAAGCATTAGCCAAGTCAGTTCACCGATCCTTTCTAAGGTGAAATCAGCCCTATTAAGACCTAAAAACTGATGTTTTGAAGTTGTTGACGCCATTAGAAAATCCAGTGTGCTCTGATACAAGGGTGACAAGGTTATCCAAAGCTAAAGTGTGGCAATACAGCTTTGGGGTAACTACTGGAAACAAGGTGTGCATAAAGCTCGAGAAGGGAGCTGGGTGCTTGTTAAAAGAGCTTATCAACAATCTCTGAAGCGAAGACTGTTGAAGCTGTGAGAGAAGCAGTCTAGAAGCCAAGACAGATTCTAGTGGTAGCTTTAAAACAGACAGAAGAGGCAAAGAGGCTGCCCTTTCTTATGGCATAGGAAAGAAGAGTGCCTTGCCTACATGCAGAGGTCGGAGAGTATGGTCTAAATTGCCTGAAACATTCCTAAAGTTTCTAGTTGCAGCAGAATCCATAAAAGTGTGTTTGTCTATGATATTGTCAGAACACTTTATATTGAATGTAGTTGAAGTAGTAGTAGACTGAAGCAAAGGAGCCTGCTTTCACAGTACCATTTGCAGAAGGGCGTTGTCAAGGATAAAACAACCCCTTCAGAAGAAGCACCCTGACAAGTTATATCCAAGCCACTGCAGAAGTTATAAATAAGAAGAACAGTTGCTGAAGCAGAAGTGATTCTTTTGTTTTGAACTTTGTCAATTTTATCCTAGACAGAGGTTGTCCAGGATTACCAATGGGCAGATTTTTTCTTTGTGGATATTGGAAGGGGAACTTTTCAACAAACACAGAAAGGACTGTTACGGTTATATGTGATTTTTCCAAAGGTAAAATCAGAGTGGTAAATTTCAACAAAGCCAAAATACCCCAAAAAATACTGAATTTATATTATTTCTTTAATTTGGTGGGTTCACACCCCCACACCCTCTGTTTTTCTATCCTTTTAACCCCATCATCACCCATGTAAACCCTTACCCCACTACTAATATATATATATATATTTAAGGTATTTTTTCAGTTTTATGGTTCAGGTTAAAACGTACCTCTCTGTTTTGTTTTCGGTAAAATGACTGGATACCAACGGTTACCAGCGGATTTTTGTTTGGATGAACTTTTGTTTCTCTGGAACTTTTCAAGGACTGATTTGAGATTTAGCTTTTCTTTGGGAGAAATTAATTTTGGACATTTCTGGAAACGAGATCTACCCAGGACAAGTTGAAGTCATCCTAGATATTGGATATTTGGTATTCTTTTATTTATGTTTTTTATGCCTTGTTTGGAATCTTGTTGTTTAGTATGAGGGGCAGTTTTGTGTATGCTAGGAGATTTTCCATTTGCTACTAGACTAGGTAGGGAATTCCCTGGTGGAGTAGGCTTAGATATGTTTTCCTTGCATTTTTTGTTTAAAATAAAATGTAAAATACTGAGAAAACTACAAGCAGTTGTTCACCTCGCATTACTGACCGCTCACATCTCCGAAACCCACCATTCTAGAGGAACTTCTGATGAGGAATTGGGGTGTTCTGGTTCCTTGGTAAGAACTCCACTGATCACAACTAGGAGACGTAGATTGAGGACTTTGTGCCCGTACAACCATATGGCGGGGTGGAAACAGGTATGCAAGTTCTCTGCACCTTTCTCAGTTTCAACTAGAAATCATCCTTAGGGTTCCTAGATTTGCTGGGCCCACTATCTTCAATCATTGGTACTTTTGAAGGGTGTCCAGGGACTGTGGGTGCAGTGGTAGTTTTCATGATCAATATTGGGTCTGGCAAGATGGCGGTTCACACTCCAAACCAACAGTTCCATATACCTTGCAGTTGGACCACCCAGGGACCTCCACGTGAAGATCAGCGCAAGTCCCAAACCTACAGGAGACCACCAGGAGCCGACAGAAGTAGGCAGCAGTGAAGAACCCCCCTATTAGAGGGTGGCAGACGAAGGTCATGGGGACTCTGCACTAGAAAGACCCCTCTTCATGGTGGAGAACAATATCTACAGAAGGACGGATCCTGGATCACAATCTGGTGACCTGTAAAGTTTCAAGAAAGGTTCAAAGCATTGACAAGGGTATTCAGGAGATCGATCCAGACAAACCGGACTTCACCGGGGCATGCCTTTAATGGTCACTCTCAGGTCTTCAGTAGCTGCATCCCTTCTTAGGGATGTTGGCACCAAATGACAATCTGAAGGATGGCTGAAGGATTCCTCCTTTAATCCCAAATTGGATCCAGGGTTGCCCGGCACATGAATTGTAAGGATCTGTGCCATTCAAAATGCAAAGAGATGGACAATAATGGACAGTCAACTGCTCCACAAACTTGCCAGCAAAAGCCATACCCCTGGCTGAAGTGTGGGTTGGGAATAGACAGTCTCAGCCATCACATCTGGCCGGATGCTCACAACGTCGCTTTGTCCAGAGGTCCAGTGATTTGTCATGGGAAAGGGCTTATGGATACAGACCGAAAGGGATATATGGCATTTCCTGATCTGATACTACTGACAGGGAGCTCTAATCCAACCCTGGATGGATGTTTTGGTCCAGTCTGTTGAACAGACTATCAGCATTGCTATTGTGGGGACCTGGTATATATGCTCAATGGTGAAGGCAAATTCTTGGAGGCTTATGGACAACCGGAGCACCTTAGGATACTCACCCTTCATGTTCATCAGCCACTTTAATGGTTTATGGTCAATCTGAATAGTGAAATAAGTCCCAAAAAAGGTAGTTCCTCTGCTTTTGAAGTGCCCATGTCCACTTCAAGTGCCTAGCCTTACGTAGATAGCTGACAAAACATATAGGGTCTTCCCTGTCTTTGTCATTCATCTGAGAAAGCACTGCTCCTATACCTGTGTCAAAGCAATCAGTTTACACTACAAATGGTCTTTTGATAGTGAGGTGATGTGAGAACAGTAGCCTGGCATAGTGATGCTTTCAATCCCTGAAAGGCCTCTTCACAGTCCTCAGGCAAGTTACCTTTTTAGGTTTCATGGGAGTGGTGATAGAAGTCAAAAGGGCACCTATTGTGCCATAGTCTGCCACGAAATTCCTCTTGGACCACTGAGGCCCAAAAAGGCTTTCACATGAATTTGGGTAGTAGGGGTCTTCGCTGGGTAGAAGTTGAATCCTGCCCCCAACAAACTTGTGCCCAAGATGCATCACTGAGCCCTAACCAATCAGATATTTGGTTGCATTTTGGTCTGGCGGGCCCAGTGAAGGGCCTGTAATACTCTTTTTTTCAACATATTCTTTCCATTTTGAGCCAAGGACTGCAATATCATATACATGAGCTTTGGAAAAACATTCCAACCTGTTCAGAATATAATTTATTAGCTTTTGGAAAGTATCACATGCATGCGTTAAACTAAAGGGAATAACAATGAGCTGGTAAAGACCCTCAGGTATGGAGAATGCAGTCTTTTCCTTGGCAATCCCCGTCAGGGATAGTTGGCAATAGCCACTGGTAAAATCAAACGTGTCAAGGTACTTGGCAGGACCCAGCTTCTCCACCATCTAACCAGTTTGTGGTAGGGTAACCATCATCCTTAGTGATTGCCTTGTAGTCCACACAGAACATCCGCTCAGACTGCCTGCCTTTGCTAGCAGAAACACTGGGCTGGACTACTGGAGGGCTCCATCACTCCAAGCAACAACCAATATTTTGATCCAAGACTTAATGTGAACCTTACTGTGTCTGATATTATGGAGTTAATAAAAACAAGGAGGCAAACTACATAGGCAAAGTTTGGATCTTTTCAGAGTCAGGTGACAGTGCAATTTGACACCCTCAACGGAGCCATGAGAAGAACTGCGTTGGTAAAGATAAGGGAGAGACTCAGGTCTTCTTCCCTATCTGAGGCCAGAAGCAGAGCTCCCATTTCAACTGTAGGGATGAAAGCCTTCAACTTACTCACATGGAATACTTTCGGAGCCTCTTTCGGGTGTCCCTGGTCCACCTGTTTACCTCACCTAGTCAATCAACAAGTCTAGGAACCTTACCAGCTGTCCTGTAAAACTGTAGGCCTAATAGGAAACATGATGAAAACCTCCTGGCCAGGGGTACATTTAACAACGGAAGCTCTTTGGTCATACCAGTGTTTAACTAGTGCTTGACCAGCCTGTAGCTTGTCATCCCTCTGCCATCAAGAAAGCCATTCCATAGGTGGGTGGAGCTTCCGACCTTTCTTTCACATGAGCCACAGTGTTTCAAATTGGGTGACCAAAAAGAAGCTTGAAGGGGCTGAGGCCAACCCCCTCTTGTGGCAAGTGTCTGTAGGCAAAAAGGAGAGATGGCAAATTGAGGTCTCACTTCCTTTGGGGCGCTTCAGGAGCTCCAATCATACTATTTTACTCTTTATTGTCCTATGGAATCTTTTTATAAGGTCATTGGTCTGTTTTATAATAGGCTGAAAAGAATGAGCAGGAATGCCAAGACTCCATCCAAATCCTCAAGTAATTGGACATTCACTTTTCCACCCATCAGACACACCGTCTTTAGGGAATCCAACCCTAGTAAAAAATAAATACCAAACAGGGCTTTTGAAACAGACTTGGCATTTGCAGACTTCAAAAGGATGAGTTCAGGGTATCTAGAAGCATAATCAACATCCACTAAGATGAGCCTGCTGCCCGAGGATGTTAGAGACTCACAGGGACCAACAATGTCAATCCCCACCCTCTGCTCTCTAATATGGTAGACCCACTACAAGTATTGGTAGCAATAAAGCCTGTATTTTGGCCCCTACTCGGTCAACCTGCTGGCTAGTGGGACAACTGCTGCAGTGGTTTTCTACCTGCATCCTCATTTTGGGCCAGTAGAAATACATGCTCAACGTTTCTTTAGTCGTCTTAGTTCCAAGATGATCTGCAAGGGGGACTTCATGGGCCACCTGCAAGATGAAGGGTCTCACACGTGAGTGTCCACCAACTCCCTATGGTCTTCAGCTGCAGACCACATGGTCACTATGCAGTTCCTAGTAAAGCCTATGTTTCCCAGGTTGCTCACCCTCCAACTGTGAACAGTAATGTTGCTGGAGGCCTTAAAAAGACGGCCACTCCCCCACGGCCATTACTGAGTTCTTGTCACAGCTCGCTGGCACCGCCGTTCCCTGTGGCAATGCTGGAGATTGCGAGCACTTTCCGTTTCCCCTTCTTCCACGATGGCTCCTCATCCTCTGGGTTACGGTGCAGTGTTTTCACGTTCGCATGGCAGACGTCCTCTGACGTCATCTCGTTATCCTGTGGATTCCGGATATGGCACAGCAGAGCTGAAGCTCAGTGTGTCACTACTCTCTACAGACGCTACGTGAGTTATTCCTATGCTTACCTTTTCTTCCTGCTCTTTCCTACAGCCTTGCCTTTCTGCCCAGTCATCCCTTCCGCTGCCCACGAGTCTACAGGAAGCTCCGGTAGCCTCCCCTTCCAGACACGTTAGGTACACCACCAACCATTACATTGATTCCTTTCGTACCTAGTTCCTTCGCTCATCTCTTGTTTATTTATCCAGAATCCGGACTTCGCCGGGATTCCGTGACCAGATCCAGATCCAGTGAGTCCTGTAATCTTGGGGAGCTGCAGCCAGCGGACAACGCGACCGATCCAGCTCCACATCCGTTCCAGCAGGGTTTTTTCCCCCAGGAGGGTTTCCCTGGGATCCCTTGCACAACCCTTCATTTCCCTCTTAGGGAGGAGGGAGGTGTTAGGGACCTCAGGGGACTCTCCATTTGCCTCGTTGGTTGCTGCACGAGACAGGTTAGTGTTGAAACATTACAGCTGTGCCATTAAGGGCCTCCCTTCTACAAGAAAACATTGCAGTTCAGGGCGCTCATTAGGGTCCAAATCCTTAGGCAACACCTCCTCATCATTATCAGGATCAAGTGCCATGCGATAGGTACCTCAACAGTAAACGCAGGTACTTTGGGCATAGAATATTTCCTCCCCTTCTTAGCAACCTTTAACTCCTTTTTGGTCTTGGGTTTACCCATATGCTTAGGCTGTGCTTTAGACTTGGCTGAGGCATCCCTTTTAGCATGATAGCTATAGACTGGTCATTTTACAGTGTCCCCCATTAGACCAAGCTCCTTTAGGAGATTCCCCAGCAATATTCTACCTGGGATTTGATTTGAAATGCTACTAGGAACCATTGAGGGAGACCATTGGGGAAACTTGGTAGGCCTCAGGAGAGGACAGGTAAGCTCCTCTGGGTTAAGCAACATGGAATCCATCACAGTTTGACAGGCCACAGTGTCCCTGATAGCAGTGGGCTCATTCCCATCTCCCAGTGCACTATGTCACAGATCACAGTGAGCCACAAGTACAGTGTAAGGGTTTTTATTTCGCTCTGTGGGCTCTAGGACCATCCCCCCACTCTGTCATCTCCCTTCGGATCCCTCCGTAACCCAGGTGTCCGTAACCCCATGCTAGTGCTACTGATCGGTAACATCTACTATCTAATAGCTGGTGTTAGCTAACAATGGTTCTTGTGGAGGATCAGAAGGAGGACACAAGACACGGTAAAGGCATGTTCTTACTGTGAAGTTCATGCAAAGTAAAAGAAAGCGTAGCTCTCCCTATAAATGTGGGGTATTCCCTGCCTATCTTTCTAACTATGGTGCTCGTCAGTCAGGATGAATGTCCAAAAACAAATCCTTCCTCTTTCCCAAGCTAAGCTATCAGACCATACCACTATTTGAACTAAGGTCAGGAGAAGGACTCCCTTCTCCTGGTTCTTGTATTTTGCCACTTGTTTCTTCTAATTTCTTACGCCTTTCGGTAGAGCATATGCAAATAGTTGCTTGTCATCCAATGTATCAAGTTATGCAGCTCTTTTAAGAGGTTAGCAATTCCCTTCTCCTTGCTCTTCCTGGTCTCACTTACCTTACACTATTCAATAGACCATATGCAAATAGTTCCTGGCCCTCCACTGTTCTGTCTTTTAAAGCATCTCAAGTTCCTGTTTTTCCATTCCCAGGGTGCAGTTTCATGTAGGAGTTTGGGCTCTCTGGCTTTACATGTTTGTTCTACCCAACTGCCTGGCTTTACAGGTTTGTTCTGCCCAAATGTCTCTTTCTCATGCTCCCATTCTTCTCTTCAATATATGGGTGGGTCTCGCCTTTTTCCACAAAGTGAAAAGCCTCCACTTTTATTTATTTCCACTCTATGGTTTTAGTATTTCTTTTTATCTCACTTCTTCTGTTTCACTGGATTATTTCCAATAGTTTTCCCACTAGTAATGGGGCGGGTTTCGCTCAACTTATAATCAGTCCTGCTTGGTTTGCCAGTATTCCCATTCCCTGTTTTAACTTCTGAGTTCCAGGGCAATGTCGGCGGTATCTGGAGGTCCTTGGATTCTCTTTCCTTCGCATTGCTGTTCTGCGGCTTGCTCTCCATGGCATCTACTTCCTGGATTTGCCACTCTAGTCTTTGGGACGTCATTGGGATTGTGACTCGGACTGAGAGTTGCTTACTCCCCTGGATGGTCTCCGCGTTGCTGTACGGGCACACTGTCCACCACTTTGATTCAGTGGTCACACCACCATTGCTTTTTCTCCTCTGCCTTGCTTAGCTTTCATACACTCTTGCACTTCGGTTGCTCAGCATTTCTGGTTCCGCACTGAAGTGGCTCTGTTGCACATCAGCTCCACATTCTCTCAGACCACCTACCTTCATCCGCTCCCTTATGCACAGGGAGCCTTCTCTGCGGCTCTCAGGACTTCACTCTCCTCTCTGCTCTAGACCTCCTCTCTGCTCTAACTCGCTGGTCTCGCATCACTTTTCAGCCTCCTCATTGCAGTCCATTAAAGACTTGAATGTAAAGGGATACCTTCCATTTCTTGTCATTCATAATACAACTTCACGTTATCTTCAGAAATTTGATAACAATTTGGGATATTGAGCTGGATAACAATTTGGTAAATTGTTTAAGTCTATTATAAGCCATCAATTGGAGGCCATTAGGAAGGTCCTCACGGAAACTGAGCTGTTGCCCCCAAAGGGGAAGTCTCTCCTTGCCAGGTCCCACTTCCCTCGACCCCTAGGGAGGGTATTGCAAAGCGGGTTTTCACCTCCCTAGCCTCACCAGGGGCGTGGGGGGAGTGCTTCCCCTTGGGTTGAAGGGAAGGGAAGAATTCCCTCAATTTGTCACATTCCCAAATTTCAGGCTATCCAAACTTCCTTATGGACTTTTAGCTTTCCCTACTCTGACCGAAGGTTAGTGGGGTTGGGATTGTGCCAGACTCTTGCTCAGCTGCTCAAGCTGGTTCATCCCGCTCAGTTACACCCCTCCAACTGTACTCACTCCCGCTTCCCTTCTTTTTCTCATCCCACCAATCCTCTATCCCTCCATTCACTCCTTCTAGTTCTCTCCTCTACCCTTCGATGTCACCACTACTCTTCCTGACTCCCCCTCCTTCGAAAACACTACTCCTCACACCACTACTTCCACATCCACACCACTTATATTCTCCTCCCACCACTGCTACTCTCCAAAACTCCTCCAACTCTCTACCAACCATTTCAAATTCACTTCTTACACTAATTTACTCTACTCAATTGCTACACAAACACGCACAAACTCTCAAATCACAGTTCCCTTAAACTTACTAAACCAACGCCTCACCTTTTTAAACAGTACCTGTTATGTCTGGTCCTGGTCCCTGTGTCTGTGTGTGTAGGTGAGTGATGATGTCAGTGTGGAATGTCAGTGTGGAACCCTGTGTGACAAAGAATGTGGTGTGGGTTGGATTCCTGTTCTAGGCAGTTGATTGAGATGTTTCCTGGGTGTTGGGAGTTAGTGGGCTCTCCATTGATCTTCCTAGCTCCTTGATAGAGCCTGATGAAACCTGATGACAAACTATATGTAAGTACCTTACTGCGCAAGTGTATCCTTTCAACCTGCTGTAGAATAGTAGCCTCTACACACCACTGCTTCCTCCTGTTGGTCTCTTGGTCTGCCTCCTTCTCCTGCTCTGACCTCACCCGGACAACACACACGTCCTGTTCCTGTCCCCTGCTTAAATGTCCATCCCTGTACCCCGATTGGCCAGCTTGGCCTAGCCAATCCCGATCTATCTTCCCCTCCAGGAAGGTGTACGAGGAAGTCTATAAAAGAGTGCTAATACCCGCCCACTTTCTCGGAGTGAATCTCTCCCTCTCCCTCGCTCTGCCTCCCTGCTCTCCCTGCTGCGAGACACTGGATTCACACCATCTTGGAGGGTTGCTTCCACTCATGGGTGTCTCTCTGGCTCAGTCATGGATATGGGGCGTTGGTTGGGGTTCACAGGCTCTACAAAAAATAGAAATAGACTGTCTAGAATCTTGGGGTAGAGGCCTACCCCAAGACACAGGCCTACTGCTATACAACATACAAGCACTCATAGAAGGGATGGAGACTGGGCTCCTCTCACCTGCTGCCTTCCCTCTCAAGGGAAAGGCTTGCTCAGGTTTATCCACTGGAGGGTCTATATGAGGTCCCAAATGCAGCCCGCACTCCAACCGTCCATTTTGAAGTACCAGGAACGTTCACACCGAGATATGTGATGTATGATCAGCAAATAAACCAGCAGATAGACGCAGTGGGGCTATGTCCAGTACCTATCAGAAGAACGATGCCTATCGAAGTACCAGTACTGAGGAAACCATGGACAGTAAGGTACCCATTGAGAAAGCCATATCAACAAATGAGACAAACCGAAGATTGTCTAAATACAGTCCCTGAAGAAACCAAAAAGGTCCTAATGGATGACAAATGGTGATGTCACGAGAACCCGGACTGACTCAGCTATAGAAGAAATGACGACCAGAGAATGACAAAGAGACGAAACGCCATGCATAAGGATATTGTGAACTTAAGAGTGTGAAGGCAATGTCAAATGAAAGAAGATTAAGCTGTAAGCATGGCAAAGATATTTGACCAGTTTACACATGTACATATGCTTGGAACTGCAAGAAAGCAAAGAGAATCGTGCGGCTTGCTATGCTTACTAGAGGGATAGTGCGGCAAGCGCCATATACATATCTACCTCAAATAAAGCACTTTATATGAAGTATACTTCCACTGTGCACAAAAAGCAGAATCAACAAAAATTACTAAGGCCATTCGAGAAAGGTTTCACATTCAACAACATCGAAGCTGAGCGGCAGAAACGAAACTCAGCAGAGGCAACTCGTGCCTAGGGAACCTAGGTCGTATCCATCTAAATGAACGAGCAGTAGCTACAATTAACTGAAACAAAGACCAGAATATACTGCTTTGAAGGGGCACGATAAGAAGGCGAAGGCAGGTGGTGGGTGAACATGAAATCAAATACACAAATTGTTGAGGAAAAGGCAAATCCACAGTGTCTGAATCACGTGACCAGCTGAACAAGCAAAGCAAGACCCCCACACCTACGCATGGCTGTGAGCAAGGAGAAGATATAAAGGTAGAAGATGCAGTCTTGAGGCCAACCACAGCAACATAATTGACACATAGCCACTAAAGTGATGACTGACTGAAGGAAGGCCGGGTGAGTTGAGGGGCACCCTGCACCTGGCCGACCATTCTGCGTGCTGCTAAGCAAAGTGAAAAAAGTATCCATGGGGTTGGTGCCAACCCAATCACAGTGGACCAAGTAATCTGGGATCCTATAGTTAGTATAACCAATGGGACGTCGTACTTTTAGTGACGTCTGCACTAGTCATTTTTGAAGGAAGTGCTTAGATGCCCACCTGACAGTGTTTTCCCAATCCCTTCACTCCGTTACCACATACAGATATAGTACCTATAGTAAAGTTACCTTTTCCTAACCAATAGAATTGCATTGCAACTTTTGAGTGTTACACATCGATGACGAATATTCAGTGTAAATGCTATAATTCTTATGAAGTTCATTGGCGTTGAAGCGAGAAGGAAGATTGCACGATTGCTGATATTCATAACTCCCTGTTTTTTGTACTTGTCATTAAACGGACTCCCTTTGTCAAACCACTGAGTTATCCTTATTGACTGGTGTTGAAGTAATAAGTCTGCAACCCCATCCATCTCACTGGTGCCGCTATCTTGTCTCTTAAGTGTCTGAGCAAACCCCGACTCGGAGCACACTTGGTAGCAGAGATTGATGGTTATCGATTATCGATTAGAATAAGACACCCATTGACCGTCGTCATAAAGTAACTCTAGGTCCTCGGCAATATCACAAGTCATTTGCCATTCGGCTGAGTAGACCTGAAGCTCCCCGTAGACAGTGATAGAATAAAAATAAAAATCTGCAGAACGAGGTCTGAAGGGACCTGTGTTACCCACATAACCTCTTCCCACTCCTACGAGCAGCTGAGCGGAAGAAAAGCTGGAGGATGCGGTGACAAAGGTGGTGATCCTGAGGATCCAGAGAGGAAACATGCGAACGGTGAGTGAAAAAGACTAATGCTTTGGCAAAAAGTGCATGCCTTAGAACAAGTGAGAGAAAAGGTAACGGAGGGAGGCGGGAAAAAACAAAATATAGTTAGAAGTAGAGAAGAATGTATATATATATATATATATATATATATATGGGAATAATGACTCAAGAATAATTAAGTAGACAGAGGAAAGATACTGGGGAGGACACCTGAGAAGAGAGAGGGTACCGGGGAGGACACTCGAGAAGAGAGAGGATCCGCCTTATTCCTACGCTTTTTATACAAGCGTCTAGAAGAAACTTGTATCCAGAGTCCCAAATAAAGGGGAATGAATAGGCCACTACATCGATTAAAGGCGCTGTGAAAGGGATACGTTTAAACTCCATGTCAGGGTAATTTTAGAGGTACATGTGACCAGCTGGAGTTCGTCTAAGTCTGTTAAACGTCTGTCTTATGTGTTCATTGTTGTGACGTCAAAGGACGGAAAGTTTTCCTTCGAGGAACTAGCATAAAAACTGCACAATTGGATATTTGGCAGGTTGTACAAGGTAACCTGATGTTTATTGAGTAAAATAGAAGATTTAAAATGTGTGGAAAAATCGGGATTGGAGATTGCAGTGATTGGTGCTCGCTCATATTGTTGGAATTGTTTAAGTCACGTAAAGCATTGACCAGTTATATATATATATATATATATATGGGAAAGGGAACAGATTTAAGCATGGAAGACATAACTCCATTAGCACACATGTGCAAACAGTTGCCGAAACATGCACCTAAACTGAAAAAAATACAGTGCAGAATCGGTTAAAGGAACCTTCCACAAAATGTTTATGCCATGGCCACAGGGTGGGTCATTATCTAAAGCAGTGTTGCAACATATGCTGACATACTTGCACGCCACGGGAAAAATGTTAGACACACGCCTAGCTAATCTAGAATTGTGGAAAATGTATCAACAAGACAAGGAAGAGGAACCACCATCATACTGGATACTTAATGCATGCACAGAGCGGGGTGAGACCCCCACAGCGCCACCCGCCCCATCTAAACAGAAATTGAAAACAATAAAGAAGAAGGGTTATACCCGCTCAGGGAACTTAAAGCAGCTACGGGGTATAGCAATCCAGCGTATGAGTCACCTATGCAAAGTGGTGATGAAAATCAAGATAAGGATAGAGATAATATCACCTCCAAAGTCCCAAGGGACAAGGAGAGACACGATGACGAGAGAAAAGACTAGACACAGGCAAGTAAATCTCTCGACAAGGAGAGAGAAGGAAGAAGATGGAAAGGAAGCAAGTATAGAACTGATGAGATAGCACTCGCATAGGAAGAATGGATAGGAGGGCAGATTTTGTTGAAACTCTATGGCAAAGGCATTGATGACACAAAACGAAAGGAGATATTAGACGATGTACAGAGGAAGGAAATGGAAAAAGAAAAAGGATTAAGAGACGAGAGACTAAGGAAAAAAGATAGACAGAGACGAGAACAGTTATATCGAGAAAAGCAAGAAAGGCATCTCGATTGCAAACAGAGAGAAGCCAATGATCAAGACAGACAGGAGCAGGGAAGGTTAGAGGAAGAGCAAAGGATACGTTAGAAAAGAATAGAGAGACGAAGGGATGAGGAAATCAGAAGGGCAAATGAACGTAGAGACGCAAAGAAAGAGGAAGAAGATAGGGTCAAAGAAGAAGCGAAGAAGCGCAGAGAGTTCGATGACGATGTACAACATAAACGAAGACAAAGAGAGCACGCAATCTGGAATATCTGAAAAGAGAGGTTAAAAAACCTGAGCCAGAAGTAGATTGGGAAGATATAGAAGAATGCTTTCCTGAGTACAATGCAGTACCGGGTACGTCTAGGGCGAATATTGAGGATGACTTCGACACCAGAAGCATCAGAGAAACAAAGATAGGATATATGATGAAATGGGGCTAGAACAAGTACCACAAAGGGAGGGGGAAAACAGGTGCTTCGAGAGCACTCAACTTTATGACACTGAGGATGTCTCCCGAAGCACTGGGAATGGAGAACTGTCCCTAGATAGCTTGGAAATAAGCAGGAGCAAAGAGGATGCAAGAAGTTGCAAAAGTTGGGGGCAGACAATGTCTGGCACCGAAAGAGAGGAGCGTGAAGAAACAGAGAAGGAGAGAAGACACGAAAAGAGAGTATCAGGAGGAAAAGGGATAATATGGTTAGACTCTAGCGGATCTACACCGAGGGCATCAGAAATTGCCACACAGTCAGATCGGCACAAAGTAGTATTTTACGGTCAGAGGGGGTGTCGCCACCACCCTACATGAGTCGACTAAGGTCATTGCCTGGTAGACGACGATGCGGAAATATTATGCCTGCAACAGACAGAAGATCAATGAGAGAGGAGGGAGAGGACTGCACGGCCCAATTTCCATTGCTCGAAAAAGGAGGAGCGAGACCACAGTATATTCCATGGCCACACATGGATCGAGAAAACTTGAAAAACAAGCTTCCAATGTTGACATCGGGAGCCGGAAAATGGATACACGAGCTAGAAAAAATGACGGGAGGGAACACGTTAGCTATAGGGATATCAAGGGTCTCTTAATCGCCATACTTGGTGATAGAGCAGACGATGTGTGGACACGGGCATGCTACCCTGGTGTGACCACAGTTAATACCGCGCATGACGGAGCTCCATTTAACAATTGCAGAGCCGCTGTATGGAAAGCACTAAGAGTGATACTTCCGACATGGGAGCTATCATGACACGTAAAATGAAGGAGTCGGAAGACCTGTTAATTTATATAGAGAATTTTCAAGACGCATGGGTGCTCCAGATTCGTGAATCTTGGGAGAAATCTATACCCGTGTTCTACCATATATTGTGCGAAGGGCTGCCAGAACGAGTGCAGAAACGGCTTAAGAAATTGGTGGGAATCAAGGCCAAACCATGGTCAGAAATACAGTTGACCATTGCACACTATTGCAGACTGCTGCAAAAAAATAATCACAAAAAAGAAGCTGCACGAAAGGGCAAAGAGGAAAAATTAGTGCAGAAGAAATGATCAAGATAGTCTCTTGAAGAAGCAATGATAACTAGCACAGACAGCTCAAATATGTAACAAGCCAATAATCCACAACAGAATAATCAGGGCAATACTGGGTTTTACCCCAGGGGAAGAGGATTTAGAGGAAGAGGATGGCAGAGTAATCAGGGTGGTTTCCAGAATAATCAAGAAGGTTTTCAAAATATGCAAAATGGCAATCAAGATATGTCAAATGGGCAAGTGGTCCGACCGACGCCAGTATGTTGGTTGTGTGGGATGACAGGGCATTTAGCGCGCACATGGAGAAATTAAGGCATGATGCAAAACAGCCAACGAATAGGAGCAAGCATGGTGAATCCACTTGTGTTTGTACAGCAGGGAGTTGCACAGAATCACACGATGCAACAGCAAACGCCAGGAACACAGCAAAGCCCACAACCTCAAAATGTAGTGAGTTTTCCACAAGGACAGTCCCAACAGTCACAGATGCAACTGTCACAGACAGTGAGTACAGGAAAGGCTGCGAACCCTGGAACAAGGGGTAACACTGACAGTGGGGGAATTCGATCAGAACGAGGTGGGCCAAACCTATATATGGACTAGGACAGCTCACTGGGAACCCTGATGTGTTCTATCCTATCAGTGACACCCGACCCTCACCAGGAACCAAGGGTGAATGTCGTTATAGGGGATAAAGAATATTCCTTCTTAGTTGACACGGGTGCAACATGTTCGTGTATACGTGAAGGCAAGTTTTCCTTGTTCGGCGATGCTATAAATATTCAGAGGTTCACAGGAGCTACAAGTCGTGTTCCCTTTAGAAACGCACTTCCAGTCTCTATAGGAGAATGTGAGATGAATGTGCCTCTATTATATTCACGGCAAACCCCAGTAAAGATTTTGGATCGAGATCTAATGGCAAAGTTAAATATGACAATCTCGTTCACGGAGGAGGGCATAAATGTTCAACTCCAGGAATGCACAATTCAAACGTATCCAAAATGATTGGAGCATACATAGGACACACAGCCATGAGGGTACCATTAGAGCCCGAAATATTTGCATATGGAATACGTGTGCTAATGGCAGGGCTGCCAGGTTTTACAGACAAAATCATGAGTGCTCCAGATGAATTTCTATTCAGGCCAAGAATACCTATGCACGAAGAAAAGTGACAAGTACTTCCCCTGGTGATACACACAGCTGCAGTACGAGGGAAAATGGCTTTAATTGATGGATATGACGATGAAGGCCGACAATGGTGCACAGTAATCGCCATTGAAGAAGAATACTGATTGACTGACGTCACTGATGACGATCTGTTTGATGAGCAAGCAGTTGAAGTGAGCCTCACCTTTTGGGTGAGAATGATTAAAAGAGAAGTGCCTCAGAGAATGATGTTAGCATGGAACCGTCCCGAATATTTTGATGACGACATGGCCCAGGTGTCTATCTCAGTATGAACTACAGGCCCCTATGACGTAGGCTTATTGAAAGGAGTCGGAGAGGTGAAAATCAAACTGAAGACAGGAGCAATTTTACCAAAAGCACGGCAATACCCCATGTCCAGGGAGGCAGATGAAGGGATTTTAAAGGCAATTTCAGCTATGATGGAGCAAGACATCTTAGTGACGTCAGAGTCGTCATGCAATACCGCGGTTTACCCTATCAAAAAACCAAAAGGGGGGTCTTGGAGGCTAATTCAAGATCTAAGGCCGATAAATGATATTGTTGAGGCCGAGTTCCCTTTAGTCCCAAAGCCGGCTACAATTCTATGTAATATACCTGTTGATGCAAAATAATTCACGTGACTGACTTGAAAAATGCATTTTTCTCAATCCCACTGCACCGTGACTCACAAGATCTGACGTCATTCACGTTCAGACAGATGCGTCTGAAAAGCATGA
The DNA here is from genome assembly GCF_040938575.1 of Ambystoma mexicanum. Lineage (NCBI taxonomy): Eukaryota > Metazoa > Chordata > Amphibia > Caudata > Ambystomatidae > Ambystoma > Ambystoma mexicanum. Next base: position 735,161,664 of record NC_090939.1, on the reverse strand, counting down.
GGCTACCCCAGGGGTACTGTGATTCTCCTTCAATTCTCAACAGAGTCCTGCAAATGGACTTAAGCAATATTGCATTAGAAAGTGTTGTCTTGCAGTATGTGGAGGACATCTTAATTTGCAGCACTACAGAGGAAAGATGCAGACACGATTCTGTTCAGCTATTGACTATACTGGCTGAGAATGGATATAAGGTTGACAAAGAAAAGTTACAATATTGTCAGCAAGAAGTGCTATACATAGGTCAGCTGATCTCTCATGAAGGGAAAAGAGTTACCCCAGAAAGATCTGAAGCCATATTAAACACAGCCAAGCCACACACGGTAAAACAAATGCAGAGTTTCTTAGGCCTGTGCAATTATGTCAGGGCATGGGTCTTCGACTACAGCTCTTACACCAAGACTTTGCTTCAGGCCCTAAAGAAGGCACAAGTGACAAAAGAAAAGATTGAATGGTCTGAGACCATGGAGGAAGGATTTAATGAGCTCAAAAGAGCCATTTGCACGGCACCAGTTTTAGGGATCCCCAATTATGCAGAGGAATTTTACCTGTTTTCACACACGAATGGCAGGGTTATGACGGCAGTACTCACACAGAGAACCACGTTGGGGTACAAGCGCCTAGCCTACTATAATGGAAATTTGGACCCAGTGATGAGGGGCCATTTCCTATGCAAACAAAGTTTAGCTGCCGCAGCGTTCACCAAAGCGAAGGATACAACCATTGTGATGGGATGCTCAATGACGTTGTTCGTCGAGCATGCAATATTTGCCATTCTAGAGACACAAAAAGGCACATTGACATCTCAGAGAGCTTCTGCATATGAAGTGATCATATCAAATCCATTGATTAAAATAGTCCGATGTACGATATTGAACCCAGCTATGTTCCTAGCAGAGCCAGTCACTGAAGGAGAGCCAATACATGACTGTGCAAATTATGAAGAATTCTATGATGACATTTCCAGAGTGAAAGAAAATGCATTGGCAGAAGGAGAAAGTGTCTTATATTTGTATTTGTTTTATTTGTAGCGCGCGCCAGGCCCAGAGGCATCCGGGCACGAAGAACTTGGTAGGCATATTTACATAGAATATACAGCATATACAAAATAAAGCACAGAACATAAATCTACAGTATAATACAGAGGTGATCACCGTGAGCAATAAACATAAGAGCATAGTTTAGGCTAAGCAAAGTTTAGAGGAAAAACTTAAGGCGATTGCTACAGGCAGAAGGCTACATTAGATTTGAGCAACAAGCCAAGATTTGGTTTTCCTTTTGAATGAATTGAATGAAGGTTCAGTCCTGATAGTGGAAGGGGGAGTGTTCCAAAGCTTAGTGGCCAGAACAGGGAAACTCACGCCCCCGGCTTTTTGGAGTTTAAATCTAGGCAAGGATAAGCTGTGTGTCTGGGCAGTTCTTTGGGGTCGAGAGGAAGTGTGGAGCGGTGGAGGGAGAGGCGGTTGGAAAGGTAGAGGGGGGCCTTGTTCGTCAAGCATTTGAGGGTAAGGGCCAATGTTTTCAGCGCAATTCTCTCTTTGACAGGGCGCCAATGCAGGTTAGTTCTAATGTCGGAAATGTGCTGGTTTCGTGGAATATTTAACGCCGCTCTAATGGTGTTGTTCTGGGTAATTTGCAATTTGTTGAGGTTGGCCTGGCTGGTTCCCAGATAAAGGGCATTGCAGTAATCAATCTTAGACATGACGAGCGTTCTAGCTAAAGTGATGCTATTCGGGGTGGTCAGAAAAGGTCTGCAGGCCGCAATGAGTTTGCAGGTATATAACGTCTTCATTGACGGTTCTTCGAGAATCGATCAAAGCGATCGGCAAAGATATACAGGCGTCACTGTAATGAAACACACCGTAAATGGAGAATTTCGAGTCCTCCTTAGTGCACAAATACCATCTCATTATTCAGCACAGGCTGCAGAATTATTGGCGTTGATACTCGCCATTGAGAATGGCGAGTATCAACACAGACCAGGAAGTAACTGTGTACCCTGACTCTGCCTATGTGACATCGACAGTGCACGCAGGCCTATCGCTCTGGAAAAGGAGGGGCTAACTCAAAGCAGATGGCATGCCAGTACAGCATGCAGCCTTACTGGACAGGCTGATCAAAGCACTACAACTCCCAGTGGGCATAGCGGTCGTGAAATCCGCCGATCACACGAAGGGGACAGATTTTATCTCACACGGAAATCAAGCAGCAGACACAGAAGCCAAACGTATGGCATCCAAGAGTGAGACAATCATGGAAGTGGAAGTCACCCACAAAATTGAGAAAATGATGGTTACACGGGTTGTATCTGAAAGCTATAATAATCTGGGACAAACAGTTGATGGAACTCCAAGGGGAGGCAACACAGGAGTAAAAAAAAATTTTGGAAGCGGCGAGGGTGTTCTTTAAACCCCTCTGACAGCTTGTGGTGACAAGACAGCACTGGTTAACCAGTAATGCCTATAGCCCTGTTAAAATTAGCACTGGAGCAGTTACACTACCCAGCACACATGACAAAACAGAATCTAGCAGCAACGCTCGTGGAAGACTGGTTCATACCAAACTTAGCGGAGCATGTTGCACTTTTTCTGGTGAACTGTATAATTTGCCAACAGTTCACAGCTGGGCACACGTTGAAGGTAATTAGAGGAGTCATACCAAGGCCTAACAGTCCTTTACAACACTTACATGTCGATATGATTGAAGTATGTAACGGGTACAGGTATTTCATTGTTGTGGTGTGTCCATTCTCTAGATGGATAGAAGCAGGTCTCTGTACACACCCAGACTCTACCTGTGCAGTCACATTTCTAGTAAGAGAGGTATTTCCCAGGTGGGGGTATGCAAAGTCATGAGATCAGATAACGGGAACCACTTTGTAAATGAAGTTTTCGAGCAGATCAGCTTGTTGCTTGGTATAAAGCACAAGTTCTCGTCGGCGTATCATCCGCAAGGTAACGGCATATGTGAGAAGCTCAACGGCTTATTAAAGGGAAGGATAGCCAAGTTGAAGCTTACTCTAAGAAAGGGATGGTTGCACTGCCTTCCTTTGGCATTGTATGCACTCCGGAATCAACCCAATTCCGACCATCATCTTACGCCGCACGAAATAGCCACAGGAAGAAGAATGCGCACTCCACTGACACCTCGAGACAGAGCTAGATGTGATGCCCAGTCAACAGGAGAATCTTAGGGTCTGAAATGCAAAATTACTTGAATTGCATGACATCTTGTCTTACTGTAATTTCAGGCCAGCTGCAGCGGCGACGAAAAGGGTTCAGGGCAGCACAGAAGGAGATATTACTGAAGGCACAGCTCAAGGACTTTGTGTTCCATCCGTTTTCCCTGGAGACACCATGTTGGTAAAAAACCATACGAGGAAAAGGTGGGACGAGCCAAGGTTTAACGGTCCCTTTACAGTGGAAGACTGCACTCCCTCTGCAGTAAAACTACAAGGAAGAGGAGCTTGGATCTTTTTGGGCGACGTCAAGCCATACATCGGAGAAGGCCCCCTGCCTGCACCCCAGCTTGAAGAGACAGACGACGGGGAACAACCACAGCACGTACAGACGAGATCCATGAGGAAGAAGGACGCATGACCAGCCTCAAAGCAAAGGACACAGAGCTTTTGTACAACAGTTGTGGTTTTATTTTGGACATTCCTCTGAGAAAAAAAAGGATAGCGACATAAAAACGGACACTCTGTGCATCCTAGTTGCAGGGTGAAGAAGAAAATTGCATTTATTTACCACAACACAGTCTGCCGAAGTTGAACTTTGGACTCAGGCACACTGAAGCCTTAATAAGGAAAAGAGAACATGCAAAATTTTGATCGACGACACATAAGCTGGAAGAAAAACCAGTATCCTGACTCTTTCCGCACAATAACCTTGTTCGGAATCACTTATGGTGTCCCACAGTAGCAACATAACCAAAGATGTGGTGACATACTTCGATCTAGTGCTAAGATCGTACCCATCAGTGGTGGGGAGGCTCACCAGTGTCACTGACTTTCTTCAAGATCCTGAAAAAGAAAAGACTATAAGGAGATTGCTCACTGTGATTGCCGAGCAGTTCCTCCTACTTCCTGAGTACAGTGAAGAAAAAACAAATGTCCCAAGCGGAGAAGGAAGCAAATGAGCTTATCAATTTATTGTTCTTTCGCCTAATCTAAGAGTGTCCAGAACTTGTCGTGAGAACGACAGATGTACTAACATTTCTTCGAGATCCAGCAAATACAGAACGTCTGAGCATCATCCTAAATAGTATAGTTATACAAGTGGCTCTCCAAGCAAACAGAAATTGCAGACACTGGTCACAGTGAAGTGAAAAGCAAATAGTCCCAAATTCCAGCAAAGACAGGGCAAATGTCCCTGTCACCAGAAGACAGCAGGTTGGCGAGCAACGTGTTCTTCCGCTTAATCGAGGATTTTCCAGAGCTTGTGGGGAGACGATCGATGTCGATGTCCTCACATACATCAGCGACCCAGCAAATTTCGCACAGATGGGCATGCTCCTGCATGGAATTGTGATGCAATTCGAACTTTCTAACCATTAGCAGAACTATTTGAGAAGATATTAACCTTTCCGTTGAGGGACAGATCGAGAGAGCAGTGTCAAAGATTTCATTTGTTTTAGTTTTCTTTTATTCTTGTACTAACAAGGACACAACATGTCTTCAGGAATTAAATAGATCAGAGGCATGACTGGGAGCTGATACATTTTGAACATGCAAACTAAAGAGACTTGTTGAATTATTGCTGGATTATGACACTCCCTATAGCCTAAACAAGAAAACTGTATCCAGAACTAATAGACAAATCCAGTGGTCTGACAAGGAGAGACAATCAAACAAATAAAATAGAACAAACAGGATCTAGAGACAATATTATTTAGAATTGTACTAAAGGTTAACACATTTTACAGATTATCGAGATGGGGGTCCAGAACAGTACTCTAGTCCTCCCACAGGAGGAGAGACGGTCACAGTTCCATGGACGTAAATGCTACCGCCTAACCTACAGGGGCATAATGTATTTGTGTATTATATTCATCATTTTACTGTCATTAACAATCAGAATTGCAGTTTTTATTGGTGTACAAAGCGTTCCAACCCCAGTACATCCACCTAATGATGTACGTATGACACCCACAAAAGCAAGCAGGCCCTTTATAGTAATTCCAGTCCCTAGGAGATCTGATAATGGAGTGAGTGAACTTGAGATGGATGTGATAAACAATGACACACACACACTTGTGGTAACAAGCAAATCGAAAGGCCAGAGATAGGGTCGGCAGAATGTGAATGAAAAAAGGTTACTGACAACCACACGCATGCAAACATTGAATGCACATACAGCAGGCCTAGTGTCAATGACTGCAGAACTACAATCCTGAGCCTGGGAGAAGAAAAGACTGCCTACTATGGGCAATCTCACTACAAGTAAAGTAAAGAGCCAAATGAAGGAAGCAGACGCCGTGAAAAGACAAGAAGAGTTGGAAAGAAAGCAAACAGAAACAGCTGTATCAGAAACACTTGAGCCAACACCAAGAAAGACAAGAGCAAACTCAGAGAAAATCTCTGCACAAGCACAACTGATAGCAGACACGGTATGGTCATTCATAGCCAGAGAAAGAAAAAGACTAGAGGAGCCGAAGAATAAACCCACAGAGACAACATCGCTGAGTATATATGTTCCAGTAACAGGGACAAGTACAAGTTCTACAGTACAACCATACACTGAACCCAAGCCAGAGTGGATGCAGACATTTCTAACCAGAAAGAAAAAGACACATGAGGACAAGGAAAGAAGTGTCAGACTTCTGTCTACTCAGATGGCACAGATGAGGAGGCCTGCAACATGGACCAGGGTACCTGAGAATCCTCCAGTAACAAAGAGCCATATAGATGCATTCAGGGATATAGTTATAGCGAACTACATGAAAACTTTAAGAATCAAGAGAAGCATGCACAGAGACAATAACGAACTAAACGATTACTTGGACAGCACAGCACATTTGGGAAACAACATTTGGTACCAGCACATGAAGGAAGTTGGAAGACGAAGTTCAGAGGGGGAATGCATTGTGTGTGCACTCCTACTATACAGCATGGGGAAGTCCAAGATCTTCGTAGCTGTAGAAATTGATGTCCAGACAGCACACTGTCTCTCGCATGTAGCAATGTGCAAAACCAGAGGCCAGTTCATGGGTAGTGATGCCTCACTGAAGTGGGCAACTGAAAACAATGATTCTGATGAAGATTATTATGTTCGATATAAAGACAAGAGACCAAGCTCATACGAGGAATCATGTGATCACATACGAGAAACCTGGAGTGAAAAGAGCAGAAATCAGATAGGAAGTGAACCAGAAACTAAATGTCCAAGGGAAAACCCCAGAAGAGGTTCAAAGCTGGAAAAACAGAGGCCCAATGCAGATTTGGGGAACAGTACTTTCACCAGACGGATGGGAGAAAGGAGTAGTAATTTGCAGGGCATGTATGGTCTTCAGAGCCTGCAAGTAAGCAATTGAAAATTCACAAAGGATATGCAAGCCATTATGGCCAAGGCTTGCACAACTGCTGGCATGGGTCGAAGACAAAGCAGGACCCTTGCAGATAGTACCATTGGAGAGCTCAAAATTGTGTTTCAGGAATAATGGCACAAGGAAGATGGGAGAGAATCAGAAATGTGGAAGAATCTTTGATGCACCAGGAATGATGCATGGAACTGCAGTGATTATGGATCATTATTGGGCATGTGGATCCAAAGCATACATCAGACTGCCAAGAAACTGGGGAAGCATATGCACAATAGTGAATGTCCACGTTCCAGCGTTGGTGATCCTGAAAAGTGACCTGAATATTGATAGTTTCCCAAAAGCAGATGCACACCTGAAGAAAAGGAGATCTGTGGAACTGTTGACCCGAATGAAAAGGGATAATTACTTCTCTGCCAAATCAGAAGAAGCCTTTCATGCAATCCCATATGAACACAGGCTGTTTAGCCTCACCTCAACAATGTTCGCAACAATCTTCATGCCAAGATTCCAAGTTGGAGCAAATACTAAATGGTTGCAGATAACCGGTTGGGAGTTACTGCAGGCGATCAACAACCATAAAACGATTCAACGTGATCAATGAAGAGTTAAGAGCAGTTCGACTGATGACTCTCCAGAATAGATATGTGCATGACATGATCACAGCCATGGATGGAGGAGTTTGCGCAAAAATCGGAAAATCATGTTGCACATTTATACCTTCTCACGATGAGGAAAACGGAACTCTAACAGAAGCCATAGGTATGCTGCCAAAAACTGTAGAACCAGATGATTGATGAGACAGACAAAGTTGATGATGACAGCTGGTTTGGATCACTATTTCCATGGGTTCCACAATGGATGGAAGATGCATTCAAGTTCCTATGAGCCCTGCTAGTGATGATATTACTAGGATTCTGTGTTATCAAGATAATAATATCTCAGTGCCAGAAAACTGCGAAAAAAGCCATAGGATGGAAGCCCAAAGACTTGACTGACGAAGAAATAAAGAGATTTTGTGAAAGCCACCATTCATGCACCAGAAAGAACAAGGTTTCTATATCCCAAGAAGCATAGAAATTATGTGGGAAGATGGGTTTACTGCAGCCCAACTGATGACATGGAATAAAGACGAACACGTGAGAACAGCAGGAATTCTAAAAGGAGTCATAAAAATATGGACTCCAAAGAGACATTTCTTCAGACCATCATGTATAGTCCCAGAAGATGAAGAAAGAATGGACCCAGGTGATGAAGTAAAGGAGAATACAGAGGAGCTAAACAAGATCGATCCAAAGAAGGAAGTGAAACTGGGCGATTCATCGACCACAGGGGGGAGTGTGGAGGAGGTCCCAAATGCAGCCCGCACTCCAACCGTCCATTTTTAAGTACTAGGAACGTTCACACCGAGATATGTGATGTATGATCAGCAAATAAACCAGCAGAGAGCCGCAGTGGGGCTGTGTTAGGTACCTATCAGAAAAAGGATGCCTATCGAAGTACCAGTACCGAGGAAACCATGGACAGTAAGGTACCCATTGAGAAAGCCATATCAACAAATGAGACAAACCGAAGATCGCCTAAATACAGTCCCTTAAGAAACCAAAAATGTACTAATGGATGACGAATGGTGACGTCAAGAGAACCCGGACTAACTCACCTATAGAAGAAATGACAACCAGAGAATGACATAAAGAGGCGAAACGCCATGCATAAGGATATCGTGAACTTAAGAGTGTGAAGGCGATGTCAAATGAAAGAAGCTTAAACTGTAAGCATGGCAAAGATATTTGACCAGTTTACACATGTACATATGCTTGGAACCGCAAGAAAGCTAAGAGAATCGTGCGGATTGCTATGCTTAGTAGACGGATAGTGCGGCAAGCGCCATTTACATCTCTACCTCAAATAAAGTACTTTATATGAAGTATACTTCCACTATGCACAAAAAGCAGAATCAACAAAAATTACGAAGGCCATTCGAGAAAGGTTTCACATTCAACAACATCAGAAGCTGAGCAGCAGAAACGAAACTCAGCAGAGGCAACTCATGCCTAGGGAACCAAGGTTGTATCCATCAAAATGAACGAGCAGTAGTTACAATTAACTGAAGCAAGGACCAGAATATACTGCTTTGAAGGGGCAAGATAAGAAGGTGAAGGCAGGTAGGGGGTGAACATGAAATCAAATCCACAAATTGTGGAGGAAAAGGCAGTGTCTGAATCACGTGACCAGCCGAACAAGCAAAGCAAGACCCACACACTTACATATGGCTGTGAGCCAGGAGAAGATATCTAGGCAGAAGATGCAGTCTCGATGCCAACCACAGCGAAATAATTGACACATAGCCACTAAAGTGATGATTGATTAAAGGAAGGCAGAGTGAGTTGAGGGGCACCCTGTACCTGGCCGACCATTCTGCGTGCTGCTAAGCAAAGTGAAAAAGTATGCATGGGGTTGATGCCAACCCAATCACAGTGGACCAAGTAATCCAGGGTCCTATAGTTAGTAGAACCAATGGGATGTCATACTTTTAGTGACGTCTGCAGTAGTAATTTTTGAAGGAAGGACTTAGATGCCCAACTGACAGTGTTTCCCAATCCCCTCACTCCGTTACCATATACAGATATAGTACCTATAGTAAAGTTACCTTTTCCTAACCAATAGAATTGCATTGCAACTTTTGAGTGTTACACGTCGATGATGACAAATTTTCAGTATAAATGCTATAATTCTTATGAAGTTCGTTGGAGTTGAAGCAAGAAGGAAAATCGCACCATTGCTGATATTCATAACTCTTGTTTTTTTGTACTCGTCATTAAACTGTCATGATCTCTGCTTCCAAAAGGTCAGGGTTTTCCCAACTCCCTTGGAAGCAGATCCATAACCCAGGTTCCGAGTGCCAACCAGTCCCAATTGGGACCTTTTGGACCCAGTCCTGGCGCCAGTGGCACCAGGCTCATAAATATGCCCAGTCCCAGCGCTGGAAGCGCCGGGCTCATAATGCTTGGGTGGACTTACCTGCAGCAGACCATGCTGCTTACTTGCCTGCCAGTTGAGCCTCTGATCCTCTTCTGTTTGGAACTACTTTTCCTGTTGGGTGGGGCTGGAGCCACTCCCTAGATTCAGAACACTGGAACTCTTCTGGAAGGCAGGAACTCTTTTCTTACCAGGAACTCTTTTCTTACCTAGGCGTGGCTGTGGAAGGAGACACCTAAGCACTACAGGAGGCTATTTAAACCACACCCGGTGGATGAATCTTGCTTTGCGTTATTCTGCACCCTCTGCAGCAGAACGCTCATCGTGTCTTCTGCATCCGGTCCTGGGCCTAAGGAAAAAGGCTACCCATCCTGAATCCAGTCTTCAGCAACACCTATAAAGACAAGAAAGAACAGGTTAGCATTCCGGCATCTGAAAGGCAAAGGCTTACCTACTCTTCGTGCGCTCCGGAGGGCTTCACACTGCATTCCGGCATCTGAAAGACAAAAGCTTACCAACTCTTCGCACGCTCCGGAGGCCGTCGGCGCTGCATCCCGCATCTGAAAGACAAAACAAGGTGCGTTTAAAGACATTGGGGAACTTTAATACTCACGTGCCATTACTCCTTTCCACATCTAACCCAGTGGGTATCCCGGCACCCTGCAGCCGCTCCGAACTTGTACCTGCAAAATAAAAAGACAGTTAGAGCGCATCGTGAAGCTGGCAACAAGCGCTTACTTACGTGCTTCCAGGCGCTTCTATTCATCACACGGGCTCCATCTTCAACTCACTTCAGCCCGTCATCCGCCATCGCCGGAACCCTGCAAAACAAGAGACATCATTATTAAAGACTTTAAAGACATTTGAGTTACTCGAAACTTACCTTTCGTGCAGTAAACGACGGACAGCAGTCCTCTGAAGTCAAGAGGCCTGCGCTACCTATCCAGTGAAGAAACTGGTTACAGCACCCTGCCCCGAGGCAGATGGAGAGCTCGGCATTCACTTACCTAAGACATCTTACTCTGCACGTCAGGCATACAGTGCACAGAGGTCCAGCCCAAAGAGCCAACCGGGTGCTGCACATCACCTTTGAAGATACGGTAGTCGCCCAGTCAAGACCGGCGCCTCTGCGAGAATCAGGTGAGCGTTACATAAACGGACTCCTTTTGCCAAACCGTTAAGTTGTCCTTATTGATTGGTGTTGAAGTAATAAGTCTGCACCCCCATCCATCTCACGGGTGCCGCTATTTTGTCTTAAAGTGCTTCTGAGCAAACCTCGACTCTATGGGCCTGTTGGGGGTCTCAGAGCACAAGGGCCCCCACACCCTCAGCTGAGAGGGGTCTCTAACCACTCTTGACAAGGCCCATACACTGGCCTTGTCACATCTATCCTTAAAATAACACTTTGTATTATCTGGACCTTTTGTCAGAGCTTATGTCATAAGAGCACAATATTAATAATATTAAGAACTTAGAGTAATGACGACTTGTACCGATGCTACGACCCAACATTATGAATAGAGACTTCAATGGACTATAACAGAGAATGTGTAATGATTACTTAAGCCGAAGTCAGAGGGATATGGTGACCAGAGTGGTTAGGTCGTTTATACTCTTCAATTGTGTCTCCTCAATCTGAATTGATTCAAATTACTCTATATATAACAACACAATAGTACAGGTCGCTATATTATATTTACATTACTGGTCTATTTGATTAAGTTGACAAATTGTGCAGCAATTAGATAATATTCATTTTAACCTGCTTGATAAAATAATAGATTATAGATATTTGTTGCATATCTGATTGTAATAAGACTTTATTATGCTAATAAAAAGAATCATTGCAAAATGAAAAAAAAGAACAAAGATGGTCTTTGAAAAAACCTCTAACCCACTCCCATACTGATGGGCCGATTACTATGGAGATATTTATACCCTGAAGGCACCAAGATAACTATAGCTGGATTTGAAGAAGGGCTAAGGTGCAAAGATCAGGTAGATCCAGAAAGCTCTTAACAGCTGAGGGTTTCTCAGCACTGGTTAAAGAAGAACAAAGTTGCTGGCCTCTCTAAGGTAATCACACAAGATCCCCAAGCTCTTTAGCGTATCCCAAGCAGGGGGAGAAACAGAGATGCTACCAGAGTAATAATAAAGAGAGAGGGAAGCAAAGGGATGATTAGAAAAAAATTTAAACGAAGCACTGAAATGTTTAATTCATTGATGCAGATGTTTCATCAAGGCCGCCGGAGCAGTCTCGAGGTTGCATTGCCTTTCTTCCTCCTTTGGACCGCCTCTGCATGCTGCGGATTGGTAGTGGGACTGTATGTGTTCCAGCAAGGCCAAGAGGCAGCAGGCGATGCAGGCTCCCTCTAAGGGCCTTGTCTAAGGGTCCAATAAAAACCCTATCAGGGCCTAGGCCTTAACGAGCCCCTACCGTGGCTTCACATTCACTTCTTCTAAGTTAAGAGGCGTACTTGCCCTTTGCCCTTCTTCCCATTATTATCCAATCTCTCTAGCCACCTGTTGCCCCCTTTGTCATCCGCTATTGCCTCTTGCTCTGTGCAATCCATCTTGGGCTGACTTTACCCCCCTACCAGCCTCCCAACCCTCCATCCTCTGCATCCCCTGCACTTAACACTGATGTCCCTTGCCTGAATTATTCTATCCGCTGTGAGCCATTGAACATTTCTGCCCTTGCACCGCACCACCTTGTCTTTGGGGTCCCTGTCCATCCCACTTCAATCCCTGATACCCTTCTACTGCTTTTTGGGCCCTGTCACGTCACCCTCCCAGTCTACCTGCAGTCAACAGAGCATTCCTCTGCTCTCTGGATGTCCAAAGACCTGTTCCTATTTTCTGTTCCAGTTCCTTTTTGATTGCCTTTTTATTCCTTGTACCACTGTTCTCTCCAACAAACTTCCTTCACCTTCCTGCTGGACCACGTCACCTCCCTCTCCTGAGATGCTACCGGCCCATTTCGCTCTCACCTACCTCGGTGAAATTGCTCCTCACCGCCATTGTTATTTTGTTTTATTTATTATTATTATTGTGGCTCTCTCAATTCAATTCTCTGAATCCAGGCGTCTTATCTGAAGCCCGTGGACACATCAGTATTGCCTGCCTCAGTCCACATGATCTCCGTTCTCTGGCCTTCCTCCTGCAACATCTTTTGCCTTCCTCTGCTTACATGAACTACCTGGACAATGCCTGAACTTTTTGACCTACCTGCCTTATTCAGTGACTCTGATCTCACTCAGTCTTGGACTGCCTCTCGTTTCTACATGCCTGTAACTGTAATATTGTTGCTTCACTCAGACCTTTACTGCCCTTTAGATTATCTTGTTAACCCTCACCTTCTTTGTCTCACTTTCCGTTTGCATGCCTGATGTAGCCTTCATAACATGAGGTGAGGATTTTCCAGTTTGCAGTCCCCCATACCTAATCATTATTGCTTGTCTGCATGCCTGATGTAGCCCCTTGTGACAGGAAGTGAGGCTTTTCGAGTCTGATTTCACTGATACCTGCTTGTCTTAATTGCATGTCTGGTTTCCATAATGCAGTTTACCTACTTATTCCTGCACTTATAACTTGTTTTGCATTTTGTACCTCTCCCCTTCTCCACTCTTGCACTTCCCTTCCTCCCCCTCCCCCCTATTTTCATGTCTAAGCACTTGCACAATCCAAATTGTCTCATCCTTTTAGGAACGCCTTTTGTTGTTTTTCACCACTTCCTCCCCTTCTTGCACTCCCCCTGTCACTCCTTGCTCTCATGTCATAGCATTTGCACGTTGTTTCAAGACCCTTTAAGAAAGTTTTTTGTTTTATACCGTTTTTTCCTCATCCCTTCCCCCTTGTCTTGATATGCCTTGAAACACAATTTGTGCTGTACAGTGCACCTTACAAATAACCAATAAATAAAATAAATAAAACCGAATGCAAGGCACAAGCAACAACCTGTGGCAAGAGGGGACTAAAAGCAGTTGTACTTAGCCACCACCCTGTTATTTGTTTAGGGTTCTTCCTGCCCGGCTTCCTGACCAAAAGAGGAAGGCAAATCTCACAGACGGAGTACAGAGGCATACGGATACATGTGAGTGAAACTGGGATTGTGGAGATTGTGATCCCAAGAAGATGATTTTCACTTTGTTCTTCTGCATCTGGGAGTGTTTTGAACCCTAAAAAGGAAGCAGGTGGAAAGTCTGTCATCACATGGTAGTGGACACTCTTAGATTACCTATACATTGATCATCTCTTACTACCTCACCACCATAGTCCCTTTACAACCAGCCTTAGCTCTGCCTCTCTCCAGACTATCTCTTCTCTCACTTGCTTAGCGCTATGACTCGTATTAACAATCTCTCATCAGCCTCTGCTCTCCAGTTAGTCGCATCTCAGCTCATGTTAGCCACTCCACATCCTCTTTTTCTCAAACTAGTCATATTGCTGCATCTATCATTTTACTCTTTTCCTCTGTACCATCCTCTGCTCATTTTCCTTCTCGAACTTTAGTCTTCCTCTTCTCCTTTCTTCGCTCCTCTCTCCTTCTCTGTATCACCTACTTTCACAACCTTTCACCCATCATCACAAACTCACTCAACTTGGTCACCCCTATCCCAATATGGACCGATTTCAAACACGGTGGGGGCATCCATAATTCATTTTTTGCAAAATCTGGTCACAAAATGTCTCTGCAGTGAAAAATGCTCACATGCAGCAGAAACGTCAGAAAAGTAGAAAAAACATTTCCCAGTGAAAACAAACTTAGGAGAGAATACAAGGCCACAAAATAAGGTGTTTTGGCATCATCTATTGATGAGTGGAAATGAGAACTGAATGGGTTGATTTGGTCCAGGGCACCCTATGAGTTTACAAGCTTCAATCTCAAATGTGCAGAGGCAAATCACCCTATCGCAGTCTAGGTTTATATATTTTAAATTTAAAACAATTGCCAAAGTTAGGTTTTATTTTTTGTTTACATCTCCAGTGGTGCTTCAGGATCAGCTCCACCTATAAAACATGTCTTGTGATGGCCCCAGGTTGACATGAATATCACAAATGGCACACAACTATCAACAATCCAGTCTGAAACTGAGCATTTGGTTAAAGTTTTTATTTGTTCACGTGTCTGCTGTATGTCATCACAAAAGGTACTATATGAGAAGGTGGATAATTAACTGTTGGCTCATAATTGGCATGATGTTGGAGCAGCATCAGGAGAAGAAACTATAACCGGAGATGAAATGACCTTGTGGTCATCTTCACATGGACCCTTGAATAATATGACATGTATTACTTAATTACTTACCGTAATAGCATTTCTGATGATTGTATCTGCTTAGATTCACATGCTGTGCATATAGTCCGACATCTAGTAGTAATCGCGGAGTATCACATCCTTCTTTCGAGGATCGAAAGGGAATGTTGACATGGGCATGCCTGTAACACTATCCCTAACGTGACGTGTAGTGTACCCAATTCACTCACGCGTCGTGGTCCCTCCGATTGTGTTTTTTCTGCTGTTAACGAGCCTTATGAACATTGTGAGTGAGTAGAGAGAGGTGTAAGATGTCCAAGAGGGGTGTGTATAGGGGTACCAGACCCCTACCCCCTCAAACAGAGTACAGATAACATGATAGGCTGATCAATGGTTCCAGTATTGCAAAAATCAGAATGATAGTGCTTTTAGAGATTTAAAAAAAGCGCATGTGGTTGGTGCATATTTTTGGGGTCAGAATGACCCAGCAAGTGAAGGGTGCCTGAGGTATTACACGCATGTCAGGAATATGTAAAAATATATTCTGGAAACCTGACAGAAAATGAGTTATGCTCAAAAGTAAATAACAACTCACAGTTGGTAGCTGAATATCTAGGCTGAACAGACTGAGAAATGTTCTAAAATGGATGCCAAATACAAAATGGCGTTTTGAGACCAGGTGGTAGAATCCTGATTCATGCAGATTATGAATCTTCTTTGGCAGGATTTCAATGTGAGATAAGCACGTATGGTATGATATATTTAGAATTTTTTGGCAAGAAAAGCAGACATGATTGATAGTAGATCAGATAAGGGCATGGAAAAGCTAACAATTAGACAGAACAGCTGCTTACTTGATAACAATTAAGATGAGCTCATTAAGTTTTTCACACTATGAGCTGCCAATTAAATTTTGTCAAGACTTCGAGAAGCAGATAAGTGCTGTTTCTTGGCAGGAGTAATTATGTTTAGCCGAGTCTAAAATAAGCGTATCAGTCTATGTGTCACTCAGCCAAGGATTGCCAAGAGTGACTAATGTGGGCTTTGTGAGTGACGGATAAGCCAACCAATCAAAGCTAAGGAGGGCTTTTGTCTGGCTAAAAGAACCAATCTGATATGCATCCTGAATTTGCAAGATATTGTTGCATCATTGAAAAAAAACAATATAAGCAAGCTGACTGAAGCAGCTCTGTGTGCCTTCAAGTGTGTCTTTTTGTATCTGTATTAAAGACGACTGAACTTGTACCCGGGCGTCCGTTCCTTTATTCCTGTCCCAGTGCCAGAGTCCACAGATGCTAGAAGCTGATGAGTTGCAGAGGGACGTTCTGTTCAGGAGGAAGGGTGGGCGCATTTGAATGTAAGCACATACAATCATCACAAATGCTATTACGGTAAGTAATAAGTAATACATGTCTTCTGATGCTTGTTAATCTGCTTAGAGTCACATGCTGTGCATAGTCTAGCGTGCAGTACCCAGAGATGGTGGTGGGATGTAAGAAGGAACAGTAGCTAAGAGATGTCTTAGTACCGCTTGTTCTACCTGAGAATCAGACCTAGAGTTTGCATCAAGGCAGTAGTGTTTTGTAAAGGTGTATACAGTTGCTGCTTTACAAATGGACTCAAGAGGAACATTTACAATGAATGCTATGGAAGCCCCGTGCCCCGAGTAGAGTGTGCTCTAGGCTTGAAGGGAAGATCTCTCTTGGCAAGAGTGTGAGAGTGTGTAATGCAGTTTACAATACACTTTGAAATAGCTGATTTAGAGACAGGGTGCTCCTCTCTACCAGCTGCCACAAACGAAAAACTGGTTTGTTTTTCTTAGTGGTCTTGTCTTTTCCAGGTAATAGATCACTGCTCTCCTCACATGAAGTATGTGGATGCTTCATTCTGACACGTTAGTGGGGAGCTGGAAAAATGTGGGATGTTCTATTGATAGGTTCACATGGAACTTTGAAATAAACGTAGACGCAAATCGTGGGTAAGTGCGCAGGACTACCTTATCTTTGTGAATCATGACAAATGAGCCTTGAACTGAAAGGCCCTGCAGTTCACTAACTCTCCTTATTGATGTGACTGCCACCAGAAAGGCGGTCTTGTAAGTGACTGCTTTACGGGTAGCCTTATCCATAGGTTCAAAGGGAGGCCCCATTAGTCTAGTCAGTACAACTTTCAGGTCACATTTGGGAGTTGGGTTGGCGATAGGGGGATGAAGTCTTGTAACCCTCCTCCATGTAAGCCTTGATTACTGGAATTTTCCACCACAAAACCTTATTTTGGGACGTGGTGTAAGCTGAAAGTGCAGCCAAGTGGACTTTTAAGGAATTGAAAACCAGGCCTGAATTTAGTAGGTGAGTCAGGTACAGGACAATATGTGTTGGTGAGCATTCAATAGGACTGATGAATTTGGCATTGTACCAGATGACTAAGCATTTCCATTTGCTGGAGTAGCAATGTCTGGTGTTAGGTTTTCGTGCTTCTTTAATTATGCCCATGCATCTTTGAAGGAGTTGGAGGTGTCCAAACCCTATGACCTCAGGAGCCAGGCTGCTAAATTGAGAGTTTGCAGGCATGGATGAAGTGTTCCCTCCTGTCTCGTGACAGCATGTTGTACGGGCATGGCAGCTTCCAGGGAGGTTAGATTGACATTGCCAACAGGTGAGAGAACCAGGGTTGGCAGGCCTACATCGGGGCCACCAGAATCATCATGAGTGGTTCCTGGTGCATCTTTTGAACTATCTTGTTGAGTAGGGGAGTCAGGGTGAGGGGGAGCATAGACACATTTCCCTGACCATGTTATCCAGAGACTGTTCCCCCTGGAACGGTTCTGCGTGTACCTGGAGGCGTAATCTGCGCACTGCGCGTTCTCCAGAGTTGCGAACAAGTCGATCTCTGGGAAGCCCCAGTCTGCGAAGCCTTTGAGAATAATGTCTTTGTGTAACTGCCATTCGTACTCTATGGGTAGTGGGAAGTCTCTGCTGAGCATGCCCGCCAGAAGATTGAGTCCCCCTGGAAAGTGTTGTGACAGGAGGAACATCTTGTGTTTGAGAGCCCATTTCCATATGTTCTGTGACAGTTTGGATAGCCCTGGAGAGTGTGTGCCCCCTTGCTTGTTCAGGTAGTACATGGCCGTGGTACTGTCCGTGAGGACTAGGACCGTCTTCCCTTCGAGGTCTGTCTGGAATGCCTTCAGGGCTTTGGACACTGCTAGCAGCTCCAACAGGTTTATGTGGTTGGTTGCTACCGCTGGGGACCACACGCTGTGTGACGTCTGATGAAGGAGGTGAGCCCCCTGACCCCTCACCCCATCAGAGATGCGTCCATGGTGAGAGTGGCTTCTAATGCGGGGGTGGTGAAGGTCATCCCCTGCAAAAGGTTGTCCCTTGACCACCACTGCAGGGACTGAACGAGGGCTGCCGAGACAACCACTAGATCGTCCCATCGTCTGTCGGCCTGACACCATTGGTTCGAGAGCATGCACAGACGTGTGTGAGGAACTAGGTAGATGCAGGAGGCCATCATCCCCAACAGTTGCATGGTCTTGCGTACGGTCACCTCGCCATTGGCTACATAGTGAGGGATCTGGAACAGCATGTTTTGAACCCTCTTGTTGGAGGGGAAGACAGGCCCGTCTTTGGTCCTAATTAGAGCCCCCAGAAATTGTTTGACTTGGCTGGGGTCCAGACTGGACTTTCTCATCGATCAAGAACCCCAGACTGAAGAGGAGATTTACTGTCTTCTGGGTATTTGATAGGCATGTTCCATACGAATCTCGTTATTAGCCAGTCGTCGAGATAAGGATAGACTCGAATGGACTGCCTACGCAGGTGAGCCGCCACTACTGCCAGTACCTTCGGACACACCCTTGGGCCTCAGGCAATGCCGAAGTGGAGAACCTTGAACTTATAGTGCTTGTTCTTGATCATGAACCTTGGGTAATTTCTGTGCGCTGCCAACATTGAAATATGAAAGTATGCATCTTTCATATCCAGTGTTGGCATTTAATCCCCTTGCGTCAACAGAGGGATTACTTCCTGCAATGTTGTCATTCTGAATTTTTGTGGCTTGACAAATATGTTCGCTGGGCGCAAGACTAACACAGGGCGCATGGTGTGATCCTTTTTGGGATCAAGGAAGTATACTGAGTAAATATCCTTGTTTACCTGATGAATGAGGACGACTTCTATGGTGCCCTTTTCTTGAAGGATCTGCACCTCTTCCAGCAGAATCTGCAGATGTGCTGGCAATAGGCGTCTGTGTTTTGGTGGATGGTATTGAGGTGGCTGGTGGAACTTGATACAATAACCTTGGGCGATGGTCTTGAGCACCCACTGGTATGAGGTGACCCCCCATCCAATGCATGAAGAAAAGATGTTAAACGTCCCCCGACTGAGGAGGCATGGGAGGGGATCGGGACTGGCAAGTCACTTGGGAGCGGAGGCCGGGGAGCCTCTTGGGGTGGAATTTCTGCCCCTGTCTTTGCCTCTTCGTTGTCCCGTTGCTGGTATTGGTTGGTGCCAGCTGCACCTTGTGTCGAGGACCATGATGTACCTCCTGTGCCATACTGGCTGTGTGGAGTTCTGGAAAAAGACTGGCCTCGAAAGGAATGGCAAGAGTTTTCTCCCCATTGCTGGTAAGGCCTAGAAGTGATCTGATTTAGAGACTTAAAGAGTCGTGTGCTCTTTCTTTGCTGTCTCCAAGGCATCATCCACTACCTTGCCAAACAAATTTGTGTCCTCCACTGTTTTATTAAGGAGGCCTGCGTCTCCGGCCTCATAACTGACTTCTTAAGCCAGGCGTGCATTTTGAGAAGACTACATTGGGCCAGAGTCTGCACGCCATCTCTGCTGCATCCAATGTATTTTTTAGAATGTTGTGAGTCACCTGCTTCCCTTCCAAGACAATCGCCAGCAGGCGTGATCATGCCGGTTCAGGGACTTCTTGGAGGCCTTCCTGAAGCAGGTTCCACTGAACATCACTATAAGTGGCAAAAAGCGTTGAATTGTTAGCAATTTTTGTTGAATATGCTGCCGAAGTGCTCATGCATTTGCCAACTTCTTGCATTCTTTATTGGGGGGTGCCTCTGAAGTAGTTAGTGGTACCCACGTCATCTTCCTGGTGGTAGTGACAACCAGGGAGTCAGGAGTGGCATGCGCTTGGATGTGAAAGGGTCAGAAGGAGAGGGGAAAAACAATTTTTTCAAACTTGAGGGTTCACAGCCCTTGTAAGGGAAGGGGACAGCAAGGATGGTGTGAGGCGTTTTTTGATGGAATTTAACAAGGGGATAGCCTGACTTGTGGGAAGTTTCTCCTTCAGGATGTCCTCTACAAAATCAGTATCGTAAACAGCTTCCTGCGTGGCAATTTGGAAATGTTCTGCAGCCCTTTTCAGGATTGCAGTAAAAGCCATTTGATCATCAATAGGCGATGCTTGCCTCCGAGTAGGTGAGGAGAAAGGGTCCAGACAAAGGGTGTCTGGGTACGGAGTACGGGTGGGGGAAAGCCAAGGTGCTTCCTATCTCTACCCCAATCTGGGCACGGGTCAGGTATGTCCTGGCCAAAAGGATTGTCATTCTGGCCATAGGGATCCTCGTAGACCTCTTCAGGTTCTGAGAGTTCAAATACTTCTTCCTGTGGGGTATGACTTGAAAGCTTGTGCACATTTGGTAAAGTAGGGCAGGTATACTCCTCACTAGGTCTCTCAGGGTTTATAAACCTTTCTGAGTTGAGAGAGAGATTTCGACGCACCTACAGACATCGTCGTAGTTTTCAACTCTGCCGAAACATTTAGGGCGGAAGCACTCTTAGACGGCGTGGCAGCACCTGAGTGTTCTTTTGAAGAAACGCCCTTATGGCTGGAATGCCCGGACTGATGCAGCGACGGGGGATGCCGGCCGATCATAAGGATCAGTAGGCGCTGTTGCAACTTTCGACGGGCCCGTTGGCGCCTGCTGCTTCCTCAACGTAACCGAAGGAGCCTGTGGGGTTGAATGCTGAGCCATCAACTGTGCGGGTGTGCCCCTGTCGCCAGGGTGTGATCTCCGCATAACAATGCCGGCGGCATGCCTGTCTGGGCCGGGGACAGGCAACTGGGAACCGGACGGTTCTGCGGAAAGGTTTATGGCCTCCACATCGGAGCCATGGCTGCCGCTAGAATCCTTGCTGTCGGTGATGGCACCTACGGGGGGACCACACTCGGCCTGCATCGCGTAGGCTGCCCACCGTTTGGTACCGCCTATCCTTTAGAGTCTTAGGATGGAAAGGTTTGCCAGGATTGCACGTCGTGGTCACGAGGGAGACACTTGTTGCACTTGCGATGTGTGTCTTTCCACAGGTATTTGCCGTTACAGAACGGACAACATTTAAATGGTGTCCTCACCATAGTAGAGGCAAAGGACGGCAGCCAGAGCTGAAAGGGGAAGAGAGAGGAAAAGGAAATGCATTCTCAGAGAATCAAACCTTGGGGCCCCACTCTCTCTACTGTATAGGCCTGGCCAGAGGGCTGAGGCCATGCGGTTGATAGAGTAGACAGTCGCCGAAAGCTACAGATGTCTTCAGCAAAGGGGTCCACGAAGCAGCCGTCGAGATGTTAAGGTGAAGATTAGATGTCCACCGGTCGTCAAAGGAATTATGAAATAGCAATATAACTCTTTAGAGCTCCGCATAAGGCGACCAACTAGTTGGGCGGAAAAAAACAATCTTAGGGACCTCGATGCGTGATGGATTTTGGGTACACTAAACGTCACGTTAGGGATAATGTTACAGGCATGCCCATGTCAACGTCCCCTTTTGATCCTCGATAGAAAGATGCAATACTCTGCGATTACCACTAGATATCAGACTATATGCACAGCATGTAATTCTAAGCAGATTAACAAGCATCAGAACCCTATGTCCCAGAAGCTAGTTATAGCATGGAAAGTTATATTCCCAGCCTATTTGGGAAACCTATCGTTCAGGGACTCTACTATTGCAACCTGCATTTTGGGTGTGATGCATGGGTGAGTTTTCTGATGTCCATGTCCTGATAGCCCTCCATGGACGCTGTTAGAATGTTGGTGTCTAAGTTACAGCTCAGTGAATGTTGGATGTGCGATAATGCGTAAATGCTCTGTGGGCGCAGGTTGGGGCCTGAGCTGCGATGAATGAGAACGGATCGGTGGGTGTGCTGTCCACATTTAGAGTAACTGGAACCTGCAACTATCTGAAATAAAACTACATGTTTCTTACAAACTTGGACACATCATCTGTTCCTGCAGTTACCTTTCAGCTTTACCCTCTCACAATCCCCCTCAGAGGTGAAACCTGGAATAGAGCTTGGAAAGTTAACTACAGATTCAGAAGGATTAAAAAGAAACACTATTCAGGTCCCTGAAGCCAGGAAACAATGTGGGCAACATGTATCAGGCCCTGGTTACCAGGAAACTTCTGGCAAATCGAAAGGAGAAGGACATCTCCTAAAACCCCCTTCTTGCAGACAGAAAACCTGGAACGGATCTGTGAGACAATTATGGATTATGGGGCAATAAAGATTAAGGGGCCCTCTAGCAAAGAGGCATAAAAGCAGCAGCTGCAGTCTGTGGTAGGTCAGAAAAAGGAGACGGAAAAAAAGCTGGCATTTTTAACCAAGACTTTATTGAAATAATAGGAAAAAGGCCTAACTGTCCCTATACAAAGTGGGTGGGGGGTGTTCCTTGCCTAACAAATCTAACTATCGTGCTCGTCTTCAGTGATGTTGGCCAAATCAAAATAGTCTGTCCTCCATCCAAAAACGACCTAAGCTTACCTTACCACTAAAGAAAAATTTGCCGCAAACAACAAGGGAGAATGACTCCCTTCTCCAAAACAGGCTTATTTAGCCTTAGTAGCTTATCTTCATATAGATCATTCTGATATTCTTAATTAATCACTGGGGACTCTTCCAGCCTATCTTAAATGACCATTGATACTTCTGTCTCAATGTCCTGTGTTTCACTATGTCAGGATCTTGCTCTTTTGCCCACTGGGTTTTGGTTAGTGTGTGTCTCTCTTTTCCAGTCTTGACTATGTTTTAGCCATTCCGTTGCTTCTGACTGTTCCTCCTGATAATCACAGTCTTTTGTTCTACTGGGACGGAAAACTAGGGTCCCTTCCTCCAATGCTCTTGATTTTTTTTAACAAGCTTTATTTATAATTTTCAAACATTTCCGGGAACATTATGCATCAGCTTTAGGATAACATCATTACTGTTCACCTCCGCCATATAACAAACTTAACAATAACCAGGAGAAGCATGACATGCATTACTCACCGTAATAGCATTTTTGATGATTGTATCTGCTTAGATTCACATGCTGTGGATAGTCTGACATCTAGTGTTAGCCGCAGAGTATTGCATCTTGTCTTTCGGGGACTGAAAGGGGACGTCGGCATAAGTGTGTTTGTAACACTATCCCTATCGTGACGTGTAGTGTACCCAAAAACCCTCACGCGCCGAGGTCCCTCCGATTGTAATTTTTCTGCCATGAGGGAGCCCAAGACTATTGTGAGTGAGTGCATAAAGAGAGCAAGTAGTAAGACGTCTATGTTTCTTCCAACTGAGTGGCGAGGCAGGGTGGGCGCATGTGAATCTAAGCAGATGTAATTATCAGAAATGCTATTACGGTGAGTAATGCATGTCTTCTGATGCTTGTTAATCTGCTTAGAATCACATGCTGTGCATAGACTAGCGAGTAGTACCCTGAGTTGGAGGTGGGTTGTGAGAAGGAACAATAGGGGAAAGATGTCTTAATACTGCTTGTCCCACCTGAGAATCAGATCTAGAATGAGTGTCTAGGCAATCGTTTTTTGTAAAGGTGTGTACAGAACTCTAGGTTGCCGCTTTGCAAATGGACTCAAGGGGAACATTTGCAATGAATGCTATGGAAGCCCCAGTCCCCAAGTAGTGTGTGCTCTAGGCTTGAAGGGCAGTTCTCTTTTAGCAAGAGTATAACAGTATGATGCATTTGACAATCTACATTGAGATAGCTGTTTTAGACACAGGATCCCCTTCTCTACCAGCTGCCACTGAAACAAAAAACTGGTCCGCCTTCCTCAGTGGTTTCATTCTTTCCAGGTAAAACATGACTTCCTTGCGCACATCTAGTGTGTGTAGGCTTCTTTCGGCCATGCTAGTGGGATTCTGGAAGAAGGTGGGTAGTTCAATTGATTGGTTCACATGGAACTTCGAAATGAATTTAGGCGCAAATCGGGGTTGAGTGCGCAGAACAACCTTATCCCTGTGGACGGTAACAAAGGGTTCTAAAACTGACAGGGTCCGAAGTTCACTAACCCTTCTTATAGACGTGATAGCCACTAGGAAGGCCGTCTTATAAGTACGGTCTTTTAGACTTGCTTTATGCATTGGTTCAAAGGGAAACCCCATGAGTCTAGTCAATACCACGTTTAGATCCCATCCGGGAGCTGGGTTAGTGACAGGGGATGAATTCTCTTAACCCCTTCCATAAATGCCTTAATAACAGGTATTTTCCACCACGACACCTTCTGTTGTGACGTAGTGTCAGCTGAGAGAGCAGCTAGGTGAACCTTTAGGGAATTAAAAACCAGTCCTGAATCTAACAAGTGTGTCAGGTACAACACAATGTGGGTAGGAGAGCAGTCAATCAGGTTGATGCCTTTGGTATTGCACCAGATGACAAATCGTTTCCACTTAATGGAATAGCAATTCTGGGTGTTAGGTTTCCTAGCTTCCCTAAGTATGTCCATGCAACTCTGAGGGAGTTGAAGGTGTCTGAACTCTATGACCTCATGAGCCAGGCCGCTAAGTTCAGAGTTTGTGGGCATGGGTGAAGTGTTTCCCCTTTGTCCTGAGACAACATGTTGTATGGGCAGGGCAACTTCATAGGAGGGGAGAGGGAAATCTCCATCAGATGAGAGAACCTGGGTTGGTGGCCCCACATGGGGGCCACCAATATTATGATGATTGGTTCCTGGTGCATCTTGTGCACAATCTTGTTGAGTAGGGGAGTCCGGGGGGGGATAGGGGGGAGCGTAACCAAATTTTCCTGACCATGTTATCCAGAGTCTGTTCCCCTTGGAGCGGTTCTGGCAATACATGGAGGCATAATCTAGGCATTGGGCGTTCTGAGTGGCGAACAATTCGATCTCTGGGAAGCCCCATTCTGAGAAGACGGAGACGATGTCTTCATGTAGGCGCCATTCGTACTCTATGGGCAGTGGGAAATCTCTGCTTAGCACGTCGGATAGAAGGTTGAGTTCGCCGGGAACGTGTTGGGACAGCAGGAACATCTTGTAATTGAGAGCCCACATCCAAATGTTTTGAGACAGCTTGGATAGCCCTGGAGAGTGTGTGCCCACCTGTTTGTTCATGTAATACATGGCTGTGGTGCTGTCTGTCAAGATCAGAACTGTATTCCCCTGTAGCTGTGACTGAAAAGCCTTTAGTGCTTTGAATACTGCCAATAGCTCCAACAGGTTTATGGGGATGGACGCTACTTGAGGGGACGACACTCCATGCGCTGTCTGTCGTGAGAGTGGGTTCTACTGCAGGAGTGGTGAAGGTCTTCCCCTTCAAGAGGTTTTCTGTTGACCACCACTGCAGAGAGAGAACGAGGGCTGGCGAGACAACTATCAGATCCTTCCATTGTCCGCTGGCCTGACACCACCATCGTTGATGCAGAATCCCAGACTGAACAAGAGATCTATTGTCTTCTAAGTGTTCAATAAGCATGTTTCGTAGGAGGCCCCTGTTATGAGCCAGTCGTCGAGGTAAAGGTAAACTGGGACAGAAAGTCTGTGCGGGTGTGCTGCAGCTACCGCCAGAACCTTTGTAAACACCCTTGGTGCCGAGGCCATGCCGAAGGGGAGTACTTTGAATTGATAGTGCCTGTCCTCTATC